>NC_064614.1:806613524-806930524 GCF_023898315.1 Schistocerca nitens
CCCATAGTGCTCAGAGCCATTTGGCCCACATAATTTAGCGCTGACTACCTACTTAAGTAAAGATAGTCTTGTGGCGTCGTCGCTTCTCTTTATTTGGCCTCAACTTGAGTAATCCGATTTAACGAACATAGTACTCCATTCGCGGGCTGCTAATGATACAGCATGACTACAGAGATCATTTTGCGGGTATTACATTAATTCTGCAATGAATTGCTTAACAAATATTACCCTCAGCTATGCAGCAGGAATGACTCATTACACAGGTACTCTATGTTGCACTTGGTTAAGGGATCAGTTCACTGCAATCCTGCTTCTACTGTTCGTAAATACTTGTATACTTCATAAATGGTTCAAATGGCCCTGAGCAGTGTGGGACTTAACTTCTGAGGTCATCAGTCCACTAGAACTTAGAACTACTTAAACCTAACTAACCTAATGACATCTGATCATCCATGAGCGGGACAGGATTCGAACCTGCGTCCGTAGCGGTCCCAGGTTCCAGACTGTAGCGCCTAGAACCCTTTGGCCACCTCGGCCGGCATACTTTTATACTGACCATTCGTTATTTGACTAAATATGAACTACAATCTGATCTGCATATATGTTACGTGGGTTAGCGCCGGCACAAAGCAATGACTAAGGGTTGGATGCCGTTGAAGTCCCGTTACACTGATGGCAAGACAAATGTTCGCAAATCACCTCTATTGCCTCAAAAAACAATTGCATCTTAAATATCGAAGGACCGACGTCCACACTGTCACAGCGTGTTGAAATACAGCTAAGACGGCAGATGAATTTTTGTGGCCGACTGGGCTTCGAACCTGGACCTCCTGCTTACTAGACAGACATGCTGAGCACTGCACTATTATTTTTTTAAAAAAGTTTGAGAAGACTTTCAGCACCAGGTAGGCGGAGGCAAAGAGGGCAGGGGTCGAAGATCCGAGGCCTGGCCTCAATGCCTCCCCCATACCTCTCAATGAGCAGCTCCATTGTTCCCGTGTGTTCCATGTACCCATGGCCTAGGGGTAGCGTCTTTGATTCATAATCAAAACGTTTTCGGTCCCGGGTTCGATCCCCGCCAGTGCCTAAATTTTGATAAATAATCAGCATTGGCGGCCGAAGACTTCCGGCATAAGAAGTCAGCCTCATTCTGCCAACGGCCTTGTCGAAGAGGGCGGAGGAGCGGATAGAGGTTCAGGTCACTCTCTTGTCCTAGGGGTGGGAAATTGCCCCTAAAGGTGGAAGAATCAGCAATGACCAACGACATGAGGATGCAGAAGGCAATGGAAACCACTGCATTAAAGACACGTAATATGTATCCACAGGACATGTGGCCTGTAATTGAAGAAGTGTCATGATGATCTCTCCATTGGCAAAAGATTCCGGAATAGTCCCCCATTCGGATCTCCGGGAGGGGACTGCCAAGGGGGAGGTTACCATGAGAAAAAGATTGAATAATCAACGAAAGGATAACGTTCTATGAGTCGGGGCGTGGAATGTCAGAAGCTTGAACGTGGTAGGGAAACTTTAAAATCTGAAAAGGGAAATGAAAAGGCTCAATCTAGATATAGTAGGGGTCAGTGAAATGAAGTGGAAGGAAGACAAAGATTTCTGGTCAGATGAGTATCGGGTAATATCAACAGTAGCAGAAAATGGTGTAACAAAATGTTCAAATGGCTCTGAGCACTATGGGACTCAACTGCTGAGGTCATTAGTCCCCTAGAACTTAGAACTAGTTAAACCTAACTAACCTATGGAGAACACAAACATCCATGCCCGAGGCAGGATTCGAACCTGCGACCGTAGCGGTCTTAGGGTTCCAGACTGCAGCGCCTTTAACCGCACGGCCACTTCGGCCGGCAAATGGTATAACAGGTGTAGGATGCGTTATGAATAGGAAGGTAGGGCAGAGGGTGTGTTACTGTGAACAGTTCAGTGACCGGGTTGTTCTAATCAGAATCGACAGCAGACCAACACCGAAAACGATAGTTCAGGTATACATGCCGACGTCGCAAGCTGAAGATGAACACATAGAGAAAGTGTATGAGGATATTGAAAGGGTAATGCAGTATGTAAAGGGGGACGAAAATCTAATAGTCATGGACGACTGGAATGCAGTTGTAGGGGAAGGAGTAAAAGAAAAGGTTACAGGAGAATATGGGCTTGGGACAAGGAATGAAAGAGGAGAAAGACTAATTGAGTTCTGTAACAAGTTTCAGCTAGTAATAGCGAATTCCCTGTTCAAGAGGAGGAGGTATACTTGGAAAAGGCCGGGAGATACGGGAAGATTTCAATTAGATTACATCATGGTCAGACAGAGAATCCGAAATCAGATACTGGATTGTAAGGCGTACCCAGGAGCAGATATAGACTCAGATCACAATATAGTAGTGATGAAGAGTAGGCTGAAGTTCAAGACATTAGTCAGGAAGAATCAGTACGCAAAGAAGTGGGATACGGAAGTACTAACAAGGGAACCTTCCCATCGCACCCCCCTCAGATTTTGTTATAAGTTGGCACAGTGGATAGGCCTTGAAAAACTGAACACGGATGAATTGAGAAAAAGGACACTAGCAACGCAGGAGCGCCGTGGTCTCGTGGTAACATGAGCAGCTGCGGAACGAAAGGTCCTTTGTTCAAATCTTCCATCGAGTGAAAAGTTTAATTTTTTATTTTCAGTTTATGTGACAAACTCTTATGTTTTCATCACTTTTTTGGGAGTGATTATCACATCCACAAGAAAACCTAAATCGGGCAAGGTAGAAGAATCTTTTTACCCATTCGCCAAGTGTACAAGTTAGGTGGGTCGACATCATATTCCTGTCATGTGACGCACATGCCGTCACCAGTGTCGTATAGAATATATCAGATGTGTTTACCTGTGGAGGAATCGGTTGACCTATGACCTTGCAATCAAATGTTTTCGGTTCCCATTGGAGAGGCAGGTCCTTTCGTCTACTAATCGCACGGTTTTGCGATGCGGTTGCAAAACACAGACACTAAACTTATTATAGTGAACAGAGATGTCAATGAACGAACGGACAGATAATAACTATGCAAAAATAAAGAAAGTAAAATTTTCACTCGAGGGAATACATGAACCAAGGACCTCTCCTTATGCAGCTGCTCACGCTACCACGGGACCACGGCGCTCCTAAGCTCACGTTCTCCTTGATGTTGCCTATGTGCCCATGCACTACTCAGTTTGTATATTTTGCTTATTTTTTCACATTTCCACACAACTTCTTCCAGTTTTCTCAATTGATCTGTGTTCAGTTTATCAAGGCCTATCCACTGTGCCAACTTATAACTAAATCTGAGGGGGGTGCGATGGGGAGGTTCCCTTGTAAGGAATGACGAGATACGTTTGAAGTTCTCTAACGCTATAGATACAGCAATAAGGAATAGCGCAGTAGGCAGTACAGTTGAAGAGGAATGGACATCTCTAAAAAGGGCCATCACAGAAGTTGGGAAGGAAAACATGGGTACAAAGAAGGTAGTTGCGAAGAAATCATGGGTAACAGAAGAAATAGTTCAGTTGATTGATGAAAGGTGGAAGTACAAACATGTTCCGGGAAAATCAGGAATACAGAAATACAATTCGCCGAGGAATGAAATAAATAGGAAGTGCAGGGAAGCTAAGACGAAATGGCTGCAGGAAAAATGTGAAGACATCGAAAAAGATATGATTGTCGGAAGGACAGACTCAGCATACAGGAAAGTCAAAACAACCTTTGGTGACATTAAAAGCAACGGTGGTAACATTAAGAGTGCAACGGGAATTTCACTGTTAAATGGAGAGGAGAGAGCAGATATGTGGAAAGAATACATTGAAAGCCTCTATGAGGGTGAAGATTTGTCTGATGTGATAGAAGAAGAAACAGGAGTCGATTTAGAAGAGATAGGGGATCCAGTATTAGAATCGGAATTTAAAAGAGCTTTGGAGGACTTACGGTCAAATAAGGCAGAAGGGATAGATAACATTCCATCAAAATTTCTAAAATCATTGGGGGAAGTGGCAACAAAACGACTATTCACGTTGGTGTGTAGAGTATATGAGTCTGGCGACATACCATCTGACTTTCGGAAAAGCATCATGCACACAATTCTGAAGACGGCAAGAGCTGACAAGTGCGAGAATTATCGCACAATCAGCTTAAAAGCTCATGCATCGAAGCTGCTTACAAGAATAATATACAGAAGAATGGAAAAGAAAATTGAGAATGCGCAAGGTGAAGATCTGTTTGGCTTTAGGAAAAGTAAGGGCACGAGAGAGGCAATTCTGACGTTACGGCTAATAATGGAAGCAAGGCTAAAGAAAAATCAAGACACTTTCATAGGATTTGTCGACCTGGAAAAAGCGTTCTACAATATAAAATGGTGCAAACTGTTCGAGATTCTGAAAAAAGTAGGGGTAAGCTATAGGGGGAGACGGGTCATATACAATATGTACAACAACCAAGAGGGTATAATAAGAGTGGACGATCAAGAACGAAGTGCTCGTATTAAGAAGGGTGTAAGACAAGGCTGTAGCCTTTCGCTTCTACTCTTCAATCTGTACATCGAGGAAGCAATGATGGAAATAAAAGAAAGGTTCAGGAGTGAAATTAAAATACAAGGTGAAAGGATATCAATGATACGATTCGCTGATGACATTGCTATCCTGAGTGAAAGTGAAGAAGAATTAAATGATCTGCTGAACGGAATGAGCAGTCTAATGAGTACACAGTATGGTTTGAGAGTAAATCGGAGAAAGACAAAGGTAATGATAAGTAGTAGAAATGAGAACAGTGAGAAACTTAACATCAGGATTGATGGTCACGAAGTCAATGAAGTTAAGGAATTCTGCTACCTAGGCAGTAAAATAACCAATGACGGACGGAGCAAGTAGGACATTAAAAGCAGACTCGCTATGGCAAAAAAGGCATTTCTGGCCAAGAGAAGTCTACTAATATCAAATACCGGCCTTAATTTGAGGAAGAAATTTCTGAGGATGTACGTCTGGAGTACAGCATTGTATGGTAGTGAAACATGGACTGTGGGATAACCGGAACAGAAGAGAATCGAAGCATTTGAGATGTGGTGCTATAGACGAATGTTGAAAATTAATTGGACTGATAAGGTAAGGAATGAGGAGGTTCTACGCAGAATCGGAGAGGAAAGGAATATGTGGAAAACACTGATAAGGAGAAGGGACAGGATGATAGGACATCTGTTAAGACATGAGGGAATGACTTCCATGGTACTAGAGGGATCTGTAGAGGCCAAAAACTGTAGAGGAAGACAGTGATTGGAATACGTCAAGCAAATAACTGAGGACGTAGGTTGCAAGTGCTACTCTGAGATGAAGAGGTTAGCACAGGAAAGGAATTCGTGGCGGGCCGCATCAAACCAGTCAGTAGACTGATGAAAAAAAAAATCCATGTTTGCACCCATATATGCCTTTAAATTGTGGAACAAAATTGAATTAGTAATTAAGGTAAAATAAATTACAGATTGCCGACTCCAATGGCGTGCGTTCCTCGTAGAACATAACTTATAACAGTGAAAAGGGTGACGGAAAAATATATAACAAACATTCATTCAGAAATATATTCACAATGTACGTTATTTTGCACAGGATGCGTATGAGGTCTGTAATGAAGCCATATATTTTTCAACAAAAGGAAAATCTTTCGGAGCCGCAGGGCTTTTGCCAAATTAGAATAGTTCTGATTTTAGAACCAACGTAAAAGAATATTCCAGGAATAAAAAAAGTGAAAGAATAGTATTCTGCTTCTAATCAAAAGAACTTTCCACCTCTTCGTAGCCTACGTAAAGCAATAGATAATAAAATTTGAAACCATTCCTTATATTTGTTATTCTTCTTCAGCGTAAAATGTTCTTCTGCAATATAAAACATACACTCTTCTAAGTTCTGTTTGTTACGACGTAAAACCCAAACCCCAGAAGCCACGAATAACTGTTATTCTTTGCGGACGGGTAACATTTCCAGTCGGGTTGTAAAGCTTCAGTTATCGGTATATGACTTTCTGCGGTTCTGTTGATAGTGCTAATTTCTTCCTAGTCCAGTTCCAAATTCTGATTCTATTTTCACATAAGAAGATGTGCGGTACAGTTTCTACAAGCCGACATTTGTCGCAGTATGGAGATGGTCTCAAACTGATTTTCCATAATCGTTCCGCTGAGGGTATGGTTTCGTTTACAACGTCGCACCATACGGCACTGACTCTAGTTGGTAGAGAATTTTATTGTAGATATTTTTCCAGACGTTCCTCCAGTTTTTTGTAGGTTAATTTACCGGAATTGGTTTGTGAAGACGATGTGTGGTAATATAATCATAGACGGTTCTAGTGTTGGTTTGTGCTGGTGGAAGTTTTATACAGCTCCAATCGCCATAGTACTTTCGGACGTAATATAGGCTGGCATGCCACATTAACAGGAGCGTTCCTGTCCCCAGGATCTAACCAGAGGAACAGAAGTTTCGTGATGCCTGTCTTAGTGGCATATATTAGTTTAAAAGCACGTCTTTAATTCCAAGTCCTCCGTTTTCCCTTTGCCAAGTCACCGTGTGGAGGAATACTTTGAAGATATTTTGTTTCAACACATACCAAGAGGCTACAGCTAATATTTTATGTGCAGTGACCTGAAGTATCGGTAAGACTGCTGGGACATGATACATTTTGCTAAGTATGTATGTATTTGTAAAGTGAACTTTCTGCAGTCGGTCTAACAATCGCATGTCATGGTCCTTCAGCAAGGTTCCGATGACAATCAGTTTCCGCTCCCAATTGTTCGTGGCCATGCACTTGGGATTCGACCTTAACCTCAAGCCGAGTTGGAGTCTCTCTTCAGTTACATCTAACCAGTGCGCACCTGTTGCACTATTGTAAGAACCGAGATGCAGGTTCATCTGGCTACAAGAATGCGTATGTTCCTCCAGCATGACGGGGCTCCTGCACATTCTAGTCGTCAGGTGACACATTATCCAAACCTAACATTTCCCGGAAGGTGGATCATTAGATATGGGCACTTTTCTTGACCTTCAAGGTCCTCGGACCTCATCTCTTTGGATTTTTGCCTGCGGGGATGGTTAAAGGCGAAGTCTACAAATAAAAAAGTAAACCCAAGAGCCGATTTGATCGTTCGGGTTATGAATAGTGTAGCCCTCATAAAAGAACGCAAAGCCGACCTCAGTAGAGCTACACGTGGTGTTATCAAGAGAAGTCAAATGTGCATTGAAGTTGGTTGGTTAATTTTTGAAAATGTACTTTGAATGTCCTCATTTGCAATTTGCTTTGAGTTTGTCAGCGTTACGTACTAACAGCTGTATCTCTGTACTCAATAAAAAGTGGACGCATTTATATGGAATTTTTTTCGTCTGTACTACCACCTGCTAAAATATCTACTATTCCTCCTGAAACGCCCTGTATATGGATATATGTGTGTTGTCTGTTCTTTCGGACATGTCCGAACGAAAATGTTTCATGGCATTCTACAACGACCTTCGATCTAGTTGCAGGGGCTGATACAGATTTCAGAGCTGCTTGGCTGTCTGAATAAAAGTAGATGCTACGATTTTTGTAGGGTCTTCTCTAATTTTCCTCCGTGCACATGCTGACAGAAAAAAAGTGTAATACTTGGCCATCTTTCCTAAAGTGATTCCTGGCAGTACACCAGACCTGGTACTTTCATCTGTTTTCGACCTGTCAGTAAACCACTATGTCTCCTGCACGGTGTTGTGGTTCGTTATTCCACTGCTCCCTGCTTCCAACTGTTACATGGCAAAGTTTATTGAAATAGCTAGAAGTTATTGTGTAGTTGGTCGGCATTTCCCCAGCCATCGCCTTACTGATTTGGGATTCCGTATATTCTAACTATATCCTGTTATTTCTAATTTTTAGCCTTTACGTCCCTGCCACTGCCTCCATTTTAAGCCACAGGTGTAAGGCGGGCATGTCTAGCATAATATCCATTCCAAGAGTGGATGTCCTGCTAATTCCATCTGTTTGTGAAAGCAGGCCAGTCTCTGCACTTTGCCAGACTCCCTAGCAGCCACCTCCTGTTCGACTTTGTTCATATTATACGCCAATAAGTTATCATTGGTTTTTTTGCAGGGATGTATATCCAGTATGTACTGGATTTAGACCCCAGTTTACCCTACAGCAGCTTCTAGTGCTTATAAGATTATCTTTCGCAGTGGAAAATATTCTTTTTGTGAGGTGTTCATAATAGTTTTCCATCCAGGGCTACCTCTAGATACACTACAACCCTCTCTAAAGTTTCATCGAGAAACATAATTTTTCAGTATGTGTGCTGGACATGCTTCCCCATAAATAATACTACACCAATTTTCGTGGGGCTCGTCTTTAAATAATTTTTCACGATGTTCAGTGCACATAGGTTTAACAGTACTAGCAAATTTTCTAAGTCTGACTGTGAATAGATCGTCTACTTATTCTTTTCAAGAGTAGTCTCCCGCATTCAGCTCATCTATGAGTTCATTCACCACTAGGTTCTTCATGTCTAACCATTTACTCGAAGGTCGTATTACTCAACATCCAGGAAGATACAGAGAGCATCCAGAAAGGGTAGTGCTTTTTCCACCTTCCCAACAAGTTGGTGAAGTGTTACTTCACATGATTTGCTTCGCAAGTATTATGAAAATGTGGCAGTTCATAGATAAAATTATGTATTTACAACAACAAAAAATATGTCGGCAGAAAACAAAAACGTGGCATTCTCAAGGTTGTCGCTTTGACACAAAGGGTTACTAAAAGAAGCAAGACGAATTTTGCTAGAGCGTTGTCTTACGATTCCCTCATTGAATTTGTATCTGCCTGCTTGTAGCTCTGCTACAAAACAATGAAAAATCTGGCTTTCGGCGGGGCTCGAAAAGCGAACAGAGGCAGCATGCACCAGACAGGCAAGCACGTTACCTAGGAGCTAGCGAATAGGCGCGGTGTATTCCACTTACTTATTGACCCAGTAAGCGCTATGGCAGATAAACCGCAACATAAGAGGCGACAGTAGTTGTATTTCCCATGTAGAACGACTTTCGTGGACTCAAAAGGATTAAATGATATCCTTATGTCACATCTCAAGCGAAAATCACTCAGTATTAAATTGAAATGACACGATAATATCAAGTGAATTTAGTGGGATAGTTCTGTGCCATCAAGGAAGTAACTCGTCGGTCACAGAGTTGCCAAACATATTCTGCGCTGTTGCCAAGTTTCAGTTATACCGCCAGGAAGGATACCAGTTGATGTGTTCTGTGAGTGCCCTCGGAAGTGACTATAGCTTCGTTTCAAATTTGCGGGTGGCAAGGGCCGCAAGATCCTCATTATATGTCAATGAGTCTTATTCACATTTCTGTAACTAGTTTAGGGGCTAGAGTGCAATTACTTGTAATACATCGATGCACTGAATGCAAACTAAATGTCATAAATTAATAACTGCGGCAATTATTTGTGTTTTACTGACTTAATCGGACCGAAACCTTGAAAGCGTATTCACCAGACGCGATTCACAGTTTTGGAGCTTCTCCAGTGGTTGAGTTGGCAATGTATATTTGGTGTACAATATTGTTATTGAGATCACTGTCATTGGCACATCCACCAGAAGACAGACATGGCCTGGCTTATTGTTGTCAGCTTTCCTGGCGGATATTCTGCCTTTGTTCGGAACCTGAAGACTCAGGGGGAATGCGAACATTCCATATGGCGAAATTGTGATGTTTCTATATATACTTAATTTCGTTGTGATCGTTTTCAATGACACTACGGGAGGAGCAAAACTATCTGACTTGAAACATACTTTTCCAGCGGGATTTGAATCTTTGGCTACAGTTGCATTAGCACGTCCAGTGAGGTATCAAGAATGTGAGCAATCACTCATTGCTATAGTATATGCTAGGGCAGAGAGAAGCAGGTTTCCGACAAAGTAAACGATGAGAGACACTGTCGCTGTCACTTATTAAACAGGAATTGTTCAGAAAATTACAACAGCTATGAGTAGGTTGATGCAGCTCCAGTCCGGCACTATCACTGAGTTGCCAAACATTTTCCGAATAGCACATAAGATAAAAATGTGTATGTGTGTGTGTGTGTGTGTGTGTGTCTGTTATTTCGGACATTTCCCAAAAACAGACACTACGAATCGAAATAGCCAGCCTTGTTAATCAATTAAAGATTGATGGTCAGATGTCCAGGCTGTCATGCGGATTAAAATAGAACAACGGCGACAGATGAAAATTTGTGCCTGATCAGGTCCGAACCCGGATTCGTAGTGTCTTTTCATTCGGACATTCCCGAAAGAACACACACCACACATATATCCATATACAGGGGTTGTTGTTGTTGTCTTCAGTCCTGAGACTGGTTTGATGCAGCTCTCCATGCTACTCTATCCTGTGCAAGCTTCTTCATCTCCCAGTACCTACTGCAGCCTACATCCTTCTGAATCTGCTTAGTGTATTCATCTCTTGGTCTCCAGTATTGCATTATTTCTGCAATTTGTGCCGGCCGAAGTGGCCGTGCGGTTCTAGGCGCTGCAGTCTGGAACCGCGAGACCCCTACGGTCGCAGGTTCGAATCCTGCCTCGGGCATGGATGTGTGTGTTGTCCTTAGGTTAGTTAGGTTTAACTAGTTCTAAGTTCTAGGGGACTAATGACCTCAGAAGTTGAGTCCCATAGTGTTCAGAGCCATTTGAACTATTTTTTTGCAATTTGTCTGTACCACCACCACCAACAATATTTACTATTCCTCCTCAAACATCCTGTATAATTATTTGAGTCTCGACGGGTCATCGAAGGTTTTCAGTGCTAGACGCACAACATCGTCCGAACCCTAGCGAGAATACAGTGTGGCCGCGAGCGAGTGGAATAATGGCCGCGCCGGGGACGGGGGGTACCGCGCATGTGGTATGCGGCAAATATGGGAATTCGCGTCTGACGTGGAGCGTGTGTAGTTCTTACAACGAATTTACAAAATTTTAAATCCAAAACAATGCATCTTGGTTCTTACAATAGTGCAATAGGTGCGCACTGGTTAGCTATAACTGAAGATAGACTCTAACTAGGATTGTGGTTAAGGGCATAATAACGTAAATTGTGAATATATTTCTGAATGAATGTTTGTTATGTATTTTTCCGTCACCCTTTTCACTGTTATAAGTTATGTTCTACAAGGAACGCACGCCATTGGAGTCGGCAATCTGTAATTTATTTTACCTTAATTACTACTTCAATTTTGTTCCACAATTTAAAGGCATACATGGGTGCAAACATGGAATACATGGGAATAATGGAGCTGCTCAGTGACAGGTATGGGGGAGGCATTGAGGCCAGGCCTCGGATCTTCGACCCCTGCCCTCTTTGCCTCCGCCTACCTGGTGCTGAAAGTCTTCTCAAACTTTTTTAAAAAAATAATAGTGCAGTGCTCAGCATGTCTGTCTAGTAAGCAGGAGGTCCAGGTTCGAAGCCCAGTCGGCCACAAAAATTCATCTGCCGTCTTAGCTGTATTTCAACACGCTGTGACAGTGTGGACGTCGGTCCTTCGATATTTAAGATGCAATTGTTTTTTGAGGCAATAGAGGTGATTTGCGAACATTTGTCTTGCCATCAGTGTAACGGGACTTCAACGGCATCCAACCCTTAGTCATTGCTTTGTGCCGGCGCTAACCCACGTAACATATATGCAGATCAGATTGTAGTTCATATTTAGTCAAATAACGAATGGTCAGTATAAAAGTATGCCGGCCGAGGTGGCCAAAGGGTTCTAGGCGCTACAGTCTGGAACCTGGGACCGCTACGGACGCAGGTTCGAATCCTGTCCCGCTCATGGATGATCAGATGTCATTAGGTTAGTTAGGTTTAAGTAGTTCTAAGTTCTAGTGGACTGATGGCCTCAGAAGTTAAGTCCCACACTGCTCAGAGCCATTTGAACCATTTATGAAGTATACAAGTATTTACGAACAGTAGAAGCAGGATTGCAGTGAACTGATCCCTTAACCAAGTGCAACATAGAGTACCTGTGTAATGAGTCATTCCTGCTGCATAGCTGAGGGTAATATTTGTTAAGCAATTCATTGCAGAATTAATGTAATACCCGCAAAATGATCTCTGTAGTCATGCTGTATCATTAGCAGCCCGCGAATGGAGTACTATGTTCGTTAAATCGGATTACTCAAGTTGAGGCCAAATAAAGAGAAGCGACGACGCCACAAGACTATCTTTACTTAAGTAGGTAGCCAGCGCTAAATTATGTGGGCCAAATGGCTCTGAGCACTATGGGACTTAACTGCTGTGGTCATAAGTCTCCTAGAACTTAGAACTACTTAAACCTAACTAACCTAAGGACATCACACACGTCCATGCCCGATGCAGGATTCGAACCTGCGACCGTAGCGGCCACGCGGTTCCAGACTGTAGCGCCTAGAACCGCACGGCCACTCCGGCCGGCTATATGTGGGCCACCATTAAAGTTACTGACAACCTGAGCCATATCATCACGCAGTTGTAACTCACAGTGATTACAAGTTGCTGATGTTTCTCAAGAATAGCGGAAAGCACCTCTGAAGTTCCATTTGCATTACGCCTAGGACGGAGAGAATCCTAAATAACAGTAATAGGTCACCCAGCGAAGAGAAGAGTCCACGTATTGTCTCTAGTTCTTGCAGTTTGATATTAATGCAGTTCCCGATAGTTTGACACTAACGAGTTCTTTTGGCTATCGGAATACTCATATGGGAATTACAAAAGTGTAATTGCTAGAACGCTCAACTACCTTAATAACACCTCATTCTGGATTGAATACGACTCGGAAAGCGACATTAATTTGACGTTTCCATCCATCTCCTGACATCTTACTGAATGAAGTCTGAAGTGCACGCACAGTTGTGTTGCCTGCCGCATGAATTCTGTGATGTGTTGTGGCAGCTGGCAGTCATTGCTGAATAGACATTTGCAAATATCCCCACTGCTTTAAGGGAAATCGTCTTTGTTGCATTTTTTCTATACCGTAATTGGCACAATAACATAAGGCTTGTTCTGCTGAAGAACTTGATGCCCACAACTCCTTAAATAAGAATCTCCTAGCGGGAGTAATACATGAAAGGAGACCGACTGTTGGACAAAAGAATGGACAGATCCCTGCTTTTTGCGTTTCCGATAGCGCCTACGATAAGAATCTGGTGTCATATTATGCTTCACAACCTTAAACTGTTTATTTTTTTACTTCATAATAAAACAGAAGTTATGATATGAGAAGAGGAAATGACTGATATGCTTCTCAGGAGCTTTAGTTTTTCGTGTTTATTTTCTCACTTCGTACTAAAACAAGGGCGTTAATATGAGAAGAGGAAATGAAATATACGCTTCCAAGACATAATATTTCCATGTGTGCTACTACTGCATACATGAAACCCCTGCAGTTAATGTTTGTATACTGGATAAATTTTGATATCACCTCAAATTCCTTTGTGAGAAGGTTCCTATCTTCTTGGGATTCAAATGGAGTCGATATTTCATCACTGGTTAATATTCTGATGACTAATGACGTGATACCCGTTGCAATTGCTCCATGGCACCTGTGAGTAGAGTCTCACGTTGGTTTCTATAAGAACACGAAGGCAGTGATATCCGCTCACTGGAGTCAGAGCCAAGGTGATTTCTTTCTGTTTATGGCGAAGCGTCTGCTGCAGTGTCCACGCTCAGCCAACATAAACAAATCGCGGCGGCATTGGGCACTGCTAATCGCTGCACTTGTCGCGAGCCTCAAAAAATGGTTCAAATGGCTCTGAGCACTATGGGACTCAACATCTTAGGTCATAAGTCCCCTAGAACTTAGAACTACTTAAACCTAACTAACCTAAGGACATCACACACACCCATGCCCGAGGCAGGATTCGAACCTGCGACCGTAGCAGTCCCGCGGTTCCGGACTGCAGCGCCAGAACCGCTAGTGTCGCGAGCCTCGACAACAAGAGCGCACTGTCTCTGCTAACGATACTATGTAGTTAATACATCTTACTTAATTTAATATGCAGGTCGTGGGTTGGGTAAAAATTCAGTTTGTAACTTCCCATCGCATTAAAATACTTTACAGTCATATTTTATGCAATATTTATTGTCGGTTGTCTCTCTAATGTTAATAGTATTCATTCAGATTGTGCGTGAACACGAAAACACACACACAAACACAAAGTCATTGATTCCAGTGAGGGTGACAACTACTGTGTGTTGAACAATACATGCACCAGTCAATTCATCAGCTGGCGTCGAGTGGATGAGATTTTTCAATTACCTTGCATTGCAAGAATTGTAAGGAGGAGACTGAAAGTAAATGGACTTGTATCTAAAGAGCTGCGACAAAGCAAAGCTTGACCGACTATCAGATAATTGTCCACATGGGTTTTGTGGACGAGTATACTTTTAGTAACCAACCCACCCACGATCATTACGTAAGATTTCTCGAAGGCGTAGGGGCATTGTTTTCATTAAGTCGTCGACGGTGTTGCGTGATGGTTTACTTCCCACCATACGTTTTCTATATTCGTCCAAAGGTCGCTTGCATTTGTAGGTCCACATGGCAATGACCTTGTTACCTCTGGCCACATATTCTCTATCTGGTTGATGTTCGGTGATCGTAGAACAAACGGCAACAGCTTATACTCTCTTGGCCCTGAAACCAATGTCGCACTGCTCTGCTATGATGGATGGCGCTCTGCTCCTGTAAATAAACTGTTATCTCGTTCGTTCATATATTTATATTTAAATAACATATTAGTAATAAGCACATTGTATTATTATTTTCCACAGTGTTTAGGAATTCAGGCCCTGTTATAAATAAGTGATCTAGATTCAACCGTCCGATTAAGAATGTGGTTTACCCAGTGTATCAAATGATGAGAGTCGTATTCGGATATCCACATTAAGCCTGACTGGCTGAATCCGATTAGAACGATCTGGTATCGAAATGAAATTACAGAAATCGGATAATTTGAACGTCTGTATTGCAACAATGCTGCGCACATAAATTCCTATGATGGAGTAACAGGTAGCAACTGCTTAAGAAAAAGTGAGAAATATGTCTACTAGTAGCAATGTAACGTAATTATAGCCCATATTTATGTGATGGAAATACTGAATCGAACAATGCACATCCATTTCAGTGGTGGGAAGATGCACCATATCGGATTTTCTGATGACATAATGACAGTAATAACAATAAAAATCCCGTGGGGCCGATAGGGGAAACCCTCCCCCGTATGGGTGGTACCAAGGAAATCAAATACTTGGGGTGAACCAAATACTAACACAATCCTAAACGGCTACTCAATCCGTTGAACCCAAAATCCACGCACGTCTGAGTGAAAATCACCGCTACTCTGGTCACCGTATGTTAGCTCAATGAGCTCGGCTGAAAATACACTCCTGGAAATTGAAATAAGAACACCGTGAATTCATTGTCCCAGGAAGGGGAAACTTTATTGACACATTCCTGGGGTCAGATACATCACATGATCACACTGACAGAACCACAGGCACATAGACACAGGCAACAGAGCATGCACAATGTCGGCACTAGTACAGTGTATATCCACCTTTCGCAGCAATGCAGGCTGCTATTCTCCCATGGAGACGATCGTAGAGATGCTGGATGTGGTCCTGTGGAACGGCTTGCCATGCCATTTCCACCTGGCGCCTCAGTTGGACCAGCGTTCGTGCTGGACGTGCAGACCGCGTGAGACGACGCTTCATCCAGTCCCAAACATGCTCAATGGGGGACAGATCCGGAGATCTTGCTGGCCAGGGTAGTTGACTTACACCTTCTAGAGCACGTTGGGTGGCACGGGATACATGCGGACGTGCATTGTCCTGTTGGAACAGCAAGTTCCCTTGCCGGTCTAGGAATGGTAGAACGATGGGTTCGATGACGGTTTGGATGTACCGTGCACTATTCAGTGTCCCCTCGACGATCACCAGTGGTGTACGGCCAGTGTAGGAGATCGCTCCCCACACCATGATGCCGGGTGTTGGCCCTGTGTGCCTCGGTCGTATGCAGTCCTGACTGTGGCCCTCACCTGCACGGCGCCAAACACGCATATGACCATCATTGTCACCAAGGCAGAAGCGACTCTCATCGCTGAAGACGACACGTCTCCATTCGTCCCTCCATTCACGCCTTTCGCGACACCACTGGAGGCGGGCTGCACGATGTTGGGGCGTGAGCGGAAGACGGCCTAACGGTGTGCGGGACCGTAGCCCAGCTTCATGGAGACGGTTGCGAATGGTCCTCGCCGATACCCCAGGAGCAACAGTGTCCCTAATTTGCTGGGAAGTGGCGGTGCGGTCCCCTACGGCACTGCGTAGGATCCTACGGTCTTGGCGTGCATCCGTGCGTCGCTGCGGTCCGGTCCCAGGTCGACGGGCACGTGCACCTTCCGCCGACCACTGGCGACAACATCGATGTACTGTGGAGACCTCACGCCCCACGTGTTGAGCAATTCGGCGGTACGTCCACCCGGCCTCCCGCATGCCCACTATACGCCCTCGCTCAAAGTCCGTCAACTGCACATACGGTTCACGTCCACGCTGTCGCGGCATGCTACCAGTGTTAAAGACTGCGATGGAGCTCCGTATGCCACGGCAAACTGGCTGACACTGACGGCGGCGGTGCACAAATGCTGCGCAGCTAGCGCCATTCGACGGCCAACACCGCGGTTCCTGGTGTGTCCGCTGTGCCGTGCGTGTGATCATTGCTTGTACAGCCCTCTCGCAGTGTCCGGAGCAAGTACGGTGGGTCTGACACACCGGTGTCAATGTGTTCTTTTTTCCATTTCCAGGAGTGTATTTGATTCCAAAGGCTTCAACACTCTCTGGTCCTGTCCGGTCCTGGAATCAAACCAATGAAACACAAGCAAACATGAACTGTGCAAGGAAAGTCGACTTTACCCCAGATGGTACACAACCCGGCTTTCGACAGGCGGCAGTTGGAATTTCGGATTCTGGGGAGTCCAGGTTAGCACGGCAGAGAATATTGAAGATCTCTTGTAAATTACCCACAAGCAGAAAACATGCATTTGAAAACTATACGCCGCGCTGGATTAGCCGAGCGTTCTCAGGCGCAGCAGTCATGGACTATTCGGCTGGTCCCGGCGGAGGTTCGAGTCCTCCCTCGGGCATGGGTGTGTGTGTGTTTGCCCTTAGGATAATTTAAGTAGTGTGTAAGCTTAGTGACTGGTGTCCTTAGCAGCTAAGTCCCATAAGATTTCACACACATAAGAACTTTTTTTTTGTATAACTAAACATCGATACATTGATCCAAATACTAAAACTAAATAATCTCACACAATAAATCGACCGAGAAAAAATTCTCGTCATTGCTCTTCAATAACCACGACTAACTGACAATGAAACCTTACATTACGGAAACCATTGCATCTTCAAGAGCAAAATGCAACAAGAGGTAGCATTGGGCATGGCATTTCTCGAACACAGATCTATCATCAATTCTGTCAAAGAAATAACACCCATCAACAATCGACTTATGACTATGCTTGTTCAGAGCCCCAGTAAAAAATAAACACTCATCAATGCACATAGCCCCACCAACATCGAAAATAAGAAAAACACCAAAAATGTCAAAAAATTCTGGAACACACTCGAAAATACTATGAGCAAAATTCACCAAGATGACGTGAAAATACTAATGGGAGACTTCAACTCTCTATTTGGGACAGAAAAAACCTGTAGAAAAATCATTGGTACAAATTCAACATACCGAAACGCTTAGACCAACGGCACACGTCTGACTGACATTTGCCAACAATTCAACCACAAAAGATGTCTTCCCACTTTAGGAAAAAACCAGTTCCCAGGTAACATGCTTGGCTACCAGGTGCAAGCTGCTTTCGTTCGCATTTCGAGACACGCTGAATTCTTAATCCTTTTGTAGCTGAGCTACAAGCTGGCAGATACAAACTCAATAAGGGAATCGTAAGATAACGCTCGGTCAAAATTCGTCTTGCTGCTTACAGTAACCCTTAGTGTCAGAGCGAAAACCTTACGGTACTGCCAATTTCATAATGCACTTTTGATTTCTGCCGACATAATTTTTGTTGTAGTGAATACATAATTTTGTCTATGAAATGCCACATTTTCATAATACTTGCGAATAATACAGGAAATGAAGTAAATACAGACCTTTTCGAAGTCTAAAGTCGGTAATATCCTACTAATTCGTGTTAAAATAGGCTCAATCGTCTTACAGACACTTACTGCTTTATTAAGATAGACTGCCGTCGTGATGTTTCTGTAGTAAGCTGAATTTAATTTGTTTTAGTAAACTGAATATTTTATTTGCATTTTCCATTAGTTTACTAATCGCAACAGTAATCATCAAAGAGAAATTAATCAGCAGCTGAATTTTCTTTCACGATATCTAAAACAATCTGACAATGCTAAAGTTGTTTGCAAATTCTACGCCTGTAGAAACCCACTGGTTCTAACGATGTCATTAAACCAGTGTAGTTTAAAGGGCATTTTCGTCTAGAAATGAATTGCTTTGACGGTTGATCGATCAAGAGCGGGAAAGGTAAAATTTTACGAATATATGACGAGAGGGACAAGTGCTTGAGAGAGGACTTCCCTATCAATACAAGTGCCTGAGAGACGACTTTCCTATCAATCTCCTGGATAGTTTTGTTCCTCAAATCAACAGAATGAGTTATCATGCAGTAGCACAGGAGATGTAGTTTTATTGCTCGACTTTCTTACACTGCGACCGAAAGGTGTCTCAGTTGTTGACAACAAATTCCAGGTGTGTTGCACACACCCCTTGGGGCAGAATTCGTAATCCATGCACACTTTTGGAGCTATCAAATGTAAAATATTATGTTCACACTACTCTTTGCTCTAGTCTACGTCTTTTGGTTGGGCTCAGCCTTTCATTTCTTCTTAGGAAGTTAACGATAAAGGCATCATAACACGTCACCAATAACAGTACTGCAAAGGAATGCTCAATCAGCGACCTGATGACGTTCAATAATAGTCACTCCGTTGATTTTTGTTGTGTCGAATTAGAGCATGCAGTACTCCTACACCAGACTTCTGAACTTTGCCTGTTGAATGCAAATGTCGCATGATGGTAAAATGGTACTCTGTCACATATATCAGTTGTCGAGGCTTCTTTAAAGTGGAAAATCATTCATGCCAGAACGATCTTTGTTGAAACAAGAATATCTTTTTCTGGCGTATTTTTCCCAAAAGCACTCGCTCCACACACAGTTCAAATCTTTCTAGCTGCCTCCTCTACATTCACCCCTCTGTTATACCAAAAGTAATCGTTGTGTTGCAGATGTTACACCTTTTTCCACTTGCGACTCAATTTTACAATGCTTAACTGTAGTTCATGATTTTCAAGTATGCAAAATCCAATGCTTAACTGCAAGATGATAACTAGAACTACAAATTCGAAAATGACAGTTGATACACACACTGACAGCGTGGCGCCGCCTTCACATGGCCGGCGCCGGATTTCAGGCAGCGGGTGGCGTCTGGCCGGTGGCCGGTAGCCGCTGCAGCGCGAGGCAACACCCGAGCATAAGCTGTTATGACGCGACGCAGCCACGAGCTGTCGTGCGGAATTGTTTCTGGAATACTTGTTATTGAGGGTGGGTAGAATGTTAAGCGAATTGTCTTAGATGTTCAATCAGACTCATAACTTTAGACCGAAATGTGGTAAAAAAAAGAAAAAAATACAGTTGGACGCGAACATGGGACTCAAAGTTTAGAATGCACGACGATTACCGCAATACCACGGGCTCACTCCATCCATATCATCTCGGAAGTAGACAACACTTCCTCCTAACACTTCCGCAGCTTACAGTATTGCCAGATTGTGCAGGTGGCCGGACTTACAGTTGTCAGGGGCGGTCAGTTTTATTGGCCACCTTAAGTGAACGACTCGGACTTAGTCTCTGTGGCGGCCGGCCGGCGGTCAGTTTGTATGTCTAAGACTGTACATGATAGAAGTATCCCTCTAAATTTCTGTGTCAACATTTTGTCTCTTTGATAAGCCCTCTTTATGAATGACCTTTTTTCTATTTTGATTGTTCTCTGCATTTCTCTCGTGGCTTTATTTGATTTTCATATTTGTTATTGTTCATCATCGCCTGTCTGGCTGTCCTCCCGTACTGAACCGGTTTTGGTTTGCCTTTGATATTCCAATTATTGTTATGTTCTAGTAGTTCTTGTGCTGTCTCCTTTGTAAGTGTTCTTGTCCCATTTTGTATTGACATCTTCACTTTCTTTCCTATTGCTTTCGTTATCTAATTCTGTGAATCTACTTCTAAGCTTAATCTTAACCTGTTTATTCACCTCATCTTCTTTTAGCCTACTCGCATCTACTCCTTGGGTTCTTCTATCTCTGTTGTTCTTACATGGTTGTTTTGGTAATTTTGTAAGGTGTCAGGCAAATCCAACACCTTCCATGAAAACCCTGACATGATAAGCAAATCCAGTAGTATGTTACATAGCACCGAATAAATCGTGACATTAAATTAACCAAAGTAATACGAGTAACGAGTGAGCAAATGGAATACCACAGACTAACACAAGAATGCCTAAATGCATGTCATACCTTCCCACCGTGAGACAGACGCAGTTCCGAGGGGAGAAACGAGAACAGAAGCAGAGAGCAGAACTGTGTTAAGCTAGAAGGCCCTACGATAAGGAACGGACACCCACGTCGGCAGCTAACCGCTAGGACCACCCCCCAGCCTATGTTAAAAGCTAGAGCCCTCCAGAACAACAGTATAGATCTTACGATAACACTAAAAGGACCACACCAGCTGCAAGTTTTAGCGTGAGACGTTTTCGCGTCTCTGTTACGTCAGGACCATCCCCCCAGCCCATGTTAAAAGATAGAGCCCTCTAGAAGAACAGTATGGATCTTACGATAACACTAAAAGGACCACACCAGCTGCAAGTTTTAGCGTGAGCCTTTTTCGCGTCTCTGTTACCTTGCAAACTTTAAAAACATTGCCCCACCACGAAAAGTATAACGTTTCTCATTGGATAGGCAGAATTTTTGTAGGCGGAGCTTAAGGCTAACATTGAGACCCTGATTGGTCAGATGAAAACACAGTCAGATAGTTTTTTTAAACCAACTTCGGTAAATTGTAGTAAGGAGAAGTTAGGGGAGAGTTGCTCCCGAGACGGCGAGGTGAGCGGAGCTGTGTGCCCGGCGCCCCCTGACGAACACCGACAAGGTAATGAACGCATGCGATGCCGCATAACAGCGCATAAAGCTTCACTCAGAACTGCAGAAGTCTCATCTGTTACAACCCCTTTTTGCGTAATACTAGTGTCGATCGTCAATTAAAGCTCATGGTGTTCACATTTGCCACTTGAAGTAAAAATCTGAAACGCGATGATTTTTCTGTTTTATAGTTATTGTGAAGCCACATCAGCCACTGTAATTTACGACAAGTTAGATAAGTAATTAAAGATAATTGAGGGTCACTGTAGACCATTTTGATAGTTTTCTCTTTTGTGAAACTTAATTTAAACCTAGATTATAGATGCGATATGGCATAGGTCATCCTTCGAGCCATTGTAGAACTTGGAAACCCATTCAGGGAATATTCGTTCACATTTTTGTTGAACGCAGTTGGTTTTTACCATCCTGTATTAAAACATATCCTTTTATCAATAGTGCAATTTATAAACAATGTTTTGTGAGTAGAATAAAATTTCCAATGGTAAACTTAACTGCTTTTTCGTCGTTATTTTACCAGCTAACTAAAAATAGGAAAGCCTAGAACCCCTTCCACTAAATGTAGTTAGTATTAAGATTCTTTCACAGGGAGTGCAGTGGAGCTGACGCTGAAATCATTAAGTATTTGGTTATATCATCGCTAGTCTCACTGAACTCTTCTAAACTCTTCATGTCATGTGTGGTCTGGCGTCTCCTTATCAGCAACAGGTCCCAGGTTCAAACTGGTCAATTCCAAAACAAAAACAAAAAAAAAAAAAAAAAAAAAAAAAAAAAAAAAACACACCACGCTCAGAACGTCGTTGCGCGAAAGTGGTAGGGAGACACGATATAGAACAAACATACACCACGCAGAATGTTAGAATTTTTGTTTCGTCTTTATTAGCAAAAGAGAATGGTCTGACCCTACCTAAGCCCCTCCCATTGTCCTAACAACTGTTACTGCCTTTTTATGTTTCTTCTCTGTCAACACATGGTTCCTAGCTAGCTCACCTGGTGAGGTCCATATTACGGGGAAATGATGTACTCACTATTTTCATGTTTTTGTCTGTGGCGAAGTAGTTGAGTCTTATACCATTATCATTTGATTCACTGTGCTAGCCGAACATGCCTATATATGACTGCCATCGGTATTCTTGTCCTATTTTAGCAATTAAGTCTTCCAGCACAGTTTTGATGTCATACTGTGGTAACCTGGAGGACATCTGGTCCAAGGCGTCATAGAATGCGTGTTTTATATCTTCCTCCTCATAGAATGTGTGTTTTATATCTTCCTCCTCATAGAATGCGTGTTTCATATCTTCCTCTTCGTCCTCTTTTGGGGCATGGACACTTACTAATGAAATGTTTCAATATTTACATTTGATTCTGATGAAGCATATCGTACCATTGACATTTTATAGTGTCATCACACTGACCGTTATTTTATTACGTACCGCAAATCCTATGCCAAATACACTGTTTCTGAAATCTTTTAGAAGTTGTTATCATTAGTTGGTAGGAAACTGGAACTAGTCAGTCGGAGTGAGAGCATGTTTTTGTTTTGTTTTGTTTTGTTGTAGGACGCAAAAACAACTAGGGTCATAACGGCTATGTCAGAACTGTAGAACACGAAGACAAAGATAGGAGTTGAAAACGACTACCCGTTAATACCAATCGATGGAAGAGAAGACAGCTAGAAACAGGGACGTGGAGAAAGGTCTATAAAATACGCCATAGAGAAGCAGAGGTCCTGAACAAAGAATTAGCAGCCTGGTATAGGTCGAAACGCATAGCGTGTTATTTGTTGGAGCTGTTGAACCTGACCAGAGGCACCAAGTATGTGAAAGCTTATTTGTTGGAGCTGTTGAACCTGACCAGAGGCACCAAGTATGTGAAAGCTTCTTAGGAACGAGGCATTTGTGGGTGACAAGAAAAAGGCTATTATAATAAATTTTAGTAATACTGAAACGCATACCAACGTTATTGAGTAATTTATCTCTCACTATAGGTCGAAACGCATAGTGTGTTATTTGTTGGAGCTGTTGAACCTGACCAGAGGCACCAAGTATGTGAAAGCTTCTTAGGAACGAGGCATTTGTGAGTGACAAGAAAAAGGCTATTATAATAAATTTTAGTAATACTGAAACGCATACCAACGTTATTGAGTAATTCATCTCTCACTACCAACATCCATAACACATTACAAATATCAGATATTTTTCCATTAGCCATCCTCAACAGGGACAACCTAAGTGGCTACTGTCTGCTCCACAACAATTCAAAGGTTGTTAACAGTTTACAAATATTCATTGGAGTACATCTTTAGTGGCGTAGGTACAGCAAACAACCCTCACTAACGTGTCTTCCAAACTCACCAGAAAATTCGACGTAGAGTTGTGAGAGCCCGAATGCTGACCAGCAAAATTTACTGACGGGATTCCAGTAGTAAAAAAAAACCTTAGAGGTTGACAATTATTGAACGACATGAAACAAAATCGTCATAACTGCTGAAAGGTTTGCGTTAGGACGTTCGAACCACACGGTTGGCCGTGGCGCATGACGGCAATTAGTATACGCAGTATTGTTTGGTTTACCGACGAAGCCCACTTTCATTTGGATGAGTTCGTCAATAAGCAAAAACGGCGCATTTGGGGACTGAGAATCCGCATTTGATTGACTCTGTCGTGGGCAACGTCCAGTCACGAAATAATCGCTGCGACATTTCTTGATGGCACGGTGACTGCGGAACGGTACGTGAAGGTTTTGGAAGATGATCTTATCCCCATTATCCAAAGTGATAATGGATGTCGACAAGATGTGATCCATGCACGACGGAGCTTAATCCCATCGAAGCAGGAGACTCTTTGATGTCCTGGAGGAGCACTTTGGGGACTGCATTCTGGCAATGGGGTACCCAGAGGCCACTGGCATGGGCCTCGATTGGTCGCCATTTTCTTCTCATCTGAATACATGCGACTCCTTTTTAGGGGGCTGTATTGAAGACAAGGTGTACAGCAATAACTCCAAAACCATTGCTGAGCTGAAAACAGCCGTTCAGGATGTCATCGACAGCATCGATATGCTGACATTTCAGCGGGTCATGCAGAATTTCGCTGTTCGTCTGTGCCACACCATCGCACAATGATGGCAGGCATATCGAACATCTCATAGCCTACATCTGAATATCAGTAGTGACGTTTACACGTTAAGTAAAGTGTGTGCAAGCCGTAGTTTGTAAATAATTTGGTTTTTTCATGCGGTATAGTAATTGTCACCCTGTACTTCTCAACCTTATTTTGAAGACTATAATCCAGTGGTAACTCAGCTCTCCAAAAGCGTACTTACTTTGTGTATCTCGAATAAAAGTGATCCCTGCAAAGAAAAAAAGTAAAGTTTAGTACTTTCCATGCGATCCAGGAAATGATGCACTTCAACATATATGTAGATACACATTTTATCTAACTACACACTCATCACAACGAATTATTTAATTCTTCGTCATGTTATTACGATATGTGATTAATAACATGAAGATGTTAAATTCACTTCAACAAAGATCATTTTCCTCTACAAGTGTGCACCGTACTGATGTAAAACTTAACATAATTATTATTGGTGTAGTACACACATAAAAAAAAAATTTCCATCACCTCGGTTCCGAGAGTTCGGAACCTGTACAGAAAATTGGAATAGAGATCAACATAAACGTCATTTCAGCCCTTTTTAATGCTCATTAAAACCACACACTGCATGTTGTACCACCATACAGCGTGACCTTCAGAGTTGGTGGTCCAGACTGCTGTACAGACCAGTACCTCTAATACACAGTAGCACGTCCTCTTGCGTTAATGCATGCCAGTATTGGCGAGGCATTCGTCTTCATGGAAGACAATTCGCGCCCCCATTGTGCACATCTTGTCATCTTGTGAATAACTTCCTTCAGGATAACGACATCGCTCGACTAGAGTGGCCAGTATGTTCTCCAGACATGAACCCTATCGAACATGCCTGGGATAGATTGAAAAGGGCTGTTTATGGACGACGTGACCCACCAACCATTCTGAGGGATCTACGCCAAATCGCTGTTGAGGAGTGGGACAATCTGGACCAACAGTGCCTTGATGAACTAGTGGATAGTATGCCACGTCGAATACAGACATGCATCAAAGCAAGAGAACGTGCTACTGGGTATTATAGGTACCGGTGTGAACAGCAATCTGGACCACCACCTCTGAAGGTCTCGCTGTATGGTGGTACAACATGCAATGTTTGGTTTTCATGAGCAATAAAAAGGGCGGAAATGACGTTTATGTTGTTCTCTATTCCAATTTCCTGTACGGGTTCCGGAACTTTCGGAACGGAAGTGATGCAAAACTTTTTTTTATGTGTATATATCGAGTGAAAACGGCGCTGTGCCTCTTCGACGGAATTACAGACAGTCCATCTCACTTTGACTTGCATGGAGGAAGTTATGAAGAACATAAAGTAATTGAAAGTGTCGTATTAAGACAGATCTGCTATTTTGGAGATGCCGCGTGTCGACTAGTTTGCGAAACTTTGTAGCTGCTAAAGCAAATGTCGTAAAATTTCTTTACGGTGAAGGGAGAGTTGCTTCTGTGGCGTTTGTTCGTGCAGAAATGGGCTTGCGATGCTTTGAAGCATATGACGTAACACTGTGATTGAAATGTATCATAAAATGTAGTTGAATTATGAACCTCATCTATCTACGACGAAAGTTTTGATGTTATGAAAGAAAACTGTTTGTTTCAATCAGAGTTGTGAGATGACTCAAATATATCATGAACAAATGTATATTTGTAAGGAAAATCTATTTTTATACTGCAGATACAAAAGAAAGTTGTAAGAAAGCGTTCAGTTCTGCTATTCAATACGTTTGTTACCTCCAGATGTACCTCAGTATGTTAATTGCTCCCGTAACGTTTATCTCGGGTGATAATTCCATAAATGACAAACAACACGCACATTATTGTCATTAATGGTCCCTTGAAGCCTTTTCTGAATCTTTCTTGTGCAGTAACTCGTTATTTCCAAAACAGATACTTCTTCCCGCTCCTACAATATATTGAATGGGTTATGATGCAGCGCTTGTTTTATAATTTAGTCACTGAATTTCGTTCTGGCCTTATGCAGATCGTATAAAGAAAAAGAGAAAAAGACTTACAAACCGAAATGTTTCTTCAGCGAGATCCCAACCGGTTTGTATATCGACCAGAACTTTGGAAATCGAACGTGTTACCGCTGAGCCAACATGATACAGCTGTGGTACATGTTTTTTCAATACGTCTACGTTCCCTAACGTAGATAGGCCTACTCCGAACGTGACGTTAGAGAGCAGTCATGGCCTAGGTGCCGAAAGTCAAATCTGGGTTTAAACAATGAATGTTACTTACCCAGTTCACATCTAAAATGGAAGTCATTCAGAATATTTCACCGAGTTGACAAGAAAGTACTGAATTAGATATCAAACCTCGCTGACGGCCGGCTGCCACAGAGACGAAGTCCGAGTCGTTTCACTTAAGGCGACCAATTTTCCTTGCCGCCCCTCAGAATTCTAAGTCCAGCCATATGCACTATCCGGCAAAACTGTAGGATGCGGAAGTGTATAGAGGAAATTTTGTCAGTGTTTTCGAGCTGTGGTTTAGTGAAGAAGGGAAAGAAGGTGGTAGGCGTGGAGCTCTGTGAATATAAAGTCACGCCTTCGAGTCCACTTCATTCCCTAGTTTCTTTAAATCGCTTATTGGATTTCTGATAAAGTTACCAGGTTGATGGAATTTCAGACATAAATCTTTTGAATTTCTATTCCACCTATAATAGCAAAAAGTTCCAGAAACATTGGCACCAAACAGCTCGTGACTGCGTCAATGTCAGAACAGTTTACGCTTGAGAAAATCCCCACAGCAGCTAACGGCTAATGGGCCATAAACCGGCCGCCGTCGTCAGATCCCTCTGACAAGTTGAACGTTGCATGGCGCTATGAATGTATTTATCACTTTATTATTTGAGGTAGTCCTGTTATCTCGCAGTTACGATTTGGATTTTGCATACCGAAAACTTATGAACGTTGCTCAAGCGTGGTGAAACAGTGGGAAAAAAATCTAAAATTTTCATGTTGTTCGCTTTGGATTTAGTAGCAGGGCGAAGGCAGCAGAGACATCTCTGAAGCTTTGTATTGCTTCTTCGCTTCAAGAAAGATCGTTCTGGCACGAAAGACTTTGCACATTCAGGAAGCTTCGATAACAGACATATGTAATAAATTGTCGTACGACATTTTCATTCAATAGGCACGGTTCAGAAGTCTGAAGCTGTAGTACGTATTGCATGCTGTAATTTAAAAAATAACAAATATCGAAGGAGTGTCCGTTAATGCATTTTTGCTTGATCGTCAATTGGCTCACTAAGAATTCCAATGCAATTTTCCTACTGATGACTAGTTATGATGTTTTTATATAGACTTCTTAAGAAGAATTAAAGGCTGAGCCATAAAAAAAGAGATACACTCGAGCAAAGGGCAGTGGTTAAGGCGGTCAATTTCTGACCTGAAGGTAGGAAGTCTGATTCCTTTTCCTACCATGAATTTTAATTCGTTGTAAGAGTTATTAGTTTAGTTGGACAACACTATTAATAAGTATGTAACTGAGGATATAGTGGATGCAAATGCTCCACTTCAAGTCTGCACCGCTGGTCTTGAACCACTTTTTCTCTTTATGCATTGTGCTTTCTGCTTGAAGTTACAAGAAAATTGTATCTCCTTCGTCCTGCCGTCGGTACTGTTGTCCTGTCTGCGTGTAAATATAGAGAATATAAATAAAAATGATGATTTTGCTCGACATAAGAAACTAAATAGTTTCTCTTTGATGCCTTCATCGTCACTAACGTGATGAGCTATGTGAGAAGGAAATTAGTTTCATGTTTGTCTCATTCTCTGTAATCGGTGGTCGAAAACTAATTTAAAACCAAGAATATTCTGAACAACTGAAAAAGAGTGAAATAGGCTGCCTAGTTTTAATGTATAGTCTGCTCCTCTTTTAAAATTAACAACTAAAGAAAAGAGGGAGGAAGAGAGAGAGAGAGAGAGAGAGAGAAGATAAACGTATCTTCCTCTTCTTAGAGGGAAAAAAAAAGTTCATTTGTCATACACAAGATTTTCTCCCTAACAACACAAAAATCAGTACCGTTTTCAGTTTCCGTACTCCCCTACAACTACATTTAGTCGTTGGGGAATAGAGCAACAAGTTGCCGGATGAAACTGTCATTCTGTCACAACTCTTCCCATGCGTCATGAACTGCTTTGCACAGCGCTGGCTTTGTTGTCGGTGCTGGTCTTCTACGCCTAACGGTTTTCTCCATCTTTGACCATACGTCCTCTATGGGTCAGTACCTTTGGGAGGCCAGTCCAACAGCTCAATGCTTCAGTTCATTTAAAACCAGTGTTTTAACAGTCTGCTGTGTGGACATGAGAGCTACACAGTTGGAAGATTATTCTGACCCCCGAAAAACTCTGATGAACAGAAAGAAACGTTACGTTCCGCGGTATTTCACGGTAGTAATGATTAGAAAACGGACGGTCCAGTTGCCACAGAACGCCGCAACCACTTGCTGGCATCCATCCCCAAACTGTGACAGCGGCTCGGCCACCCCGTTGACTCTGACTGACATATTTGCTGTAGAATCTCGCTACCCTTTGTCGATACACATGGAATGCAGTATTTGGTACAGAACAGTAGAAGACACCTTCTCGTCTATAAATACAGCTCGTTCCCGGTACGAAAGCGGTTTTCTTCTGAACGCCAGTGCGAAACCTGTGTGGCAGCTTTATGTAGCTCCTTCAATATCTTGTTAACCACCGATTTTCGTCCATTCCTTCCTTTCCCACTGAGATGACGACCAATGTTCCACCTGCTCACACATAGCTGTAGGAGGTCCGTAGTCCTGAAAGGGTATTCACCACTGCAGTGGAGTATCCGGTTGCCTTGATCCTCTGTGGCAGTACGTCGACGTCCAGGGCGACGACGGTTGACGTGGCCTTCCTCAGCCATCATTTTCACCTAGAGATGTATCGAAGATTTGCTGTATCCTAGGACACGGGAAATGGCGCTGATATAGTATAGTTCTTCATAAGGTGCAAGAATGGGACCTTGAGCTGTGACATTTCGCATGTAAAAACCTACTGACGAGGTAGGAGCAAACGAAGTGCGATAGAAGGTGGAGAGCACTCCCTTCGCCTCAGAAATCAAATTAATTCCTGATCACATGCTTTGAAAAAAGATTTAATAAAATAGTGCCATGTGATATTGTTCAGAGTATCGTGTAAATATATTTCGTCTCGTAACATTATACATAGTCGTAATAATGACACCGTTTTCAGATATTAAAGGTGAAATTTAGTTTCACGTTGTGATGCAGATCATGTTTCTCCGGCAATTGTGTTTTAGTCAACTGTGTTACCTCTCATATTACTCCATGAAAGTCTGTAACAGCTGCTGAAACATGTGGTAGCATAGTGGAGTAGGGACAGCGGTGAGTTTGTAATCTCTTATCGGATTCGAATCCCGGCGATTCTACAACTTTTAATTCGCTATTCACAAATAATTTTTAATTGAGGAGGACAATGTCAATTGTAACGTTCAAAGTACTTGTAGTATTGTACACATTTGTGTCTATGCTCTCGAATGCTGGTTGGAAGAAGGCAGGGACAAATAGTCTCCCCCGGTTTCCCTATGGTGTTTACACCACACTTTGAGCATGAACTTAGCCTTCGACTGTTAATCGTTTTGTATTTTTAGCAGTACCTTACCCGTAGATATTAACATCTGTTTCAAATTATGATATCCACAGCTACAAGAACACATTGTGTGATACCTCTTAGCACAAAAATATTCATGGTTTCATTTCAAGACCTAGCATATATGCACACCGAACTGCTAGCGTTAAATTATTTTCATTTTTCATGTCTCTTCATGTGTTATCGGCAATAACGATAGGTCCCGTTATTTCTAGTCAAAACATGCATACATCGCACTACTGGTGAGTAAGCAGTTCATGGATAGAAAACAACGACGGAAGATGCCGGGTTCGATCCCCTGTCACGGAAAAAAGTTGTATCCTCGATTCAGTTTCAAACATCTCGCTGCTGCTGAAAATATTCGGTATCAAACACCTGAAGTTTCTTAGCTAACAATCTGATTATGTGCTGGGTTTGAGTCTCCGTCACATTACTTTACATCATGGCGCTTCGTTTTACACATGTGCAAACTTTGTTACTTGAAACTAGTAGTTCCCCCATGGAATCCACAGCGCAGTCGGCAACGGCTCTCAGGTTGAAGCCGTGTTCCTTGAATTCAATAAATCGTTCAGATGGCTCTGAGCACTATGGGACTTAACTTCTAAGGTCATCAGTCTCCTAGAACTTAGAACTACTTAAACCTAAATAACCTAAGGACATCACACACACCCATGCCCGAGGCACTAGAGTCTCGGGGCCTTCTGGCTCCTTCTCAGGGTAGGTTCCGTAAAGGCCGCCCTGCCGCCGACAATCTGGTGAACCTGGAGTCAGCCATCCGTACGGCCTTTGCCCGCCGTCAGCACCTCGTCGCTGTCTTTTTTGACATGCGGAAGGCGTACGATACGACATGACGACATCACATTCTCTCTACGCTTCATGGTTGGGGGCTTCGGGGTCCGCTGCCGATTTTCATACGAAAGTTTCTGTCGCATCGTACCTTCCGCGTGCAAGTCGCGGCCTCCCATAGTTCCTCCCGAGTTCAGGAGAACGGGGTACCACGAGGATCAGTCCTCAGTGTCTGCCTGTTTTTAATTGCAATTAATGGGTTCGCTGCGGCAGTGGGACCGTCTGTCTCCTTGTATGCTGACGATTTCTGCCTCTACTGTAGCTCCATTGGCATTGCAGCTGCTGAACGTCAGCTGCGGGGCGCTATCCGCAAGGCGCAGTCTTGGACTGTAGCGCATGGCTTCCAGTTTTCGGCTGCCAAGACCTAAGTTATGCATTTCTGCCGGCGACGCACAATTCACACTGAGCTACGGCTTTATCTTGCCAGCGAACTTCTTGCTGTGGTGGAGACACATCGGTTTATCGATGCGGTTTTTGATGCCCGGTTGATTTGGCTCCCTCATATTCGGCAGCTTAAACAGATGTGTTGGCGGCATCTTAATGCTCCGCGATGCTTGAGCCACACCAGCTGGGGTGCCGACCGGTCTAGCCTCTTACGGCTCTACCAGGCGTTAATTCAGTCCCGTCTGGATTATGGGAGCCTGGCTTATGGTTCAGCACCCGCTTCTGCGTTGCGGGTGCTGGACCCCATCCATCACAGCGGGATCCGACTTGCCACTGGAGCTTTCCGGACCAGCCCTGCGAACAGCATACATGTGGAGGCAGGTGTCCCTCCACTGCGGTTACGGCGCCAACGTTTACTGGCCGCTTATGCAACACACGTTTGTAGCTTGCCTGGGCATCCCAATCATCACCTCCTGTTCCCTCAGTCTGTCGTCCATCTCCCAGAACGTCGGACCCGGTCGGATTGTACGATCGCAGTTCGCATCAGAGACCTTCTCTCCGGGCTTGGGGTTTTCCCTCTTCCACTTCTTTTCCGGGCCACTCTGCGTACACCGCCGTGGTGTGTGCCCCGCCCATGCCTTCGGCTCGAATTGGCACAGGGTCCGAAGGATTCGGTCCCTCCTGAGGCCTTCCGCCGCCGCTTTCTTTCCATCCTTGCCACGTATCAGGGCTCTGGCGTTGTCTACACTGACGGTTCGATGGTTGCTGGTCGTGTCGGTTATGCTCTCACTCTAGGGGACCATTATGAAGAACACTCATTGCCGGCTGGCTGCTGCGTTTTGACTGCTGAGCTGTTCGCCATCTCTAGTGCCCTAGAGTATATCCGCTCCTGCTCAGGTGAGTCCTTCGTTATCTGTAGCGACTCTCTGAGCGGTTTACGAGCTATCGGCCAGTGTTTCCCTCGTTCTCGTCTGGTGATGGCTATCGAGGAGTCCCTCCATACTCTTGCCCGTTGCGGCCGCTCTGTGGTGTTTGTGTGGACACCGGGTCATGTCGGCATCCCAGAACGTGTTGAAATGCTGACCAAACAGGCTGTCGGTGCACCAGCCTCATCGATTGGCATTTTGGAGAATGACCTCAGATCCGTTTTGCGGCAGAAGTTACTTCGCACCTGGGCTGAAGAATGGCGCTCCCTGCCTTTACCCAACAAACTTCGGGTAATCAAGGAGGCTACCGGTGCGTGGCGCTCCTCCTTGCGGGTCTCTCGCAAGGAGTCTGTTGTCCTCTGCAGGCTGCGCATTGGCCACACCCGGCTGACGCACAGCCACTTATTGCGCCGTGAGCACCCACCTCTATGTCGCTGCGGATCCGCTTTGACGGTGGTCCACATTTTGTTGGCGTTTTATTCGTGCAGGGGGCTTTTATCACTTGACCTAAGTGTTTGTCTTTATTTTGTGTTGAGTATGGCCTTTGGCCTACGATTTTAGACTGAGTTTTTTTAGTGTGTTTCTTGGTGGTTGGCTTTTCCTTTTTTGTCTCTATGGTCGGCCAACCACTGTCACACTCTGTGTGATTTTCATTCCTTTTGTCTTCTCTTGTAATCTCCATTGTTTGTTTTTATTCTTTGTGGGTGTTTGAAGTTTTTGGAAAAAGGGACCGATGGCCCTAGCAGTCTGGTCCCTTCAACCCCATAAACCAACCAACCAACCATGCCCGAGGCAGGATTCGAACCTGCGACCGCAGCGGTCGCTCGGTTCCAGACTGTAGCGCCTAGAACCGCTCGGCCACTCTGGCCGACCCTTGAATTCAGTAAGGCGTTTGACACCGTCCCGCATTGCCGATTAATGAAAAAAATACGAGCTTTCGAAGTATCGGAGCAGACCTACGATTGGATTCAAGACTCTCTTGCAGACAGAACTCAACAGTTCGCTCTTTACGGAACTAAATCGATAGATGTAAAGGTAATATCGGGAGTACCAATGGGAAGTGTGATGGGAGGACCGTTGCTGTTTACAATATATATATATATATATATATATATAATCTAGTAGAAAGCGTCGGATGCTCTTTAAGGCTATTTGCGGATGATGCAATTATCTATACCAAAGTAGCAAAGCCAGAAGATAGTAAGAATTTGCAGAACGACCTGGAGAGAATTGATGAATGGTGCAGTCTCTGTCGGTTGATCTTGAACGTAAATAAATGTAACATATTGCGCATACATAGGAAAAGAAATCCACTACTGTACAGCTGCACTATTGATGACAAACAGCTGGAGACAGCGTCTGCCGTAAAATATCTAGGCGTAACTAACCAAGTGGAATGACCACATAAAACAAATAGAGACAAAAGTAGACACCAGACTCAGAAGAAAGTGGCTTATAAGGCGCTTGTTCGGCCGATCCTTGAGTATTGTTCATCTATCTGGGATCCCTATCGCGTAGGACTGATAGAGGAAATAGGGAAGATCCAACGAAGAGCGGCTCGTTTCGTGACGGGATCGTTTAGCTGGCGAGACAGGATTACGGAGATGCTAAACAAACTCCACTGGCAGACGTTACAAGAGAGGCATTGTGCATCACGGAGAAATTTACTATTGAAATTTCGGGACAGCACTTTTCAGGAGGAGTCGGGAAACATATTACTTCCACTCACATACATCAAGCGTATTGACCAATAGGAGAAAATTCGAGAAATTAGAGCGAATACCGAGACTTACCGACACTCATTCTTCCCACTCACTATTCGCGAGTGGAACAGGGTTGGAGGGATCAGGCAGGGGTACCGAAAGTACCCTCCGCCACACATCATTAGATGGCTTGCAGAGTATGATGTAGATGTATATGAAATGTGTTTCGTGGTTAGTTAAGAAGAAGATAATGATCTTGACAGGATTCCAGGCAGAGCACGAAAATTTTCAAGTTCAAATTTGCTAACTGATACAGGTGGAAACTTCGATACTTCACGACCGTTTATGCCTAGTCACCAATGACGAACGTTGCTGTGATCGAGTTTCGGTCAGGCACGAAACCTTGCTTGGTTACAATGACTAAAGGTGCTTGGTTTGAATCCAGAAGAAATAAATCCGTCACGTCGTTTAAAGCCAAACGTGTGCACAAATAATTGCTCAATCGCGAGGACAGAGAAATTACTGGTGAAACAATGTTAATTTTGAGGTTTTCATAGAGCGCTTGCCACTGTTAACCGTGTTGGTTTAACTGATTTGTTCAACATCCAGTTTATGACAAACCAGGAACGACGTTGCACTGATGTGGGAAACTTTTTAAAGAGCAAGAATACTTCGAATTGTCATTGAACTTTATCTCTTCTCCTTAAAAATATTTAAGTTTGCCTAAAGATTACTGGAATGCCTTGTGTTACCTGGTTAGTTAAATTCAAGTGAGTATGGTGGCGTTTTTGGAGTGTCACTTATTGTAATAAAATTGAGTTTACAAGCGTTAAGGACTGTCTAACTTCGAATGACGCGTTTCCTTGTATCTGCAGTATCGTGGTGTTGATTTACATTTGGACTGATTACCTGAAAGAACATTATTTTTTAGTGATCTCTTGTATAGTTTTGTATAGTCAAACGACTGTAGTGCAAAGAGATTAGGGGATCTGCGAGACAGCTACATTGTGTGGGCTACATGAAAATCAGGCTAAACGTAATATAGGTCGTTGTGATACTTACGGATATGATAGTAGATTGATATAGTGAAAAGACTAATGAAAACACAGTTTCCCATGTAATGTGGAAATTAACCGTATTATCAGATGTGATTGCTGAGATAATGCATAACATAGACCCTCTTATCATAAATGTCTTGGAAACTTGTTAGTGGACATTAATGGAGGTGTGTTCTCTGTTCACCTTTAAGACACGTTGTCTCTGTTGGGGGCATTTTCGGTAAGGTTCAAACGTAACTGTCAGTTCGTTTGATATTAAGTGACGACATGTGTCTGACCAAATGTGTCACTTGCGTGTCAAGCTTCCTAAACCATATCTTGTCTGTCTTACCCTCGAAAGACTGCGTTAAATCCCCTGGAAGGCAAATGGGACAAGTTACATTTTTTTTTCGTTTATTACCACGAATGCCGTTTTAAGTTTTCTTTTTCGGTATTTCATGAGTGATTGTCGTTGAGTGACAGTACGAGTAGCTGAAAATTAACGTGCATTGGTGGTGGAGGAAGAAATGAGGCCAGAAAGGTTGGAATCGGTGATTCGAATTTCAAGCTTTAAACTTTCCCCACCACTGTATACAGAGCGTCGGTTTGGACGTGTGAAAAAAGCACGAAGCGTTAGCGAGACAGTCAAACGCGAGGCTGAAACCGGGTTGATGTCTGGCGAGTTCAAATCTCACGAAATTTCTTCCTCGTCACTTTAGACAACAGTTGGTTTGGACGTGAGAGAGAGGTTTAGAACGTGAGCGAGGCAGTCGAATGTGGGGCTGCAAACAGACCATTAGTGAAGTTTTTTCAAATTTAGCGCACCTCTCCCCCCACTACTTGAGATAAAACGCCGTTTTGAAGGCAACGGAGGCGGACAAGGTGTGAGCGAGACAATTGAACACAGAATAGCAAGCAATAGAACGACTGCATGTTTTCAGATCCAACGGGCCTTTCCCCTCACATTTTTGACGCGGGAGCCATGCTCGCGGGAGAGAGGGGCTGTACACGACAGGGTAAACGGTAGTTATGGAGAAGAATGGAAAAATTACGATGGTGGGGAGAGAGGTTGATACGACATTTTCAGATTCAACGAATCTTGACTTCCCCAACTCATAGGACTGTGGAATGCCTTCGATTGTGGGAGTGCTTTCGGGGCAGTGAGCGGTAAGCACTTGGTGGCGTTTGTTTGCTCGAGTTGAGTAGGTCTACACAGACACGCGCATGGGAGCGCTTCTACAGGTCCAGTTACAGTAATGTGATCATCTGTCAAAAGCCCGGAAAACAAAATTTTGCAGCGCAGACGTGCAGGAAGGGAGTCACTGAGGTTTTGGAAAATACAGACAGCGATGTGGAGCCATGCCGACTCGAGTGCCGTGGCCAGCTGCTCTAGGTTCCTCGGTTGAGGATCTATGGCGCGAATAGCCAGAGCGAGTTGATCCCACAGATTCTCGACTGGGTTTAAATCTGCGGAGTTTGCTTGCCAGGGGAGTAGGTAATTTCATCCTGCTGCTCTTTTAACCATGCACGTGCACTGGAGTTGGGTGATACGTTGCATTGTCCTATTGGTACATGCTGTCGTGACGTGGAAAAACGAACTGCATGTCGGGCTAGATATGATCCCCAAGGATAGATGCATACTTTACTTGATCCATTGCGCCTTCCCGATTGATGAGATCACCCAGGCAACGCCACAGAAGCGTTCACCAGACCACAATTCTCCCTCCTGCGATCTGGACGCTTCAGACGATTATTGCAGGGTGTGTGCTTTCAGATGTTTCACGCCGTCACGCCATAGACGCCAACGGCCATCTGTTATCTGCAAAGACCATCTGTGACACTCAGTGGACGTACAGTTGCAAATTTCAGTCTTCGTCGCCGATGGACAGCAAAATGGTTCAAATGGCTCTGAGCACTATGGGACTTAACAGCCGTGGTCATCAGTCCCCTAGAACTTAGAACTACTTAAACCTAACTAACCTAAGGACATCACACACATCCATGCCCGAGGCAGGATTCGAACCTGCGACCGTAGCAGTCGCGCGGTTCCGGACTGCGCGCCTATAACCGCGAGACCACCGCGGCCGGCGATGGACAGCAGTCAGCATGGATGCATGAGCCGGAGGCCCTTACGCAGCAACGTTCGCTGTACACTGTCAGCATCCTCTTGATTCATCTGGCGGGCAGTTGCTCTACAGTTGCACGTCTATTCGCCCATGCACATCTCCATAGCTGTCTTCCACACCTATCATCTATGGCCTGTGGTGCAACACAGTTGCCTCGCGCCGCTTTTGGATAGCGCCATTTTGCCATGCACGGTATTTGTAACCACGGCGGGACGCTAACAGTTTACAAACTTAATCGTTTCGAAAATGGTTCCACTCATGGCCCAAAAGCCACTGATCGTGCCGTTTTTTACATTAGATAAATCGGTCCTTTCCGCATTGCGACGTCGACTGCACTGTTCTCCCCTCCCCCTGGACATGTTTTATGTATTCTTAACTTCTAGTGCTGCCACCTGCTGTCTGTAAGCCGCTATGGCACGTTGACGTTGAACATAGGCGGTGGTCACGTTTTGATTGCGATTCTACGGTGCACTTGAACCAGTCATGTTTTCTTGAGGAATAAAGACTCGCATCGTAAATTGTGATGTCATTTAATCAGTTACGCATAAGCAACCCCCAGTGTTCCCCAGATTTCTTCCCTTCCATACCTTGTATTAGTAGAAAGAGCAGAGGATGTATTTTCACATATCAGTAAAAAAAATAAGCTGGAAATGAACTATGTACCATGTATTAGAGTACTACGCTCTATCTAAATCACCTACCATCACTTGCTCGCTATCAAGTCGATTTCAATTGTGCGACATTAGATTATTGCTGTACGGGCCGTGATTTGATTGTTCATCATGATTATCCAAGGAGTGTGCCAGGGAGCTGAAATGAATGATCAGACATGGGCGCTGAATCTGTTCTCAGACCAATCTCATTGGTTTATTTTGCTCCTCCTACCTTAGCAACGACATCGTTTTAGGAAAAAGAAACAGATTAGAAGCTGCGTTTAAATTTCCACTACCAGGCTATAAGTTTCTACGAACAACAATCATCTTTGAAGGTGTCTTAATATCTGTGGAGGAATGGCTATCCACTCTTCCTCAAGAGCTGAAACTAGAGATTTTAGTGATGTTGGACGTTGGAGTCTGAAGCGAATTCGACATTCTAATCATCCTAAAGGTGTTACTGTCCACAAACCAATGCTTCACACATGCTGTTTTACGACAGGGTGCGTAGCCATTCTGAAAAAATCGTCGTCTCCGAACTGTTTCTCTACTGTACGCAGTAAAATGTGTTCATATACACTATGTGATCAAAAGCATCCGGACACCTCCAAAAACATACTTTTTTCATATTAAGTGCATTGTGCTGCCACCTTCTGCCAGGTACTCCATACCAGCGATCTCAGTAGTCATTAGACATCGTGAGGGAGTAGAATGGGGCGCTCCGTGGAACTCACGGACTTCGAACATGGTCACGTGATTGGGTGTCACTTGTGTCATACATCTGCACGCGAGATGTCCACACTCCTAAACATCCATAGGTCCTCTATTTCCGATGTGATAGGGAAGTGGAAAATTGAAGGGACACGTACAGCCCAAGGGCGTACAGGCCGACCTCGTCTGTTGACTGACAGAGACCGTCGACAGTTGAAGAGGGTCGTAATGTGTAATAGGCTGACATCTATCCAGACCATCACACAGGAATTCCAAACTGCATCAAGACCCTCTGCAAGTACTATGACAGTTACGTTCAAATGGCTCTGAGCACTATGGGACTTAACTGCTCAGGTCATCAGTCCCCTAGAACTTAGAACTAATTAAACGTAACTAACCTAAGGACATCACACACATCCATACCCGAGGCAGGATTCGTACCTGCGACCGTAGAGGTCTCGCGGTTCCAGAATGTAGCGCCTAGAACCGCTCGGCCACTTCGGCCGGCGACAGTTAGGTGGGTGGTGTGAAACTTGGATTTCCTGGTCGAGTGGCTGCTCATAAGCCACGCATCACGCCGGTAAATACCAAACGACGTCTCGCTTGGTGTAAGGAGCGCAAACACTAGACGATTGAACAGTGTAATAACGTTGTGTGGAGTGACGGATCACGGTACACAATGTGGCGATCCGATGGCAGGGTGTGGGTATGGCGAATGCCCGGTGAACGTCATCTGCCAGCGTGTGTAGTGCCAACAGTAAAATTCGGAGGCGTTGGTGTTATGGTGTGGTCGTGTTTTTCATGGAGGGGCTTGCAAAACTTGTTGTTTTTTGTGGCACTATCACAGCACAGGCCTACTTTGATGTTTTAAGCAATTTCTTGCTTCCCGCTGTTGAAGAGCAATTCGGGGATGGCGATTGCGTCTTTCAACACGATCGAGCACCTCTTCATAATGCAAGGCCTGTGGCGGAGTGGTTACACGACAATAACATGCTTGTAATGGACTGTCCTGCAACACAGTCCTGGCCTGAATCCTACAGAACACCTTTGGGATGTTTTGGAACGTCGACTTCGTGCCAAGCCTCGCCGACCGGCATCGATACCTCTCCTCAGTGCAGCACTCCGTGAAGAATGGGCTGCCATTCCTCAAGAAACCTTCCAGCATCTGACTGAACGTGTGCCTGCGAGAGTGGAAGCTGTTATCAAGGCTAAAGGTGGGCCAACACCATATTGAATTCCAGCATTACCGATGGAGGGCGCCACGAACTTGTAAGTCATTTTCAGCCAGGTGTCCGGATACTTTTGATCACATAGTGTACCTCCGAATATAGCGTTTTCTTATGCACAGTAGGAGAACCACACCTAAACGAGGAAAAACGCCCCAATACCGGAACAACATCTCCTCTCTATTTCACTGTTGGCACTACACCTGACGGCAGGTAAGGAGCTCCAGGCGCTCGCCCCCCAGCGAGATTCAGCGCTGCAAACCACTCGTTTCCAGTCATCCACTGTGCAGAGGCGACGCTCTTTAGAGCACCTCAAGTTCCGCTAACCATTGACTACGGAAATGTGTGCCTTGCGGGAAGCTGTTCGGCCATTGGACCCAGCTCTTTTTAACCTTTTCATAAGCGGTGGGAAATATACCCCCAGCTTAAAAATAACGAAAAAATTCCCGAGGGGTTCGCAATTTCCAGCTTTGTGACGGGCTCCCATCTGCGGGACTTATTGCCACCAGCCATTTTCTGTTTCTCGCCAGTGCTTCTGATTTCTAGGGAGTTATGTAGCGTAGGACGAGTTATGGTAAGTGTCTCTGGCGCAGTTTGGTCAGAATAGTCAGTGTTTTCTTTATATTTCATGTTAAAGTAAGATTTACCATTATATTCATTATGGAAATCTTTTAATGTATTTCTTTGACTTTATTAGTTAATTACTGGGTACTGTGATGTTCCAGAAAGTTATAATAATATCTTTTTCTGGGTAGCATGTTTCCCACTAATTTTTTCATGGTCCTTCAGTCAGATTTATTTATTGCAGTAATTGTGAACTAATGTTTCCGTGATCTAAATTCAAAAGTAAATTCACATGGCAAAGTATGATTTCCGTGAGGTATTACTTACAGACGAGTGTTTACTCGAAGACAGCGTATTTTTGTAGTGACTTATTTCAAATGCTGGTTATACAGGGCAATTATAATTAAACTTCGAAAACGCTGTAGAAATAACACCACTGGTCAGAATGACGTCAAATTGCAGCAGATTATTGTCGGAGAAGGGGGAAAACGCATGGCAGAAGAAAAAAGGAGTGAAAATTGACCAGTAGATCAACACCTGTCATGCGCACCATCCACTGAAGTTGTATAAACACGCCGGGTACACGGCTTTTCCTCCTTTCGCGTCTGCAACATTCGTGATGACTGTCTCAATGCAGGATCGCGCCCTGCTTGTAAAGCTGTACTACAAGAATGATGACTGTGCACACGTCGCTCTGCAGAAGTTCCGGACACTGAAAGGTTTGAAAACGACGTTGGTCCGATGACTTCCGTTGGTCTGGAAAAAATGATTCGCAAATTCGAAAAGACGGATTATTTTGGTGTGCTACCTGGTAGAAGGAGGAAACGAACTGATTCCACGTCAGTGAAAGCAGTGGCCACAGCAATGCAGGAAAAGACGAGTGGTGGTGTGCAAGCGTTTAGTGCATGGAGAATTGCCCGAACATTGCACATACCATGAGCACAGTGCGTAAAATCGTACGAAACATCCTTCTTTGCTATCCATTCAAAATTACCCATGTGCACGAGTTGCTTCCTGTTGACCTGCCAGCAAGAGAGACCTTTGCTTTAGAATTTCTTGCTCGCATGAAACTGGACAATGATTGGCTGTGGAAGGTTTTGTGGACAGGCGAAGCCAACTTCTATCTGACAGGATATGTCAATGCACAGAATTGTCGAATATGGGCAACGGAAAATCCACACGCAAATCAACCAGTACCACTTCATAGTGAAAAGGTCACTATGTGGTGAGGGTTTACGTTATTATTTATCATAGGACCATACTTTTTCGAAGGGACAGGTGCTTCCGGCCCTGTTACCTGTGCCATCACTGGTAACCGCTATGAATGTCTTTTGCGCAACCACGTCATTCCACCTCTGCAACAGCGTGGATGTGTGGATGAGATCATTTTTATGGAAGATGGCGCACCTCCGCACATTGCTAGTCCAGTTAAGCAGCTGCTGAAGCGCCATTTCGGAAATGCTAGAATTATCAGCCGCCATTTCCCTACAGCCTGGCCGTCCCGATCACCTGATCTTAATGCGTGTGACTTCTGGCTGTGGGGCTATCTGAAAGATGTCGTGTTCAGTGTTCCGACTGCAAACTTAGCTGCATTGAAGACAAGATTCTTGCAGAAAACGGTGGACAGCGCATTGAACATGTTTTGCGCCAGTCACATGGAAATTAATAATCGATTTGATTTTGATGGATGCTTTTTATGTGGTTTTTGGCCTCATGACAATTAAAAACCGACGTGAGTGTTGCTTTTTATGCGGTTTGTGGCCTCAAGACAATTAAAAACCGATTTTTCGCATCCGATGTGATGTTACCTAGCCGTGGTGGATGGGATTACGTAGGTAACAGCATCACACCTGTACACCCATGCGCACTGAGTAGTACAGTTTGTTTTAACGTCAGACATACACCTCAGGCATTGTTGTATGATTCATTTGTCATTTGCAGTCGACCAGTATCACATTATGATGCTTACAGCGCCATCTATTGCTACATTTTGAAACTATTTATTTTTCTTCTGCCATTCGTTTTCCCCTTCTACGATAATATTCCGTTGCAATTTGATGTCATTCTGATCGGTGGTGTTATTTCTACAGTGGTTTGAACGTTTAACTTTAATTATAATCACCATGTATATTTAGATAATGCTGTGACATACTATCTGAACATAGTGTTATCTTTACAGATGTCTGAGAAACTAGATATGAGTAACTCAAGGCGTGTGGAACAGGTGATGAATGTTCTGTTATCTTTGCCGGAGAACGACGGTGATTCTGAAGTGGAATGTGACTTCGGAGCCAGTGGCAATTTGAACAATTTGCATGAATCGTTTCATGCCACATGAGTACAGTCCTGCACACCACGTGATTATGTGTATAATGAATGAGGGGAGGGTGTGGCTGAAGGAGCTACTTTTCAGGCAGCTATAGACAATACAGCGGCTGTAGACGACTCAGATCAACACAGTGATGAAAAGTGGGACGATGACTGTTCACATCTTATCAGTGAAGGGGACACGTGTCATTCAGTAAAAAGTGCTGCTTCAAAACATGTTTCGCCGGCCGGGGTGGCCGAGCGGTTCTAGCCGCTACAGTCTGGAACCGCGCGACTGCTGCGGTCGCAGGTTCGAATGCTGCCTCGGGCATGGATGTGTGTGATGTCTTTAGGTTAGTTAGGTTTAAGTAGTTCTAAGTTCTAGGGGACTGATGACCTCAGAAGTTAAGTCCCATAGTGCTCAGAGCCAAAACATGTTTCCGTAACAGTTGCAATGAACTACGCTAGTTTTCAAAACTTTCAGCATAATCGTAAAAGAAAGAAATAGGTACCCTACTCTAAACAGACCTTTGTACGGTGCAAAGGAATGGGGTGCTATAAACATTATGGAGAGACAGTCATTTACTGGATGCCTTGTTGTTATTGGTATTCATGAACTTTCAGCATTGCCAAATTATTGGAGTTTAGATCCAATTCTAAGAGATATCAGAAACGGATGTAATGAGCAGCAAGAGCCTAAAAAAAAAATTGTTGCGAACATCCATTGCAACAACGAGCATCAGAAACCTCGAAGGCCCTGTGAGTAAAGGCTTCACAAACTACGGCCTCTTCTAACAAACCTTTTAGAGAATTGAAAAGCAAATTACGACCACTCCACTCTTCTGTCTATTGACGAGAGCATGACTGTTTCCAAAGGCTCTAGTACGAAGCAGTACATTCCGATGAGACCTGTCAAGGAAGGAAATTAAGTGTGGTGTTTTCGCGATGTAGAGACAGGAAACGCAATGAATTTCGACACATACATTGGAAAATCGAAAGAAAACAGTAATGGTTACACACTAGGAGAAGAGTAGTCCTAAAACTAACAGAACGCTTGCATCATAAGGCTGCATTTCTGACGTTTGGAAACTTTTCTAAATCACCGAGGATAATGTGTATATTGCCAAAGAAAGTCATTTAACGCTGCAGAACTATTACAGTGAATCACATAGGTCTCCCTTCTGTGATGAAAGATGATGTAGGTTATGAAGATGAGAATTCCAGTTTCAAATAAAAGATGCCATATCTGCTTTGAAGTGGATGGACAACCATGATGACATTGCTGTATACATTTCGTTGTTCACGAGACAGAACAATAGTCACTCACAAGAACGAAGAATTGACACGGTCACATGTATGCTGCCTCTTGGCTGTTTCTAACCATAACAAGATCATGGGTAACGTTAACAGATTTGATCAACTGAGAGAAAGATATGTCCTAGACAGACGTTGTGTCAAATGGTGACATATAATTCAGTACTTCCTGACTGATCTCGCTATAGTGAACAGCTTTTTGTTATGGAAGATTAACAAGCGCTCTATGTCAAACAAGGACCAGTTAACATTGCGTTTCAAATCAGCATGACAGCTCTTTTCTGGATATGCTATTAGGAAACGTCGAGGCAAAATACCTTCATATCCTTCAATAAAGGGAGTAGTTCCTCTGGACATCAGGCTATCACAGGTTGGAAACCATCATCCTGCTTTTCGTATTGTGGGAAGCACTTATCGGAGGTGCAGACTTTGCAGCAGTAAGCAAACAGAAAAGTGAACTCAGTATACATGCATAGCTTGAAATGTCCCACGGTCTGCGGATTCATGTTTCTGCCAGTTTCATGGCAAATAATTTGTTTTCAATCAATAGTGTGTTATGTACAACTGCTTGTCATTTTATGAGAGTTCAAATGGCTCTGAGCACTATGGGACTTAACATCGGAAGTCATCAGTCCCCTAGAACTTAGAACTACTTAAACCTAACTAACCTAAGGACATCACACACATCCATGCCTGAGGCAGGATTCTAAACTGCGACCATAGCAGTCATGTGGTTCCAGACTGAATCGCCTAGAACCGCTCGGCCACCGCGGTCGGCTTTTATGAGAGTATATCACTAACCACAAGGGAGGGGTATCTGTTGAGAAGCCAGACAAACGTGTGGTCCCTAAAGAGGAGCTGCAGCCTTTTCAGTAGTTGCAGCGGCAACAGTCTGGATGATTGACTGACCTGGCCTTGTAACATCAACCAAAACGGCCTTGATCTGCTGGTACCGCTGTGAGGTGGCGTGGTCTCCTGACCTTCATTTCTTACATATTCCGTCCTCACAATCGTATTCCGCACATCAAGGCGTTTCATTCGAACCCAAACTCGATATGGTAGAGTCAATTTTGTATGAATTCATGTAAGCGATATGCAAATCTAATAAGTAAATCTCAAGTGTACACCAAGGTTGAAAAAAGTCGATGCTGGCGTACACAACATGACGGCTGCAGGAGTTTTCGTTCTAAAGAGGAAACCAGCCCGCTGGGAAGACCATCCCTTCAGAGAGCTGGGTTCAACGTACCTACTTCGGCTGAAGCGACCGCCCAAAGAGAAGACAGCTTTTGCCAGAGCGAAGGGATAACGATCCCCGTGTTCGACTTAAAAGCAAATTCTGTTACATTGTGTATGGGAGAGCATAGAAGTTGCATTTTTTCACGGACCGACTGCGTAATTACGGAGTTCTCGCAGAAAGACAGTATACGCCTAACGGAGATGCTACATATTTCCGCATTGGTCGACTTAAACGAAACGTCATTCTCCCGTTTAAAAGAGCAATGCTGATTGGCGGAATATTGCTGATGCAAAGAGCCAGAGGAGTGAGGGAAGATAACAAATGATATACCCTTGCAATTTTTCCAGAAAAAGGGGCCGTTCCGTTGTCGCTCTTGGAACGGGAACACGTAACGAGAGCGAGTGCGCTCGTACATGTACGCAAATAACGAGGAACAAATTCTCTCCTCAGTACTTCACTGGGAGAGCACCTCTGTCGTTAGCGAATTGGAGTGATACTGTATATTGAGTCGCTCGCGATTAAGTGTTGTTCACTGTATTGGCCACTACACTTATTGTGTGGTGTGTACATGAAGAGAGTACTAGATAAACGCCTGCGAGCGAATATTGAGAGGCATTGTGGTGGACTGGTCGTCTGACCGGTGTACCATACCAATAGTTAGACTAGGAGCGGATAGGAGTCCTTGACTTCATCAAGGCGTATAGACAGTTTGATTGGCGAGGGTCAATCCAGATGGAAAGAGATAGTTGTGTTATTTGTCAGCAGCGAGCGACACAGGCACCAGTTGTCGCAGCTCACGGTATTGTGCACTACAGCATATGCGAGCCCCATCTGTCCTCCATAACAGTACACTCCATTACATTTCTCACGCGACAACCTTGACGATACCTAGAAAAGTTATTGAAGTTGTGTAAGTGCAGCTCTCAGCCACTCTGCCGAGTAAATAATATTCTTAAAGAAAAGGGAGAAAATAACCTTTCCATACTTTGTAAAATACTAACATTCCTATCCATTAGAGGCAATCTACTGTTCCAAAAAGAGCACGGAAAATTAGTTTTTTTACTAAAGAAAAGTTTCACTTGATTTCTCAGAATTTTTGCAATAAATAATATTTTTCGTTCGTTTAATGTTTATCTTACACTAACTAGCAATACTCCCGTACCCAAGTATCCCACTAGTTACGTATGAATATATAGAATATTTTTGTGTTTTTTCCTTACAGCGGACGACTCCAGACGATATTTGTTGCTGAATGTTTTTCAAGCAGTTCTTGTTGGTACATTAGGAGCATCTGTCTGACTTCTGAAGTAGTGTGAGGTGGAAATTGTTTCTTGCAGGAGCCAAAGGATACTTGTTGGATCAATGCATTGCGCAACTTGACAGAATAAAACCCACACAATCACGCTGCGAACGGCTGAAAGCAAGGGGAAACTACAGCCGTAATTTTTCCTGAGGGCATGCAGCTTTACTGTATGGTTAAATGAAAATGGCGTCCTCTTGGGTAAAATATTCCAGACGTAAAATAGTCCTCCATTTTGATCTCTGGGCGGGGACTACTCAGGATTATCAGGAGAAACAAAATGCGTTCTATGGATTGGAGCATGGAATGTCAGATCCCTTAATCAGGCAGGTAATTTACAAAATTTCAAAAGGGAAATGAATAGGTTATAGTTAGATATACTGGAAATGAGTGAAGTTCGGTGGCAGGAGGAACTAGACTTCTGGTCAGGTGAATAGAGTTATAAAGACAAAGTCAGATAAGGGTAATGCAGGAGTAGGTTTAATAATGAATAAGTAATAGGAGCAGTGGTAAGCTACTGCAAACAGCATAGTGAATGCATTATTGTAGCCAAGATAGACAAGAAGTCCACGCCTACCACAATAGTACAAGTTTATATGCCAACTAGCTCTGCAGATGACAAAGAGATTGAAGAAATGTATGATGACCTAAAAGAAATCATTCAGATAGTGGGGGGAGACGAAAATTTAATAGCCATGGGTGACTGGAATTCGATAGTAGGAAAAGGAAGAGAAGGAAAAGTAGTAGCTTAATGTGGAACGGGGGTAAGGAATGACAGAGGAAGCCGCCTGGTAGAATTTTGCACGGAGCATAACTTAATCATAGCTAACACTTGATTTAAGGATCATGAAAGAAGGTTGTATACGTGGTAGAGGCCTGAAGGCACTGGAAAGTTTCAGATAGATTATATAATGGGGAGACAGAGATTTTGGTACCAGGTTTTAAATTGTAAGACATTTCCAGGGACAGATGTGGACTCTGGCCACAATTTATTGCTTATGAACTGTAGACTAAAACTGAAGAAACTGCAAAAAGTTAGGAAATTAAGGAGATGGGGTCTGGATAAACTGAAAGAATCGGAGGTTGTAGACAGTTTCAGAGAAAGCATTAGGGAACGACTGACAAGAACAGGGGAAAGAAATACAGTAGAAGAAGAATGGGTAGCCTTGAGAGATGAAATAGTGAAGGCAGCATGTGAGTTAACGAGCATTTCGCTCTCTTTTAAGTATATGGCTGAAAGAGTCAGCCTTCAGTAGTTGTGAAACGAACCCTGTAATCCAAGACAGGGTGATAGAAAGGGCGCAGATTGACCACGAGATGGGGAAACTCACGGACGTCTGTTGTCTATTGAGGCCTAAGCACTGTAGTGTGCGAGTGAGACAGACGAGAACCTACGTCATAGGGAAACCCAGTAGAAGCCATTTGTGGCCAAGGATATTTAGCAGTGTTAAATATGGCGGACCTAAAATTGGCCATAAAGAGAACCCTTTACGAAAACTATTTAATTCTGTAGTAATGCAGGGAACGAAGCCACAGTAATTTTAATCTGGCATCCTCCATAAATTTTCATGGTGTTCCCAATAAAACTTTAATATTGATCGTATCTATAATAGTGTAGGATTTACTGTTAAAATGAAATTAATAAATCTTGTAACAAAGACCTGAATGCTAAAATCTGAACACTTTAGTCGACCTTAACGATCGACATTTCATATAGAAGCGCATCATTAAAGTGACAAATGTTGTAAATATCAACTCTGTAACTACATTTGTTTAAAAGACATAGTAAATTTGAATTATCAGTATTTTCAGTTAAGCATCAGATCATCATTTCCTCTGCGCAAAACACATTGAACGATGACAGCATGACAGTTTGTTGAATCATTAGGTAATAGAATATTTGTTGTAAAGTTTAGTGCATAATAGCTACCTTTGTTCTTTATTTATTTATCAGAAAGCACATGGTGCAAGGCTACTGGCCGTGACGTTCAAAGTTAAGAAGGAAATTGCATTGGTTTTATGAAAAAGAATTTAATAATAGATATTATTGTTACTTTATTTAGAACGTGAAAGTGGTTAAGCTTTGATTATTTAAATATGTTAAAATGTGAAATAATGTAGAATAATCTGTAGCCAATCAGATGGACGACTTCAGGAAAGGGAACTGCCCTGGTCAGTTGAGCGAGGATTTTCGGAGCAGGGGAAATGCAACCGGGGACGGGCAGAGGGACAGTGCTGGTGCACACGCGTAAGCGGACAGTTCGGTTGGAGACACCAGAAGGTACAGTTCGGATTGAGACGCGAAAGCGGACAGTCGGTCTTTAGGCAGCTAGGAGGTGAAACGACTTAAAAAATTTCGCGTTGTGTGGTTTCGCGGGACTTAGTCTCTGAGCGGTGAGCTGCCGCGCGCCTGGTGTGAACTCTTAACTTTTCGCGTAGATAGCCTGTGTTTCGCGATGAGATTGTGAATGATCGAACTGTGTCAAATGAATACGCGCTCAAGTTTAACAGTAACTCTAAATACGTCCACTTTCGCTATTAGTTTGCTTTCTGAAAAAAAAACCGTTATTATAACCAAATTGCAAATGTGTGGCCTACATCATTTATGGGTCGTTAATTTAGTTTCCGATATTATTATTACTGTTATTATATGTTACGTTAACATTCTATTTCGCAAACTTGCCATCAGCCAGACAATTTAATCAAAGGGTCACAAGCATCTATTTTAGGGCATGTAATGCGACACGTGCGGTTCAACCCCTTGACGAGTTTGAGCCAAGACATTTCGACGAAGAGAAACCATATGTCAGCCCGAACATGTTTGGGATGTTAGATCGCAGGAAGAGGATCAACTTGGTAATAAGACGAGGGCTAGTAGAAATCCTCGGGTAACAGAAGAGACATTGAATTTAATTGATGAAAGGAGAAAATATAAAAACGCATTAAATGATGCAGACAAAAAGGAATACGAACGTCTGAAAAATGAGATAGACAGGAAGTGCAAAACGGCTAAGCAGGGATGGCTAGAGGACAAATATAAGGATGCAGAGGCATATATTACTAGGGGTAAGAAAGATACTGCTACAGGAAAATTAAAGAGAGCTTTGGAGAAAAGAAAACCACTAGTATGAATATCAAGAGCTCAGACGGAAAACCAGTTCTAAGCACAAAAGGGAAAGCAGAAAGATGGAAGGAGTATATAGAGGGTCTATAAAAGGGCGATGTACTTGAGGGCAATATTATGGAAATGGAAGGGGACGTAGATGAAGATGAAATGGGAAATATGATACTACCTGACGAGTTTGATAGAGTACTGAAATACCTGAGTCGAAACAAGCCCCTGGGGTAGACAACATTTCATTAGAACTACTGATAGACTTGGGAGAGCCAGCCCTGAGAAACTCTGTCATCTGATGAGCAAGATATATGAGACAGAAGAAATACCCTCAGACTTCAAGAAGAATGTAATGTTTCCAATCCCAAAGAAAGCAGGTTTTGACAGGTGTGGAAATTACAGAACTATCAGTTTAATACGACACGACTGCAAAATACTAACACGAATTCTTTACAGACGAATGGAAAAACTGGTAGAAGCCGGCCTTGAGAAAGATCAGTTTGGATTCCGTAGAAATGTTGGAACACGTGAGGCAATACTGACCCTACGACTTATCTTAGAAGATAGATTAAGGAAAGGCAAACCTACGTTTCTAGCATTTGTAGACTTAGAGAAAGCTTTTGACAATGTTGACTGGAATACTCTCTTTCAAATTCTGAAGGTGGCAGGGGTAAATTACAGGGAGCGAAAGGCTATTTACAATTTTTACAGAAACCAGATGGCAGTTATAAGAGTCGAGGGGCATGCAAGGGAAGCAGTGGTTGGGACGGGAGTGAGACAGGGTTGTAGAATATCCCCGATATTATTCAATCTGTATATTGAGCAAGCAGTAAAGGAAACAAAAGAAAAATTCGGAGTAGGAATTAAAATCCATGGAGAAGAAATAAAAATTTTGAGGATGGTCGATGACATTGTAATTCTGTCAGAGACAGCAAAGGACCTGGAAGAGCAGTTGAACGGAATGGACAGTGTCTTGAAAGGAGGATATAAGATGAACATCATCAAAAAACGAGGATAATGGAATGTAGTCGAATTAAGTCGGGTGATGCTGAGGGAATTAGATTAGGAAATGAGACACTTAAAGTAGTAAAGGAGTTTTGCTATTTGGGGAGCAAAATAACTGGTGATGGTCGAAGTAGAGAAGATATAAAATGTAGACTGGCAATGGCAAGGAAAGCGTTTCTGAAGAAGAGAAATTTGTTAACATCGAGTATCGATTTAAGTGTCAGGAAGTCTTTTGTGAAATTACAGTATTTGTGTGGAGTGTAGCTATGTATGGAAGTGAAACATGGACGATAAATAGTTTATACAAGAATGGAACAGAGGCTTTTGAAATGTGGTGCTACAGAAGAATGATGAAGATTAGATGGATAGACCATGTAACTAATGAAGAGGTACTAAACAGAATTGGGGAGAAGAGTAATTTGTGGCACAACTTGAGTAGAAGAAGAGATCGGTTGGTAGGACATGTTCTGAGACATCAAGGGATCACCAATTTAGTATGGAAAGGCAGTGTGGAGGGTAAAAATCGTAGAGGGAGACCAAGAGATGAATACATTAAGTAGATTCAGAAGGATGTAGGTTGCATTAGGTGCTTGGAGATGAAGAAACTTGCACAGAATAGGGTAGCATGGAGAGCTGCATGAAACCAGCCTCTGGACTGAAGACCACTACAACAACATATCACTAAATAATTTTAAAAAATAAGATATTGTCATATTTCTTCATGGCGAAAAGTGCCAGCGGAAAAAAATACTTCACACTTGCTGGTATGAGACAAATGTAGACTGTAAACTAAAAAAGAGTTGCAAAATCGTATATCCTATTAACTGCAATGTAATTTAACATCTAACAAAATTCAGTTTCCTTCCCCACTGTTCGCCCAGGAAAGTGTTAACGCCGTATGCACAATCACTGAGCTAGCTGGACTGCCGCTAGCACTTTGAAACTCATGAGTAGTTCTTTCTGCTGATTTCATGCGACTTTTTACAGCTACCTTCTGGAATGCTCTACGGGCCCTGTCCGCTACTACAGACGTCTTTCTGGTCGTATTTAGCTGTTTTTGTTAACTTCACGTTTCCACTTGACAGTCACATCACCCGCAGTTGATATGGACAGCTGTAGAAGAGTTAAAATGTCTCTGATGGATTTATTTCTCAAGTGACTTCCAATGGCTGGTCCAGGTTTAAAGTCAGCGATCTCTCCTGACAGAGTCTATCTACTGTTTACTGGTCGTCGACTGAAAACACAATATTCCCTGTTCATTTTATACACGTGGGTCCGCCTCACCTGATAGCTAGTTGTCAGTTCTGCATCATATAGGGCTCCCCGACGCTTTTAATCAGTTAGTGCATATGGAAATCGCAAAATAATGTGAAATGAGAGTTAAATGAACCAGAGTTTATTGTGAGTGTGATCATTACCATCATGTTCTTAAATTCGTCTCATTTCCCTTTGACTATATTGCTCGTTTTGACAATATTCCCATAATCTTTCCCACCTTTTCAAGTGGTTTGACATATGTTTTAACATTCAGAACATGTTTACACACTAAACTGTGTGTCTGACCGGTACTTGAACCTAGGACCTTTGCCCTATGTTAGCAACTGCTCTCCCAACTGAGCTGTCCAAATACGACCCACAACCAGCCTTCACAGTTTGGAAGATAGGAGATAGCTCTGGGAGAAGGACAGCTGTGACTGTACGTCGTGAGTCGTACGTAGATAGCTCCTTTGGAAGAGGCCTTGCTCACGCAAGGCAAAGGTTTCCCGTTCGAAACCATGTCTGGCACACAGGTTTAGTCTGACATAAAGTTTCATATTTTAGTATGTGAGCCGCACGTTTGCTTCAGACTTAACATGGTCTTTCTGGACAATGTTGGCCTCTCTTGGAATCAGAGCATGATTCGAGGAAGAAGTCAGGAAATATTGTCTTGAAATATTTACTATTCAATGAACTTGTTTTCAGCATCACTGCTGGTGACATTTAAAGATATTGTTTCGTGAACGACGTCTAGATTGTTGTGAAAGTAGTTGTTACATGGCTGAAAAACCCAGAAAATTGCGTGCTCTCGAAAGTGCACCGGTTTCGACAAACCCAATGAGCGTACACGTAGGTAGACAGCGCTTTAAATACACGTCATTTACTAACAGCACGCCTTTGACTTTTAAGATGAATTTCACGTTAAATTCTTATCAATGTAAACGCAAAAAAAAGGAAAAAGTTCAAATTCCATATCATTCATCATTAAGAGCTAGATCAAATCTTTTGTGGTATATAACTGATTGGAACGTGCTTCTTGTAAATTCAATGATAGTCTGTTAGTACAAAATCAACTGTTAATTTTAAAGATCATTTTGGAGAATATCCTTTAAAGGAGATTATAATGGTGTCATAATTCGAGAATAAAAACATAACGTGAAAGGCCGTTTATATACAACGAGACTAGAAATAAGCCGAATGCAGAACACCACTAATGAACATCTTGTCACTGTGATGACACTGATCCATTACGCACACTATCTGTTCTTTTAAATGTAATATGTTTCTTTGATGAGGTGCCAATTAACTATTAACTACATATTTAGGAGCATATTGCACAAGCTTTAAAAAAATACATAATTATTAGTATATTCTACGGATAAGTCACTGAATGTTCAAGTTGTCATTATTTTGTCATTGACTTAAAAAAGTGGATCTTCGGTGAAAAGTAAAGTTTGAAATTCGTATGTTATTTTGGCTTTTAACGACGTCATAGAACCATATTTCATAACAAATAATACTGTTTAGAGTAAATGGTCTTATTGGTTACACAAGTGTGTCTGGCAATTGCCAATTACCTGTTTTCAAGAGACATAGTTGTTATACTTACACCGTAAAGAATTCGAAGGCAGCTATGCTCGTAGCCATTCCAATCGATTTTGCAGCATTCTGTAAAGGCACAAAATTGCTTCTTAAAACGTTATCAGGATATATTATTAGAGCTCGTAATAGTTCAGTAATAGCTTACGATTAGACGTCTATGTAGAAAGCTTACGTTTAGACGTCTATGTAGAAAAATACAAATATTTTTTCACAGGAACTTCATGGTGTACTGTTGAAGAATATCGCATTGTACGGACTCTTTGTCAGCACACACGCGAGGATCTTTAGTCTCAGGTATTGCAGTACATCACAACGATTGTTTCGTACCGGCTACATCTACGATTATCACTTAGCTAATCTGTGTTACGAGATCAGTTTTAGCATCACAGTATTCCTTTTTACTTCATGATTTGACAGGCACATAACGGTCTCTGTTCCTGTATTCATTCCAAAAAACTGGTTGACAGCTGTAGAACAAGAGTGTGGGAATCAGTTTCAGGCTACCATTTTATTATTAATAAGAGTTCCTTTAATTATATTAATTGTTAATAATTCAATAAAACTGGCCAACAGGTTTTTTTGTTGAATAATTGTCGCGTAAATTCAGACTGGTGCTACCGACGACATTAAGCACAAAACCGAGAATGCAAACTCTCTGGATTACACTCAGGTGACAAAAGTCACGGGGTATCTCCTAATATCGTGTCGGACCTCCTTTTGCTCGGCGTACTGCAGCAGCTCGATGTGGCATCGACTCAACAAGTCGTTGGAAGTACCCTCCAGAAATATTGAGCCATGCTGTCTCTACAGCTTTCCATAGTTGCGAAATTGTTGTCGCTGCAGGATTTTGTGCATCAACTGACTGACCTCTTGATTATGTTCCATAAATGTTTGATGGGATTCATGCCGTGTGATCTAGCTGCCCAAATCATTCGCTAGAACTGTCCAGAATGTTCTACAGACCAACCGCGAGCGACTGTGGGCGGTGACATAGCGCATTGTCATCCATAAAAATTCCATCGTTGTTTAGGAACATGAAATCCATGCATGGCTGCAAATGGTCTCTAAGTATCCAAGCATAGCGATTTACAGTCAATGACTGGACTATTTCAGTTGAAACGTAGAACCCATTCCATTCCATGTAAACACAGCCCACACTTTAATGGAGCCTCCACCAGCTTGCACAGTGCCATGCTGACAACTTGGTTCCATGGCTTCATGGCGTCTGCGCAACACCCGTACCCGGTCATCAGATCTTACCAACTGAAATCGGGACTCATTTGACGAGGCCAAGGTTTTCCAGTCGTCTAGGGTCCAACCGATATGGTCACGAACCCAGGAGAGGTGCTGCAGGGGATGTCGTTCTGTCAGCAAAGGCATTCGCATCGGTCGTCTGTTGCCATAGACTTTTAACGCCTAATTTCAACTCCACTATCCTAACGGATAGGTTCGTCGTACATCGCACATTGATATCTGCGGCTGTTTCACGCACTATTGCTTGTCTGTTAGCACTGACAATTCTACGCAAAATCAATGGCATTCAGTCGTTAAGTGAAGGCTGTTGGTCACCGTGACGTCCGTGGTGAGAGGCAATGCCTGAAATTTGGTATTCTAGAAATACTCTTGACACTATGGATCTCGGAATACTGAATTCCCTAACGATTTCCCAAAGGGGATGTCCCATTCGTCTAGCTCCAACTATCATTCCACTTTCTCTTCAGATAAATCACTTGTGTACAAATGACAACTCCGCCAATGCAGTGTCTTTTTATATTTTGCGTACGCGACACTACCGTCATCTGTATATGCGCATATCGCTATCCCGTTACTTCTGTAGCCTCGACGTATTTATAGAGGGCTCCGCACACGAGAACGGATCGTAGCTTTCCGTCCCAGTAGACGATATAGCTGCAATCGCTTGCTCGCCTGGCCCCAACAAACGCGAGAAATTCGCCAAGCATTGTCAACCAGTGTTACAAATTCACTATGTCGAGAAGTTCTACAGTGGAAAATGAACTGCAATATTTAGCAGAAATGGCAGCTGATTTCCGTATCCTCCAAATACTTGCGAAGAATAAATTAGAAAAAAAAACTGTAATTCGAATTTACTGAACTTCTTGGGAAATGTAGGTTACTTTACAGAATATATTACATTTTTCACATACAGCAAGTGGATTGTGTACATCTTTCCAGTGTTCAAAAACAATCCTTTTTCATTTATTAGTCCTCAGTTTCATTTTCATTCATAAGTGTTGTAGCTTAACTGCTTGTATTCAGATAGTTTGTTTGAAAACAAGATGTGTCTATAGAAATGTTTCAGTTGCTATAATTGTGGTAAATTGTATGAGGGAGAGTATCGTAAACTGAAATGGCGAGGAACTCGACTAGAGCTGTATACTAGATTTTCCCTGAACATTTAAATTAAAATCCCCACTTAATATTACGGTTCGTCATCCCGTTTACGAGTTAAAAACTTCAATAATCTGTGCAGTTTTTTCATAAATAATTATCAGATGGATCCCAGTGTGTAGCGAATTATGTTCAATACTACCTTTACAACACAGGCTTCAAAATGTTAGTCACTGCAAAATCGAAAGGTGTGCTTTGTATTACTCCTTAATTTAAATATGAACTGCGGCCCTGGTTCTTGAAGGCTAGATAAATATAAATTATAACACGTATTTCTTACTTAACATGGACAAAATGAAACGAAATGAAAGAACACAATCATTCTTAATAAGAAGAGAAACAAGTCACAGCCACGCAGCCACGCACACATCGCATATGAGTCATCAGAAGACGTGAATATTCCTTGCGATGGGCGATCGATTGCTGTCATCCTCAATCTGTTCACACACTGGCGATCTCTGGAGATCGCACGACCTGGCGACGGATCGCTGCTATCTCTCGCTCGTGTGTCGGGCCCTTCAGAGTCTAATGTTCCTGACTCATTACTTTCTGCAACGTGATACAACTGTATTACAGTACTTGTGAGGAGCAAAAGATGTACTTCATGAGTTTAGGGAGGGGATGATTTGCTGCAACTTAGCAGTATATTTGAAAGTACACCTCTAATTAGCGTCGAGCTTTGTAGAGCTACAAGGACTCATCTCTAGAGGCCGTGAACGTGCTGACACCTTCCCCAATGCACAATGGCAACTGATATGTAGTACCTTTCACATATCTTGTAAGTCGTATTGTGTTCGTATACAAGGTGTGATGGTGTGCATCGCTTAAGGAAGAAAATAACTTTCACGTGATGTGTCACTGCCAAGTAACATAGCTCGATGAATCTCGGACCATTCACAGGAAGAACTGCTACAGTACAGTACAGTACAGTATAGCAAGGTAACTGAAAGAAATGCGCTGTGAGATGAACAGAAAAGACACTTTCATTTAAAGACAATAATTACGCTGAGGTTACCTCGATTCATAATGATTCCCTGGACATGGTCTTTAAAAGAGAGTGTTATCACCACGACCACAATGCATGCTCTACAGCCGGCCGATGTGGCCGAGCGGTTCTAAGCGTTTCAGTTTGGAACCGCGCGACCGCTACTGTCGCGGTTTCGAATCCTGCCTCGGGCATGGATGTGTGTGATGTCCTTATGTTAGTTAGGTTAACTAAGTTCTAGGGGACTGATGACATCCGATGTTAAGTCCCATAGTGCTCAGAGTCATTTGAACCATGCTCTGTAACATCTTACCATGCTGGCCACAAGGTTGGTAAGGAGTTCTTGTGGTAGAGCGTTCCATTTCTTCAGGAAAACCGTCATGTTCGACAATATTAGTCGGTGTATTACGTATTCCCACCTCTCACCATATGAGAGTACGTTCAGCACTGTCGAACAGGATCGTTTTGGTGGTCCAGATGTTATCGTGTGGGGAGGCATAATCCTGCGTGAGCGTACTGACCTCCAAATCTTCGAACACGGTACAGTCACCGGTCAATGTTGTTGTGACACCGTACTCCTTCCCCGTGTGCGTCTTTTCAGGAACGCATTCGGTCTTGACTTAATTTTTATGCATTAAATTAGTGACAGCATGGAGCAACCCAGGTGGAGATCTTATAAAAAGAGGATAGTCGGCGGATTGACTGGCCTACCCGTTTCTCCCCGACTTACATCTCATCCAGCACATGCGGACTGCGGTGGGCCCACGTACAGCAGCACGTTCACATGCACCAACGACCATCGAAGAGTTGTTAATGCTCTGGTGGAGGAATGAATGACTTACAAGAGCTCGTTACCCAACCTTGCGTCCGCAGCTCGTGGTCGTGCTGTAGCGTTCTCGCTTCCCGCGCCCGGGTTCCCGGATTCGATTCCCGGCGGGGTCAGGGATTTTCTCTGCCTCGTGATGACTGGGTGTTGTGTGCTGTCCTTAGGTTAGTTAGGTTTAAGTAGTTCTAAGTTCTAGGGGACTGATGACCATAGATGTTAAATCACATAGTGCTTTCAACCATTTTAACCCAACCTTGTGGCCAGTGTGGGAACACTTTGGAGACCACGCACCGCCATCCATGTTGATCACACACACCTTTTATAATATCCAGGCGACCATCATGAATCACGGTGACCTTGGTGTGATTATTGTCTTTGAATAAAACTGTGATTATTGTTCGGCACATCGCGTCTTTCTTTCAGCTACCTTTTGTACCGTACTGTAGTAGTTCTTTCTGTGTCTGGTACAAGTTTCGTCGAGTAATGTTGTTTGGCGACGGTACACAACGCGAAAGTTACTTTCGTCCATAAGTTTTGCAATACCTGGGTGTATCCAGAGCGAGGAAATATCGCGAGGCGAGGTTTTTTTCAAATTATAGAGGACCACGTGATGATTTTATGACGTACACAAGTAATTTTTAGCAGTTATAACGACCGAATTATGACTCCGGCTTGGTTTTCTTACTCTTTTTCACGGAACTACACACCTTTAAGCGCAACCGGGAGAAACCTTCGACGAGGGTTTCAGTGGTGTAACATGTGCACAACTTGATAAAATAGTATAAGATATCAATATTGAAAACGACTGTCTCGATACCACGAGAAGTGTTTGGTTCCTGAAGTTAGCTGACACACAGGAGCCTAAACGACCGAAGTAGATAGGTAAAACTATATTAAGTAATGACAGTGAGCCCTGAACACTATTCAAAAAGCAACAAAAATTTTGGAAAGATAAAATTATTACAACGGCGTTCCTTTTTGTGAGAGACCGTTCGACAGATGTCCACAGTCAAAAATTAAATCTCCTTCACCACGCTGATACGATGAAGAAGGCGTTCTACACCCTGTGGTGTATCTGGTAAAAGTTAGAATCGCTCAGATGACGAACACACGTTAAAACTTACGGGATTAAAATTCTATCACTGGGTTAGAAAGTGATGCACCGTATATCGTTTGTTGCAGTGAGAGCAAAGTGGTGAGGGATAGCCATGTAACAGATGAATGATGATGGCTGAAAAGACTTTTCGCTATACGTCATGCAGTTGAAATCTTCTCCTTCCAACGAGTTTACAAAAGTCACCCAAACCGTAAGGAGTGGTTTAATCTCCCTGAGCTTGTTCCCACGGAGACGGCCGGATTGACAGATTGTTTCTACAGATTGTAAGATTGAGACCGTCCGAAAGCACATACGTGTTAAAAGGCCTGGGTGGTAGAGTAGCAGCTCTGGTGGCAGAATCAGCAATCTCGTTCCCCGACAAGCCGATGCGTTCAGGACTCCGCACAGGAGAGAACTAAGGAAATCAGACCATACAACACATTAGAGATTCCGTCTTGCTTTGATGTGCAAGGTACAAGGGCAAACAGCTCAAAATGTTGACGATGAACACTGATTTTCTTCTTTTCCTTGCGTACCGCATCGGCGCAGGATCGGCATGGTTAGTTTTAAGAGGTGGGTCGGATCCCCTTCCTTTTATATTCAACGTCAATGTAATCATTACCTATAGGGCTGAAGAACAAATACTTAGTCGCTGCCAGATCACACCATTTGGGTGAATGAAAGAACAGTGACGAAAATTGGAATCTTGACAAACATGATTGACCGCCTCTGTAGGGCTGTTCAGGCTTCTTGAGGCTAGATCGGTTTTCAGCTGTCGCAGGCATAACAACGGACATATGCTCGAGCGCGTGTACCAGCAATGTGAAGGCCTGTACAAGTAAGCGTCAGTTGTGAGGTGGTCTTCGTAGAGGCATATGTCAATCGACATGAAGCAAGCGAATCGGTCGCAAATTCCTACAAAAGTTTTTTGAGTGTATGAAAGCCTATCCTGGTAAGGAAAAGATGGATGTTGCATATGTTTTACTTATAACAAAGTACACTGCTACAGACTCTGCGAAACACAAATTTGCGATTATTAAATAATACATTTTCGCAGGAGGAAAAAAGTTCGAAATGTTTTATTAATCCGTGGCAGGAAGTGATGAACGTCACAAGTCGACATCCGAGTGTTACAGTTGTGAAAAGAAACGTCTTGAAGTCAACAAAGACCATTCAGCTTGCGACGAATCACAAAGTTACTTTCACTCTTTCGTGTGGTGTTATAGGATTCTCCCATGATTATAGCCTTCTTTTTAGTAAAAGATTTTACGAGTAATAGGAGATTCAGATTTTTATTTATCCTAGAGCAATGATACACCAAACTTGTAGATCTACCGTTAGCTCAGAGTAATGCGTCAATCAGTTCTTCGTTTCGTCGACCATTATTCCATCATTTCATTCATAATGTTTCGGGAATCAAGACGCAGTGCGTTGAAAAACTGCTCCTAACATTAACTGTACAAATTTTAACCCAATAATGCACTATGATGTTACGCAACAAAGTTTTATTTCTAAGCAGTCAAATTCCTTCTGAAGCGAAGCTACTGGGAGGCACAAATCGCGGTCGTTACCGTCATCGTTAATCTGCCGAACTTGTGGCATGTCACTGTTTATAATTCAAAACACCGCGTATAAATATCTCTGGAGTGAACATTCGGATGAGCGGAAGAGGATTATTGTCGTAAACGTTCTCTGCTTCGCAGGTTATGTGACCTTAGTATGCGTAAGCCTGCTGATAAAATCACTGCATAATTTAAATATTTTTATGTCGCCAGTATACCTACACATAAATTCCGTTAAACAGCACTGTAGAATTTGTACAAACATTTTGAAGGGGCTGAACAATTTGCATTCGGTAGCTGGAATGAATTTGCTTGATTAAAAAGCTTTGAAGAGAAAAACATAAAGACATTTCAGTTGTGTCACAACTCAGATATTATTTTTTGTTGTGCGAAAACAGGGAATAACTTCTGCAGTTTTTTTATGTTCTGTTGTGTACTTGATCACTAACTCGATGTTTTAATAAATGATGCCAGCGAGTCATTACAAAATGGCTTCATAGTACGCCAATACACTTAAAGCGTAAACAAAACCTAGTTACAAAGATCTGCAGCGAATCAGCGATTTGTGCTATACACACATCCATTATTTTTTCTCAGTTTTACTTACTCTTCTTCATGGGGCAGCACACAATAATATTCACTCTTTAACTTACTTGACGCATTTTATGCAGAAGCGCACACTACATTACGGAATAAATATCTTATGAATATATGTACAACAGAACTAACAAACATAAAAAAATCTTTCGGCTGCGCAGATGTTCAGACATAGAAATACAATTCGCTGATTTTTCCAACGTTAAAATCGTCCCTTGCAAAATTTGTTTTATTTCTGAGGTGAAATATGTTAAGTGAAGGGTCTTAGTGGTAGCAACAAAGAATAGTGTGCAGGATGACACTGATGAAGGATTTAGATGCATATATCATAACTAACATTTTGTGTGTGGATGACACAGCAACTGAAGATGAGCGTAGCAAAGCTAAAGTAGAAATATGGAATTCAATTTTCAAACGTTCTTTTACTAAGGAAGAGAAGATAAAGTTGCACGGTACCATTGTACTTCTCCACCTGTACTACGAAGAGGAGTGGGGTACATACTAGACTCAGTGATCGTTGAGAAAGAGCTAAAATCCGTAAAATTAACCACGATGGTATCCTGTCAGAATCTATACAGAATTTGAGTGGGAGTTAGCTCCCATTTTAACTATAATCTACTGTAGAACCCTTGTGCATATAACTGTGGCCAGTTATTGGAAAAACAACCACAGGTCACACCAGTCTACAAGAAGAGCAACAGAAGTGATTTACAAAAATAATGTCCAATCTAATCGACGTCCATGGATCCTGGAAGATGTTCTGACCTACATAATGAGGTACCTAGAACGGAACGCCCTCCTCCGTGCTAACCATCATGGCTTTCGAAAAAATCGATAATGTGAAACAACTTGCGCTTTTGTAACAAGACATCGTGAAAGACAGGTACTAAGGAAATCAGATGGCTCTGGTATTTCTTGACTTCAGAAAAGCATCTGACTCGATACCACACCAACGATTATTACGGTTATACGGTATAGGGTCTCACCATCACGATGGTGTACTTAGTAATGAAATAAAGCAGTAGGCTCTGCCAGATACTTCGACTCTTAGACAATCTGTAATAGTGTATTTTAATACGACACTATGCCATCTTAGGCAATTTATAACACTTAAAACACTTGATAATGGTACTTTGAAGTCGAAATCAGTATTGTGTAAGTGTAAATGTAACACTGTAAATAAACAACAGTCTAATGGCGGTACTGACTTTATAGAAATATATTATGACTGTGGCCCCACATTATGAAAAAGTTATTATACTAATTATCAGTTGGTTCGTTGTGATCCTTATCTGACTTAATTCCGAATATGATTCGATTTACGAGAAATTATTTATTAGAGACATTTCGCTGTTTCCGAGTGTAATATGGGCTACGATTGTTCGGGAAGCAAATGTTATTTCTGAGAATCATGGGAGCCATTATCAACAGTAGCTGACTTTGGAAAAGTAGCTGAGAATGTAAGTGTATTTCTAGTTTACTTATTTGAATGATAGTTTCACCTCTTCGTTTAGTAACATTGGTTTTTTCAGTTACATTGGATGTATTTTGAGAAAATTAACGTGTATTTCTTACTTTGGTAGTTTCTGGCGTTTTTAACAGATACCGGTAGTTATAGTTCTCGGTTATGATTCGATTTAGTGTCCAACAGTTCACCTACAGAATTTGTAAATTCGCGATGAACTATATATATATATATATATATATATATATATATATATATATATATATATATATATATGAAGTGGAGAGTGGAAACAGTCGAATAGTTTCCAATTTACGAGAATCATTTCTTTCCACTTCATATTTTACGTTATGATGTCTATTTTGGCGGTAGAGAGTGTTTATACGATAGAGTGTACTCTCGATTCCTTTTTCGTTAAAAAACCATTTCTATCATTAGAGTATGCGTTATCTGAAGTGCTTGTTTTGCGATGGTGTTAATTCTGGTGCTAATTTTTTTCCTCACTGTTCCTGTCTATTAAGTTGAAAAATCCACTTCGATACGACGCCACATTGAGCATAATATTTAAGGCGTTTGTCGCATGTTTTTTCCGTCACTCATCAAAGCCAACGACTCGTATCGAAGACGCCTCTTTATCCCAGTAATTCATCACTGCTATTACGAACAAAGCAACTGTAAAAATAAAGCAAACACATCTCATATTACAGTTTCGAACTCTGAAGAAAGCGTAAGCAAACAACGGTATGCCGACATAACGTGACATTCCCAGTTTAATGTTGATAATATGCGCAGAACGCAATGCTTACTCGACAGTTATTTTTACTCTACAGCTGTATCATTGCATCATCGTAAGCATTGCAGATTTGTTTCGCTCTAACTATGTATAAAATAAAGCCATGTACGAACCAAAGACGAAGACCATACGAGATGCGAGTAACATCAATATATTGGCAACAACAATATTCCAAAGAATGCATGTATTATGGTACAAGGTCTCTTAAGAGCAGAGCAGTGGCCGACAAGAAAGATTAATTAATAGTAATAAAAAGTATTTACAGAAACTGACGAAAAACTTGTACTGAACTTTAAAATCGCTTTCTCGATGGCGAATCAAACTCTCTTGTGCCATTCGGACGTGCTTCTGTTCCCATTCAACGAATATTAGTAGCTTCAATAAAAGCTGGCATCATAATTGCATCAAAAAAGACGTAAAGATGAACGGAAGACGGGAATAGGACAATTCAGAAGAGGGAAACTTAAAGAATGTACTCTTAAAGATTATTTCAAGTAGAATACCCTGTACTCAGAATAACAGAGGCATAAAAAAAATCAGCAAATATTGGCTGTGTATACAGACAGATCTAAAGCGTAGTATCACGTCTGACTTCATTCTTGGCAACATTCACTCTGTATGTATTATACATGATTAAAACTACTTTTGAACCCTGCTCCCTAGTTGTTTTGGCCAATTTCATTTCAGTCGGAACGCGTAGCTGCTAACATCGTGGCATAATTCATTAAAATTGCAACGTTTAGTCAATGCATTACATAATGGGAACAGGTGCACGCCAAATACAATACAGCGCAAATACGAAGGACACCTCTGAGGAAAGGTGGAGACGGACGTCAAACCTAATTCACGATTCTCGCTTGTAAGAATTAATTTCTTTCGCAAAAAGATCTCTGCAGATGTCTTCACATTCGACACTGGATACTCAATATCTATTTCGAAATGCTTGACGACGATATTAAGTGCTTCGAAAGTAAGTTAAATAGTGATTTTCGACTTACCAATAGAGCCCACATGCTGACTACATTAACACGTCTGTCACTTTCTGAAAAGATATTTGTTTCTGCGTTGCCTTGGAAACGATGCTTCTGACAAATGCCTGCACATTCACTGAATGTCGCTTTGCAATTAACACTACTGATGGCGTCATGGAGGTAAGGTGTAATTCAGCGACTTTTAACGTTTGCTAAGTCCATATTGTTGCGAGAACTATTTTTGTGCAAAGATGCATTGTCAGCGCAATAGCTGGGGTACGGAAACGTACGATTCAGCTAGTTGCGAACATTCTGAAAATGGGTTAGAGAGCATTTAAACTGATGCTACAATCTAAAAGTGCCGGCCGAAGTGGCCGAGCGGTTCTAGGTTAGTTCTAGGGGACTGATGACCTCAGAAGTTAAGTCCCATAGTGCTCAGAGCCATTTGAACCATTTGAATCTAAAAGCACATGAGGCAGGCATATATGCACTTACCGGCTAACTCAAACACATTACAGTTAGTATAAAGTTCCTCTGGCGGAATTGATATGTTTCAATATGATAATGAAACAAATTTCTGTTGAGGCGGAGGTGGTATATTAATAATATTTTTCCATGCAACAAGCTTCTGTAGCGATAGGTATACTACCAACTTGCCAGCATAAAGGAAGTGGTTCTAAATATGTTTTACCGGAAAAAAAGCTTTCATGCAAAGTTGTTAATAAACTAATTACTGTTGTACTGATGTGCTATTTTAATTACCGTACATAATTAAAGTGATTAGATGTTGCTGCGGCATATAAAGGCATGGTGTAATAATAATGAATTAAAACGAGTTTATAATAGATATTCATCTTCTTTAGAATCTGAAACACATTCATTCGGTGGATAAATTAGCTGATAAAATATCTAATTGGCCTACTTACCATAAACTAACTGCTTCTTGAAACACAGATAGAGCCTATCGAGAAAGTCGGACTGAGCGTGGCGGGCGCGGTGGGGAGATTTGAGTAAAATTTGATTTACTTTAAGACAGAAAGATAAAAAAATAAGAACATCAACATATTTTTAGATTACAATACCAAGCAAGATGGAAAGACAATGTCATCAACGCACTAGGTGCAAGAGGGTATATAAATGAATTTAATCCGCCTATGTTTCCGCGGAGTCCTTCTAAAGAACAGTTTTGTGGATAGGTGCGAGCAAGAAACTCCTGCTCAGAATGTCTGCGTGATACAGTTTCTTCTCTCGTTTCAGTTCGGAAATGGGACGGGAAGGTGACGTCCAACAGCAATACTTCCGTCCTGTGAAATCGAGTTTCAGCCGGGACGTAGGTCGATAGTCTGGCTGCTTATGATCGCATTTCGGCAGATGCCCTGACGCAGTTTCCTTGTAGGCCAGGACATCTTCGAGTGCTAGCAAGCCCAATACTCTGAACACCTTACAGAGATGACTTGGAGAGGCGTCCCTCCCTAATAAGACCTCGTCATCCAAGGGTCGCTGAACCTTAATTATTGTTCCTCGCACAGTCGTTATAACGTTATGCAGGAAAATGGAATTGCCAAACCGACTCGACACTTGAAAATACAACTTGTGTGTGTTTAAAACTGCCTTTAGAGTCCTGTACTTGCGCAGAATCATTACATGCTGGTTATCATGAGTCTTGTCGTGTTGATCTTCAACATTTTCTTCGCACTCTCTAATATTGTTGCGTACAAGGGGTGACTCAAAAATAACTAGAATTCCCACGTGGATGGCTGGCAGTGATGGATTATCTTGCAACGTCCCTCTACCATACATGATTTTGATGTAGTCGTCCAGCCGCCATCACTAGGGAAGCAACTATCCACATAACGGAACAACCACGAATTTCACAATCATTTAAGAAATCTTCCGATAAACAAGTACAGAGTGTCCACCTGATGTTTCGAAAAGATTAAGAAAATCTGATATGTGAAAACTATATTTGTTTCCCCATGTACAACGTTTTACTACCTTCACTTGCGAGAGTCAGTGCGAAAGAAAATGGCCTGCATTGTGCCTATCAAAGGAGTTGCGTCCTTCACCATGTCAACGCTCACATTCAGTGGCCAGTGTCAGTTTTTGGCAGAAAACGCAGTAGCGAAATAAATCTAGTCAAAACATTTTTACTAATCCTTGTGGCTGGATGACTTCTGATATAAAAACGGATAATAGCCAACCTCTGCGACGTTAGTTAAAATCTATGTCCTAGTAATTTAGGAGTGGTCCTATTGTCTTCAAAACATTCAAATCCGTGACTCGCAGCTGTCAAACAAAATAGAGGGCAGGACCACATGTAACCCTAGGATTGCCTCCCCCCCCCCCCCCTCCCCATCAGCAAATCAAATATAATCAAGTAAAATATTGTGTACTCACAGTGGTGCGTAACGAAACCAACGTACTGATGGATTCTTAGCTGAAAGAGAGGGGTAAGTTCAATACGGTGACGTGCTACTAGCACTGCAGTTCGCCTTTCTGACTTGAAGAAACTGCATCCCGGTCGGTTAGTTGGGTTCACCAAGTGGCATTTGTTATCTGTCACATCCAGACGTTCTTCCTCTCAATGAGAGCAGACTCTTTTTCACTTCATTAAGCGGAATTTACATTGAACCACTGTAGGTACTGTGCAAGGTTCCTTGACTACTGGATCCACTAATGCCTTCCCCAAACTCCGACATGAACTGACGTCCAGCAGAATAACAGTTCGTTCCCTTGCAGGTGAAGGATGGTGTTCTGGATGTTTTGGAATTTTTCTCTGGATGGTACACGTTGACCAGTTACCGTTTGTTTACACAATTATCAACCAATTAAGAAAGTAGGCATTTGGTTTTATCATGAACTAGCAAACCCAGCAATGCTTCACAGTTGCTAAACATGTGCGGGGAATTGGTTATACGTCTTAATATTCTTCTCCCCTCTCTCTCTGCCCATACCCTCCTTCCCCGTCTCTCTGTGTATCTCCTCCTTGCCCCACCCTATGTCCATTTCTCTACCCCAGCCCCATCCTCCATCCCTATGCGTCCATCTCCTCATTCTCTTCTCTCTGACTTTGAGCCTTGTATATTATTACTGCAAGTGAAACCTTAATTGGGAACTGAAGTCGCTTAAAATGAATAGGCAAATCGGTTGGTATAATTGGTGTATAGGATACGCTCCGTGGCCTCTCCAGCTTCAGGATGTGTGAGTTACCATGACACTATTTCGCAAAGGAATGCTAACTGGTAGGATCACAAAGCTAGCCTTTTTCATGTTAAAATCGACAGCGAGGATGAAAATAAAGCAGCACATTGTTGTCGATACAACTTTTGCTTACAACTACATGTAATGAGAAAGAGAGCACAAGGGAAAGGCTAAGCGTCCAATGGTTTAAATGCCCTGCTAAGGCAGATAGAACTGACTGCTGGAAAGGAAACGAAACTGCACATTTTGGCAGCATAGAATGGCATTTTAGTTTGTAGGTTTTAACTGAAAATCTCTACATTGTTGCTTAAAAACAGTACCCATGTGTGTCTGAATGTTTGTTAGAGGATCGTGTAAAAATGTGAAGTCAGTCGGTCAGGAAATGTTCGTGATTTATAAGAACAACATGTCTCCATTAAATAAAAAAGTAGACTATATGATCAAAAGTTTCCGGACACATGGCTGAAAATGACTTACAAGTTCGTGGCGCCCTCCATCGGTAATGCTTGAATTCAATATGGTGTTGGCCCACTCTCGCAGGCATACGTTCATTCATGTGCTGGAGGGTTTCTTCGGCAACGGCAGCCCATTCTTCACGGAGTGCTACACTGAGGACAAGTAAGTGTCGATGTCGGTCGGGAAGATCTGGCACGAAGTTGGCGTTCCAAAACATGCCAAAGGTGTTCTGTAGGAATCAGGTCAGGGCTCTGTGTAGGCTAGTCCATTACAGGCCTTGCTTTATGAACAGGTGCTCGATCGTGTTGAAAGGTGCAATCACCATCCCCGAATTGCTCCTCAACAGTGGGAAGCAAGAAGTTGCTTAAAACATCAATGTAGGCCTGTGCTGCGCCACGCAAAACAACAAGGGGTGCAAGCCCCCTCCGTGAAAAACACGAACACACCATAACACCACCGCCTCCGAATTTTGCTGTTGGTATTGCACACGCTGGAAGATGACGTTACCAGGCATTCGCCATACCCACAACCTGCCATTGGATCGCCACATTGTGTACCGTGTTTCGTCACTCCACACAACGTTTTTCCACTGTTCAATCGTACTATGTTTACGCTCCTTACATCAAGCGAAGCGTCGTTCGGCATGATGTGTGGTTTATGAACAGCCACTCGACCATGAAATCCAAGTTTTCTCACCTCCCGCCTAACTTTCATAGTACTTGCAGTGGATCCTGATGCAGTTTGTAATTCCGGTGTGATGGTCTGGATAGATGTCAGCCTATTACACGTTACGACTCTCTTCAACTGTCGGCGGTCTCTGTCAGTTAACAGACGCGGTCGGCCTGCACGCTTTTGTGCTGTACGTGTCCCTTCACGTTTCCACTTCACCATCACATCTGGAACAGTGGACCTAGGGATGTTTAGGAGTGTGGAAATCTCGCGTACAGACGTATGACACAAGTGACATCCAGTCACCTGACCATGTTCGAACTCCGTGAGTTCCGTGGAGTGCCCCATTCTGCTCTCTCACGATGTCTAATGACTAGTGAGGTCGCTAGTATGTTGTACCTGGCAGTAGGTGGCAGCACAATGCATCTAATATGATAAAGTATGTTTTTGGGGGTGTCCGGATACTTTTGATCACATAGTGTATGTAGCCTATGCCTATCTGAAGGTTTGATAGAGTATCGTGTAAAAATCGGAAGCAAGTCGGTCTATTATATTATTTAAAAAAATTATAGGTTGCAGAATGTTTATTAACTTAAGAACATTCAGCAACCTACGACTGTTTGTTAAATAGTAGCAACAGAAATTTTCTGTACTACCACGCCAAGATGGAATGAAATAATTTTTCAGTTGGTCGAGTACTTTTCGAGGTCTTTCCTAACAACGTTTCGATAATATATAATATATTTACATATTTTGGATGTATTAAGTATATATATAATCTATGCTATCCACATCTACATGGATACTCTGCAAATCACATTTAAGTGCCTGCCAGAGGGTTCATCGAACCACCTTCACAATTCTCTATTATTCCAATCTCGTATAGCGCGCGGAAAGAACGAACACCTATATCTTTCCGTACGAGCTCTGATTTCCCTTATGTTATCGTGGTGATCGTTTCTCCCTCTGTAAGTCGGTGTCAACAAAATATTTTCGCATTAGAAGGAGAAAGCCGGTGATTGGAATTTCGTGAGAAGATTCCGTAGCAACGAAAAACGCCTTTCTTTTAGTGATATCCAGCCCATATCCTGTATCATTTCTGTGACACTGTCTCCCATATTTCGCGATAATACAAAACGTGCTTCCCTTCTTTGAACTTTTTCGATGTACTCCGTCAGTCCTATATGGTAAGGATCCCACACCGCGCAGCAGTATTCTGAAAGAGGACGGACAAGCGTAGTGTAGGCAGTCTCCTTAGTAGATCTGTTACAGTTTCCAAGTGTCCTGCCAATAAAACGCAGTCTTTGGTTAGTCTTCCCCGCAACATTTTCTACGTGTTCCTTCCAAGTTGTTCGTAATTGTAATACCTAGGTATTTAGTTGAATTACGGCTTTTATATTAGGCTGATTTATCGTGTAGCCGAAGTTTAACGAATACATTTTAGCACTCATGTGGACGATCTCACGCTTTTCGTTATTTAGGGTCAACTGCCAATTTTCGCACCATTCAGATATCTTTTATAAGTCGTTTTGCACTTTGTTTTGAACTTCTGATGACTTTATTAGTCGATAAACGACAGCGTCATCTGCAAACAACCTAAGACGGCTGCTCAGAAAACGTTTATTGGAGCATTGTGTAAAAATCTAAAGTAAACTGACCAACAATTTTCAAGATTTTTGCTAGCAATGTTTCCCCTTTATTTCTTAATAAATAGAATGATATACTTTTCATGGCGTCCAAAAGCGCTTGAAAAGACAAGGAGAGTGATATAAAGGTTGTTATTGTTGAGGTTGAATCTCTTCGCAAAAGTTTCTGAGATTTGCACTAAAATTGGAAAGCAGTGTGGCCAGAGTCTGCTATGCGGTGTATACACCGCCAAGCAGAGCTCTTGCGAGTCTCTGCTGTTATATGCAGAAAGGATGCACCCGGGATTTTGTCAAAGGGGCGGTCCGATTTGATAAAGAGTATCTTACAAAGGTTCAATTTTCCCATTTATTCCGAACATTTCCATAAAAAAACAGTAAAACATTTTATTCGAAATTGATCTCGGAGTTTCACCAATCGGAAACATAATTTCGTTAGTTAAGAATGTTGTATGTTGTCACAGCACTAAGAACCTGTCATCCTCCAATCTGCCTCCGCCACCCAAGTTCATTTTACACTCATCTTCTTTCAGTGTGGATCTGAGCTGAGAAAGTGAGCAGGAATGCACGAGCGCTATATTTTCGGGTTCACCGCGGTTATTACCTTCGGGTCTCTTGGAATAAAGAGATCTCCGTCTGCCAGAGAAGTTAGAATAATTTTTATTAAATGAATCAACAAGTTTACTGTTACCAGTCACCGTTTTATTTATCTGCACGACGCGTTTCAAAGGTTTAAACCTCCACCATCGGGTGGATTTACAATATGACAGTATACATATGATGTGTTGCGACAGCGAAAGGAACCTGTGACCACTGGAGACAGTGCCACAAGTTCCTCCAAAAAAAAATAACACTACACACACACAAATGCCATACTAACTAATGTAAATCCTCCCGATGATGGAGGTTTAAACCTTTGAAACGCGTCGTGGAGATCAATAAAACGGTAACTTGTTGTTTCATTTAATGTCAGTAACAGTCACGGTAGAGCCTAACCTAAAATGTTCTCATTTAAAGAATAATTTTTTGATTTTTGGTAGCGAAAGTGCAAAGGATCTGGAATCATCCATGCTTAAACATTCCCAAATTTCCTCATTTAAGTATGCATCTGTCACTTCTTGCAGTGTGCAAAGACCACCTTGAGCATAAATCAGGAGCATTTGGATTATTATTCATTTTTCATATGGCTTTTAGTACCGGGAGTCGCCTAAAAGATGCTCGGTTCGCCTTCAATGCAACTCTTTTCATTTAAGCAGAGGAGCTGCATCTTTAAGGGGAATGGAATCTGTCAGGAAAGAAAGGCGTTCGGAAGGAAATGGCTGTGGTCTCTAGCAAGAGACCAACTTCGGTATTTGCCTAAACTGAAAATGGGAAACCACTGAATATCATTTTCAAGGTTGCCGGCCAATGAATTCAAACCACCTCGCCTTCTGAATCCATTGATTGCTATCTCAGCGGCTCAAGACTCAGAGCTACTCGAAATCGACGTAATATTTGGAGAAAGTTGTTGCACATTGTTTTAAAATAAAATAAGTGCATCACAAAAAAGATTGCATTCTATCATTGCGTGTTTTTCCTTTAATTGTGCATGTTTAGTCATTTGATAGTGTATGAATGCGTGCACGTTTTAAGATTTAATTGTACATGGAATTGCTGGCTTCGCCGGCCGGTGTGACCGAGCGGTTCTAGGCGCTTCAGTCTGGAACCGCGCGATCGCTACGGTTGCACGTTCGAATCGTGCCTCGGGCATGGATGTGTGTGATGTCCTTAGGTTAGCTAGGTTTAAGTAGTTCTAAGTTCTAGGGGACTGATGACCTCAGAAGTTAAGTCCCATAGTGCTCAGAGCCATTTGAACCATTCTGAATTGCTGGCTTCGGTTATTATAGTATTACAACCGCGTAAACAGACTTTGGACGAAAGGGGGAGGGAAGGAGGGATGAAGTGCCCTATCGGCTTGGACGATGCAAGCAGTCCTCTGGAAAAAATCTTCTAGAAACGAACGAACTACAGGTCCATCCGCTCCACAAATCCCTCCCCGTCGTTCCATATTCGACCTGGTTTTCATAACTGAGTACCGCCGGGTGACCAGTTTGGAAGATATTTTGCCATTCCGGCTACTAGTTATAATACACTGAGCAAATTTTTTTAAGAAATGGCTCTAAGCACTATGGAACTTAACATCTGAGGTCATCACTCACCTTGACTTAGAACTACTTAAACCTAAATAAACTAAGGATATCACACACATCCATTCCCGAGGCAGGATTCGATCCTCGACCGTAGCAGCCGCGTGGTTCCGGATTGAAGCGCCTAGAACCGCTCCGCCACAGCGGCCGGCCTCCAGTGCTAACATTAAACGTCTGTATGTAGGTAATTACGCTATTATAGTAATGCGTACATATTTTTTACTTACCATAACGCTAGCGGACGAATCAAAATCGGTTTCCCTCTTTTTTATTGTTACAGAATTATCAATAAATCAGAAACTATCACAAGAGCGCACACCACAAAAACATTAAAATGCAACTCTCACACTGAATTCAGCTGCAAGTGAGAACTGAACTGATAAAAAAGAGCGAAATAATAGGTCTTGCGTAATTTCATTTAGGTGATAGGGGATTCTGGACCCCCTGTACGCAGCAACATTGGCCTACGCTACTAGCATAAAATCTCATTTCCCATACGACATAGGTTCAGGGTCAGCTATGATTTTTGTATGTGGGACTATGGCAGATGCTAGCTTCTGGCGTATTAGATGGGTTTTATGAAAAGATGTCGAATGCGTGTACGTTTCCAGGGTTTCGTGATAACAACTACAGTTTCGTCAGGCTGTTTTCCATGTAAAACGTCTCCGTTGCTGCTTACTTCTCAAATCCGAAACGGAAACGTTGGTATTTCATGCTTCATAATGGTAAACAGCGCTAATCAAGGTTCAAATGGCTCTGAGCGCTATGGGACTTAACATCTGAGGTCATCAGTCCCCTAGAGCTCAGAACTACTTAAACCTAACTAACCTAAGGACATCACACACATCTATGCCCGAGGCAGGATTCGAACCTGTGACCGAAGTGGTCGCGCGGTTCCAGACTGAAGCGCCTAGAACCGCTCGGCCACAACGGCCAGCGCTAATCAAGGGAAGAAAGGAAACGAATGTATTAACTTTCTTAGATTTGAAAAGAAAAGTAATACCTCACCTGTCTTTGCCTGGAAACAAGTGAATGCTTGTTAAAGCAAACCGCCTGCTGTCACACATACGTGAGTATAAATACTACTCGATATTGTAATTAGACAGAATACACTTTAAATAAATGACCCAGTTTAATCAGAATGCCTGACGACATGTCACCTACAAAATAAATATTTTTTTAAAGAACGTAGTTTTGTACTTAACTAAATTTTCAAATTGTTTATCTTTGGATACAAGGTACATTTGCAACCGCCGGTCTAGGGATACATGAAAGTACATTGCTGCGGAGATTCGAAGGCTAATGTCGTCTTGCGTAGTTAGGGCTTAATGACAGAATGCATGATTCAGTGCTCCCCATAGAAAGAAACCAAGAGGAGTCAAATCAAATGACATGGTTAGCCTTTGTACTGTAACATTCCGTCCTATGCAACGGTCAAAAAACTTCTCATTATTTGCCTTGAAACCCGGCAAGAGTGATCACGGTTAGAACCACATACATTGTCGCTTATCCAATGGTACCTCTTCTACAAGAAGCGGTAAAACGTTCGTAAGAATGTGAACATTTCCATTTACCATCCCTAGCACGAAGTAAGGTCCCACATTGGAATTTCCTATGATGCCGCTCCATAGGTTTATGTTTCACGGTCGTTGTACCTTGCGAGCCAGCGTGTATTGTCAGATGTCCAGCAAATGCAAGTTACGTAAATTTACATTACGATGGGTGGCAAATGTTACTTCTTCGGTAATGAGCACAAGTTGGAAGAACTTAGTGTAGTTTCCAAAGCAATACAGAGGAAACAAACAAAACCATAATTAGGGTCCAGCAAAAGAAAGAGCTAAGTCATTTTTTTCATTTTTCGAGTTTCCATCAGTATATGAAAATATGGAACAGACCCAATATTTCCAGCTAGAGTAAGTGGGAATGAACTAGCTCACTCATGATGTAAATGAACTTTGAGAAGAAGCTTGACAAGGAAAGAAAGAGCTAAGTCCATATGAAACAGGAACACAAAAACCTTAGTCCTTTATGAAGTCTACAGATTTGCAGAAAGCTGATTTATGTGGTCTCATTTGTGTACTTCGAATACAGCGCAGAAAGTCTAGGAAAGATGAATGTAAAGGAAAATTTAACAATGCAGCCTTCAAATACAGAGTTCGAGGACGAATTTAGGATGGAGTGGAAGAAGTTGAATTTTATGATAAGGCAGTTATGCAATGCATAGCATATCAAAAAGTACGATTCAGTATTTAGTGTCTAGGTCATGGATATTATGTGATGAAACAGTTGGCACCATTAAGCAGCATATTGCCTCCTTTCTGGGTAGACATAGTTACTATGGGTTGAAACATACAATTAAAGTATACTCGTTGAGGTACTAGATATAAGAACCATGTTCAATTTATTCAGAGAGTCTTACCCAACAAATCTCCATGTATTCTACTTTACAGAGCAGACAAGTCTCCGAACCCCGCATTCTGTGAAGATCCGTGGATGTCTAACTGGTGGTAGTTTCACTGTCCATTTACCTCTTTCCGTAGATGCTGATGACAGTGGCACATATACATTCGATCAGCTTCGCCGTTTATGGGACACTCGTTCACAGGCTTTGTCAACGTCACTTACATCAATGGATTTCCCCATTTGCAGTCCATACCTTCGATAGGTGTTCTCCCGTCCGTGTCTGCTTCGCTTACATATTTTAGGTACAGCTTCACGTGCCCGCGACGCCACCAGGCGGTATTCAACGTCGCGGTGGGCAGTGGTCATAATGTTTTGCCTGATCAGCGTACGTAATACATGTGAAGAAAATAAAAAGTGAAATTCCTGGAAATTGAAAAACAAAAGTGCACTGAACCAGTAGAAATAGGAGATACTGAGACTCAATTGAAGAACCTGAAAATTTTGAACCATTTTCACAAACTGCAAGCCAAAACGTTTTATGAGAGGAAGAAAAAGCTAAGAAGGAATGCCGAAAGAGCGCCGAAAAGGAAGCAGGGATTTTGGCAAGAATCTGCCTCTGCCTTACTTTACAGCTAACACAGTATATTATAAACTGTAATTACTTATGTCTGTATTTGATAAGCATCCACTGTTTATCAGATGCAGAGAGTACACTGTTTCCTTTATTTTGAATGTTTGCCAGAAAAGGTAATGATGATGTCTGTTCAATGATATATACATTTTGTTACAATTATCTTGACATGGCCACGAAAAATACTGGTATATTTTGTGATTCACATCCCGGCCACAATGGTATATTTTGTAGTTCACGTCCTGTCAAAATAAGAACTACCCCACTTATTCGATTTTTGGACAATTTTGATAAAAACAAAATTAACATTTCCAGGAAGAGGACATTCTTTGTGAAATGTGACAAAAACATGCGACCTTATATACTAGAAAGATCAAACAAAGTCCCCAAAGACTGTACTGAAATGTTCATATCATATCGATCAAATGTTGTTGAAACAGCCTTTCACCAACGGGCAGCTTTCCAGAAGTCCTTCTACAAGCAGAAGTGTCCCTTTCCTACACATTCACACAGAGAGCTAGCCAGGGATAGAACTCATCCAAGGCTTGTCAAATTCAGAACGATTTATAATAGTGCACGGGAGGCTGGTGCTTTGATATCGACTCAGCCAGCCGAAGGGTCCAGTGGACTAGAATTTGTTCAGGTAAAATTGTACGATAATCTCCAGATCTTATCTATTTTTTTCTATGATACAGTTTCAATTCTAAAATTATTTCACATTATGTCTTCAGACCTATTACCCATCTCCCGTACGAAATACCATGATCTGCATATTTTGAAAAATTTTTGTGGGTCTTGTAACCTCCTCCTCACTTATCGACCTTAATGACAGTGAAAAATTAAACCGCGTGTACCTAATGGAAATTTGGGAAAAGCAATCGTCACCGAAGTTAATCTGACGGTAAAGAGGGAGGAAAGGGTTACATCTAAATGAAAGGAAAAATGCAAATGAAACTGGTGGAAATTAATTTTGAAAAAGGGTAAAGTTAATAAAGAAAGTAAATGTGCGGCCGTTACGTTAACAATTAACTAGCGGTAATTAGATATTTGAGATTTGGGGAAAATTACGGTCGCTAGTCCTATGGACATTTACTGAAAAAGAAAGGTTATTGCACATATAATTAGCACTAGAAGCGTGGCAACTGAAGGTTGACACGTGTAGTGTGAAAACTGAATGTTTGTCAGAAGTAATAAATTTCGCTACACTCTGACTTAATTTAGGAAAAGAATTAATAAAACCGGAAAATTGAAAGTTAATTTAGTGACTGAAATTAATAGTGAGCTTTGTTTCTGAAGCACAGCGAAATTCAATAAAATACGGTTAGCCTTGGGCTACCTCAACAATCATTTCAAAAGCTACTTGAATCTACGCAATTTAGAAATAAGAGATTTAACTTTGAACTTGAATTAAATGATTCTGAACAATTAACAATAGTAAAATTTAGTACGTACCAAGCTGAGCTACAGTCACAGGTAAGCTAAAATATGGTAACAAAACTCGCACTCTTAATTTCTGCTTGTGTAATCTAAATATTGTAGCCAGCTATGAATACTTTAACTGAACTTTGAAATTAAAGCAGTGAAATGGAATGATATTACTTTAATGCTGGCGTATGACTTTCAACGACACTCGGGTTCATTCCAGAAAAGGAAGGGGCCCTACTTGGAAATGCAATTGGGACAATGAGCAACAAAGGTTCATGCTAAGTTGCTGTATTTTTGTGATGCAACAGTTTTAAAAGCTGAGGTCTGCCATACAGTTCTAAAACTTTACGTGCTTCCAGTCTTCCTTGTTGGTTGATTGAAGGTTTGAAGCCGTCGATCGAGGTGGTGGCGACAGTCACTCATTGTCGGCCGTCGCTGTTGCAGAAGCTGGATGTTGGCGCGCCTCCTTCTCGACACGGTCACCAAGCGAAACGGGCTCTTGATGTGCGCCAGCTAATGCTTCCCGTCCGCGACACCGTGTCAGAAACTATCATAGCAAGTCGAGCGCAATTACATGCTGCCAAACCCCGAAAGCGCGGCAACTCGCTGCAGCGTCACGCAACACACCTGCTCCAGTGCACTACTCCAGCCAGACTCTCCGCTCTGCCCGCGCTCCACGCGGCAGAGTTAACCCTACCAAAGATCTTAAACACTTTGGTTCTCCACACGACCTATCGATGTAATCGTTCGATAGCATAGTTTTCCCTAGGCAAGACCCAGCGTATAAATACCAATAATATTCACAAAACAAACCAATTATACATCGACATAAATGCATATATATATATACAAATAGTAAAACAATTACAATATACAAAGACACAGAAATATTATATCTTCAGGTAACAAATAAAGAAAAAAATTTGCAGTGCAATAGATGGAAATAGGAGGATATGCATTTCCGGCGTTACAATCGGAAGCACAAGCACAAGAATAGGCACTCTTGCACTGATTTTTAAATGAAATTTGATTCTTATTTCAGAAAATAAAGGAAAATGCAATGTTTATGCTACTTTGAATTCTTGAACTCAGACCCTTATTTCATTTAATAAGTTACTCTTACGCAACTTCTTAACATGTAGCATCATGCATTGCTATCCATACAAAATCCTGCTGACCTGCCACCAGTACAAACATAGAAGTGGACAAGGAATGGCCATGGAAGGTTCTGTGGAGAGAGTAAGTCCATTTCCGTCTCCAGGGACGTGTCAAATACGTAGAATTGCAGAATATGTGGAACGGAAAATCTGCACACACATCAACGAGGTCCACTTCATTCTGCAAAGATGACTGTGTTGTGCGAGTTGACGGCATCGTTTGTCGTAGGGCAGAAACTTTTTGAGGAGATCAGCCCTTCGGTTCCTGATAAATGCTATGAGAGTCTTTTACGCACCAACGTCATTCTTATCCTTCAACAGCGTGAATGTCTGAGTGGAATCTTTTTATGTTAGCTGGCGCTCCTACGCACATTTCACAACAAGTGAAGCGGCTGCTGCAGACGCATTTCAGAAATGCTAGAATTATCAGCCGCCGTTTCCCTGCAGCCTGGCCGTCCAGATGACCTGACTTCTGACTGTTGGGTTGTCTGAAAGATGTGTTCAGCGCTCCAATTACGAACGTACTGAACTGAAGGCACGCATTGCGCAAGACATTCTGAACATGACCGCCAAGACATTGCGATTTGTTATGGAACATTTTGTTACTCGATTTCAGTTTGTGGCAGAAAACGGTGGACACCATACTGAACATGTCTTGCGCCAGTCTCACGACAGTTGGAAACCGATGTCATTTTGTTTTTTATGCGAGTTTTGGGGCCAGGGCAATTAAAAACCGATGTCCTTTTGCTTCCTATATGGATTTTGGCCTCAGGACAGTTAAAAACCGATATTTTCCAACGGATATGGTACGAACTTGTCGTGGTGAATGCGCTTACATAACTTTCAATGCCACAACTGTTGACAGAAGAACTTGTGTAGTCACGCACATCGAACAGTACAGATGGTGTAATGTGCAACTCAAACCATAGCCGACTGCGTTTCATCTGTCATTTGTAGCCGCCTCATTTACGTTAAGACGCTTACAGCACCATCCATAGGTAATTTTTGTTTATTCCTCCGCGTTTCCCCGAGAGTCAATAATATACTGACGTCATTCTGAAAAGTGGTTCTCTTACTACTGGACTCTGAAACTGGAACTTTAATTATGGACATACTGTCTACATTTACACACTGTATACATGAAAAATATGTATCCTACTTACATCCAAAGCCTTTATTGGAGTAGTGTGTAAACATTTGAAATAAATCGGTAAAGAAATTTCCGAAAGTTTTGATAAGAAAATTTTATATGTAAAAATATGTATGCTATGTCTCTCTGAAAGTTGATTAGAGTATTATTTAAAAATCTGAAGATAAAGGTCAAGAATTTTTCGAACACTTTTGGTAACATCGTTAAACTACAACGTTTCGTTATATGATAGTACAGACTAGATAAGCATTTTTATATACAGAATGGCCCATTGACAGTGACCGGGCCAAATATCTCACGAAATAAGCATCAAACGAAAAAACTACAAAGAACGAAACTCGTCTAGCTTGAAGGGGGAAACCAGATGGCGTAATGACTGGCCCGCTAGATGGCGCTGCCATAGGTCAAACGGATATCAACTGCGTTTTTTAAAATAGGAACCCCCATTTTTATTACATATTCGTGTAGTACGTAAAGAAATATGAATGTTTTAGTTGGACCACTTTTTTCGCTTTGTGATGGATGGCGCTGTAATGGTCTCAACGTATAAGTACGTGGTATCACGTAATATACCACCAGTGCGGACGGTATTTGCTTCGTGACACATTACCCGTGTTAAAATGGACCGTTTACCAATTGCGGAAAAGGTCGATATCTTGTTGATGTATGGCTATTGTGATCAAAATGCCCAACGGCCGTGTTGCTATGTATGCTGCTCAGTATCCTGGACGACATCATCCAAGTGTCCGGACTGTTCGCCGGATAGTTACGTTATTCAAGGAAACAGGAAGTGTTCAGCCACATGTGAAACGTAAGCCACGACCTGCAACAAATGATGAAGCCCAAATAGGTGTTTTAGCTGCTGTCGCGGCTAATCCACACATCAGTAGCAGACAAATTGCACGAGAATCGGGAATCTCAACATCGATTGCACCCGTACCATATTTCTATGCGCTAGGAATTGCATGGCGACGACTTTGATCGTCGTGTATAGTTCTGCCACTGGGCACGAGAGAAATTACGGACGAAGACAGATTTTTTACACACATTCTATTTAGCGACGAAGCGTCATTCACCAACAGCGGTAACGTAAACCGGCATAATATGTATTATTGGGCAACGGAAAATCCACGATGGCTGCGACAAGTGGAACATCAGCGACCTTGGCGGGTTAATGTATGGTGTGGCATTGTGGGAGGAAGGATAATTGGCCCCCATTTTATCGATGACAATCTCAATGGTACAATGTATGCTGATTTCCTACGTAATGTTCTACCGATGTTACTACAAGGCGTTTCACTGCATGACAGAATGGCGATGTACTTCCAACATAATGGATGTCGGCACATAGCTCGCGTGCGGTTGAAGCGGTATTGAATAGCATATTTCAATGACAGGTGGATTAGTCGTCGAAGCACATTCACCAGATCTGACGTCCATGGATTTCTTTCTGTGGGGAAAGTTGAAGGATATTTGCTATCGTGATCAACCGACAACGCCTGACAACATGCGGCAGCGTATTGTCAATGCACGTGCGAACATTACGGAAGGCGAATACTCGCTGTTGAGAGGAATGTCGTTACACGTATTGCCAAATGCATTGAGGTTGACGGACATAATTTTGAACATTTATTGCATTAATGTGGTATTTAAAGGTAATCACGCTGTAACAGCATGCGTTCTCAGAAATGATCCTTTCACAAAGGTACATGTATCACATTGGAACAACCGAAATAAAATGTTCAAACGTACCTCAGTTCTGTATTTTAATTTTAAAAACCTAACTGTTACCAACTGTTCGTATAAAATTGTGAGCCATATATTTGTGACTATTACGGCGCCATCTATCACAAAGCGAAAAAAGTGGTCCAACTAAAACATTCATATTTCTTTACGTACTACTCGAATATGTAATAAAAAATTGGGGTTCGTATTTAAGAAAACGCAGTTGATATCCGTTTGACCTATGGCAGCGCCATCTAGCAGGTAAACCATAGCGCCATCTGGTTTCCTCCTTCATGCTAGACGAGTTTCGTTCTTTGCAGTTTTGTCGTTTGACGCTTATTTCGTGAGATATTTGGCCTGGTCACGATCAATGGACCACCCTGTATATATATATATATATATATATATATATATATATATATATATATATATATATATATATATATATAGTTTTTGACTGATTTGCTTCAGATTTTCACACAATACTTCAATAAACGTTCGGATGGACACAGGCTTACATATCTTTTGTGCGCGACTGCACAAGTTCGGCTGTCAACAGTTGTGGCATATATATATATGCCACAACTGTTGACAGCCGAACTTGTGCAGTCGCGCACAAAAGATATGTAAGCCTGTGTCCATCCGAACGTTTATTGAAGTATTGTGTGAAAATCTGAAGCAAATCAGTCAAAAACTTTTTCGAGATTTTTGCTAACAACGTTTCACTATTACGCACTGACAGAAAAAAGCAGTACCAAAAAATACTTAATGGAGAGTAATGAAATTTCAGGAATACGTTTGCCTAACACTAAACTCCGTCCGAACAGACCTCGGAAGGCCCAAAGGTACTGACACTGGCGCCACTGCATCACTGGATGCAGATAGGAGGGGCATGTGGACAGCACACCGCTCTCCCGCCCGTTGTCAGTTTTTGTGACCGATTACATTTGTCTAGGTAACATATTTGAGTGATTAGCACTGTAGAATGACAGGTTAAGGTAAGCATAAGATAAGACATTGCAAATGTGATATGTTGGTTCATTAATAACCGGTGCATCCGCTAGAATGTTGAATGCAAACATGGAAACGTGAGTGCATTGCGTTGCACAGGTGCCGGGTGTCAGGTTGTGGGATAGAGTTCCATGGGTCTTGCACTTGGTCAGTCAATACAGGGACGGGTAATGCGGTTTGTGGGTGACGCTGGAGTTGTCGTCCGATGTCGTCCAATATGTGCTCGACTGGAAACAGATGTGGTGATCGAGCAGGACAAGACAACATGTCGATACTCTGTACATCAAGCTGGGTTACAACAGCGGTATGTTGGCGTATGTTACCCAGCTGGAAAACACCCCTGGAATGCTGTTCACGAACGGCAACTCAACAGTTCGAATCACGAGACTAACGCAGAAATTTGTAGTCAGGGTGCGTGTCATAACCAAAGAGAGTGCTCCTCTTCTCATGCGATATCACACCCCAGACCATAATTCCAGGTGTAGGTCCAGTGTGTGTAGCATGTATCCAGGTTGGTTGCAGGCCTTCAACAGGCCTGCCTTCTTGTAACCAACACACGACCCTCACTGACACCGAAGCATAATCAGCTTTCATCTGAAAACACAACAGACCTCTACCCTGCACTCCAGTGAAGTTGCAAAAGGCGGTGGTTTGTGGCCAGTGGGATGCACGCTACAGGGCGTCTGGCTCGGAGTTGTCCTAGAAGTCACGGATTTGTTTGTTGTGTTACTGTGGTGCCAATTGTTGCTCAAATTGTTGGTGCAGATGCAGTACGATGCGTCAGAGCCACACACTGAACATGACAGTTTTCCTCTCAGTAACGCCCGTCCATAGCCCAGTCTTCTTGCGACCGTACATTCTCGTGACCATTGCTGCTAGGAATGATGTACAGTGGCTATATTCCTTTCAAGTCTTTCTGCAGTATCGGCGAAGGAACATCAAACTTCTCGTAGCCCTATTACACGATGCCGTTCAAACTCAGCAAGGTGCTGATAATGATATACTTGTCACCTCAAAGGCTTTCCTGGATAACATCAACTCACCACGTCCAATCTCAAATGGTGACTGACACTCAAGAACGAAACAGCGCGTATTTAAAGCAAACCTGATTTGCAGTCTCTTAGTGGCACTACTAGCGCCACCCTTACGCGGCTGGCACGAAATAGGAATAGACAGCATCTAAAAATGCAGAAACAGGCCTACCAACTTTAGTTTGTGTTGGACAACTATTTCTTGGTGTTGCGATTTTTTTCGTCGGCATATATTTCTCGAAAGTATATCATAAGCTCTATAGCGTAGACGTAATACACTGCTGGGTACTACAATTACAAACACCACGACAGGCTATGGAAATTTCGCCTATTGTGCCTATACAGTGCAGTAGGAAGAATACACGACTACATTTTTAACTGACTTCGGGGTATAAAGGTAGCGAAATTTCATACACAGAGCTGCCACCTCTGGAGCAAGGATAGCTTAGCCCGACTGGGTATCTAGCCAAACTGAGATTGAGTGACAAATATGGGTGCTCTATAGTGTGCTGCTTCAGTTGTAAGCCAGAGTTCATCAGCTGCATTAGATGGCTAGTAGTATGTTTCCAGTCTCTCGGCAAGCCATTCTCAGAGGATTATGATAGGTGAGAGCTGAGGAGAACGTGCTAGCCAGGATCACAGCCGAACACCTTCTGTGCCGAGGGAGGTTAAGAGAGCCAGGGAGTATGAGCAACATGTGGCCTTATGTTACGTTACTGAAAGATAGCATCACGGAGACCTCGAAGGTACGGCGGAGACATCAGCCTTAACACAACTAAAACAGAAGTGACTGTCTTGCGTAACCAGCGGTATTTCATGTCACTACGCTAGTTACTTGATCCGTATGATGACGACGAATGCTATAAGACAACGTATGTTCTGACTGGAGTCTTCAGACACAGATACGTCACTAGTGTTGGTGTGGACATACCAGGGATTCGTCTGAATAGACGACATTGAGCCAATCGCTTGTGCAGTGTTGTCGCTCTACTCACCACTGTAATGTGCCTTTCACTGCTGACGTGTCAAGGAAAGCAGCAACAATGGTAGTCATGTTGACGGTTTGTGGTGCTCCAGACTCGTCACACTGTCCGTGTGGATTCATTTCTTGCTAAAAATAGGTGCAAGTCCTGACTCAAGGTATACGACATGGCCCAACTAACTGTAACAACTAGAGCCAAAGGCAAGAGCTCGTTGTCGGATGAGTACTACTTGCCTCAACACGTTAGCGCAACATTACGCCAAACCGCACGCATTGGAGCTGCAACACACCTGCCCAGTTGGAGACCAGCGAAATTACCGTAACCAGGCACCCACATATGGTACAAGACATTTACAATGGCCACTCAATTACAAACGCACTCTGGCACATACATCCACGACTGCACCGACCCACCCACCCGCCCACTCACACGACACACACACACACACACACACACACACACACACACACACTCACACACACACACACACAGTCACACACAAAATGAAATCACGAAGGAATTGTCCAAATGGGACGGAAATTGATAGATGTGATGTACGTATACTGTCAAAAAAAGATTACAATTTTGGAAAAACTGGATGATTTATTCAAGAGAAAGAGCTACACAATTTGAGCAACTAAATAACGCGTTGGTCCACATCTGACTGTCAGGCAAGCAGTTATTCGGTTTGGCATTGATTGATAGAGTTGTTGGATGTCTTCCTGAGAGACATTACGCCCAATTCTGTCCAATTGGCGCGCTAGTTCGTCAAAATCCCAAGCTGTTTCGAGGACCCTATCCATAATGCCGTAAATGACAACCAAAAGGGCCCTACTGTGGAATGAGATATCAGCCTGTTAGATCATCACTCACTGTAGTTGGCCTGTAGGGCGGGCGACAGTCAGGTTGATACCCCCCTGCTCCTTGGGGCGTCTCCAGACGCGTCTTTGGCCCTGGCATGTCATTTACTGGAGAAGAATTGGTTCAAATGGCTCTGAGCACTATGGGACCCAACTTCAGAGGTAATCAGTCCCCTAGAACTTAGAAATACTTAAATCTAACTAACCTAAGGACATTACACACATCCATGCCCGAGGCAGGATTCGAACGTGCGACCGTAGCGGTCGCGCGGTTCCAGACTGTAGCGGCTAGAAACGCTCGGCCACTCCGGCCGGCGGAGAAGAATTGTCTTTATTGACAACTTAGAAATAAACCCCTATGACCAGGGCGTCTCCAGACGAGTCTGGAGAACCCCTCGACAGCAGTTGGATACCAGTTTGACTGTCGCCCTCTACGCAGCTACCAACCAGGAGTGATGGTCTGGGGTGCCATTTCATTTCACAGCACGACTCCTTCGGTTGTCATCTGTAGCCTCTTCCAACACAGTGGTAAATCGATGATATTCTGCATCCCTCTCTGTTGCCCTTCATGGCAGGCCATCCTGGGTTTAGATTTCAGTAAGATGTTGCCCACCTGCACACTGCGAGGGTTTCTACTGCTTGTCTTCATGCTTGCTAAGCGCTATCCTGGCCAGTTAGGTTGACGGATCTCTCACTAACTGAGAACATTTAGAGCATTATGGACAGAACCCTCCAGGCAGCCGTGATTTTGATGATATAACGCATCAGGTGGACAGAATCTGGCACAATCGCTCAGTCGAACACCCAACAAGTCTCTCAATCAATACCAGGCCGAGAAACTGCTTGCATAAGGGTCAGAGGTGGACCAACGTGTTATTGACTTGCTCTCAGCCACCAAGCCACGGGGGTACACCAGCTCTTGGTGCCTCTAGCCAGACATAGGACTTGGTCCATACCCAAATGCCTCCGTCACCTCGCGTCAGAGCTGTTTGCCAGCTAGCGTCGCTTATGCCAAGCCCAGTATAGCTGCCTTGCCCGACAGCGGAGCTAGCACAACCAGTCGCCTGGGAATGGACACGTAGCAAGGTCACCTCGCCACCATGCTGAGCCAGTGTATCAACTGTTGGTTACGTTTCCTCAGTATGTCATAGAACAAGGTCTATGGGTTCTATACCACTACGTAGTTCCAGCTTGACGAGGGCCTATTATAAACCGTTGAAAAATAAATTAAGCATTTCCCTGTCATCGTGCTGCTAGTACGTTATCCTGCCCACCTACCTCCACCGGGAAACACTCACACCTCCACAGGGCAATATGTCTGCTCCCTTAGGCGCTAGTCGCTTCGGACCGACGAGATTTGGCATGACTTTAAATATTAGTTCGTATTGCAGACGTGGGATTCTGACCAAAGGGAACAGAAATATCGTGTAAAGATAAAGCACAGTCTGGTTACGCCACGATGCACTGGCTATCAATTCCTACACATGCTGGTAGCCAATTATCCTACTTCTTACAATCAATCAATATTTAAATGCCACTTCTGATTTTGAGACTCACTCCGTAATACAAATGGCATAACTCCTACCTGTTTTGCGGGGTTGCGCTGAAATACCAGCCAAAAAATGGCTCTGAGCACTATGGGACTTAAAATCTGAGGTCATCAGTCCCCTAGAACTTAGAACTACTTAAACCTATCCAACGTAAGGACATCACACACATCCATGCCCGAGGCAGGATTCGAACCTGCGACCGTAGCGGTCGCGCGGTTCCAGACTGAAGAAATACCAATCATTTGCATATCCAAGCAGGTAATGCACTTCATGTCATTTTGAAGCTTTTAGAATGGCGTCTCCTTTGCGTTACAATGGTCAGCAGTGTATACGCAGTAGCAGAACAATAATAGCCGGCCGTGGTGACCGAGCGGTTCTAGGCGCTTCAGTCGGGAACCGCGTGGCTGCTACGGTCGCAGGTTCGAATCCTGCCTCGGGCATGGATGTGTGTGATGTCCTTAGGTTTAAGTAGTTCTAAGTCTAGGGGACTGATGACCTCAGATGTTAAGTCCCATAGTGCTCAGAGCCATTTGAACCAAGAACAATAATGTTGTATTCAGCACAGTGCCTGCACTTGACTGAAAATCTGGATGGCTTCATGATGCGAGGAACTTAGATGTTTACCGGAACCATTATCCGCACCCTTTTACGACGACGCAGGGACAATACTTTTCCGCCTGGGGAGCCACGGAATGAAAGGGAAGCTCTCAGCCCTGCTGGCCTCCTGTTTGCGGTTCGTGCCTTTCCGCCGGCTGGGGGCTTTGGAAGCGCCGCCTGAGGGCGTCGGATAAGAGCAGCTGCGTGTTCGCACGGCGCGTCGCCCCGGGGTTAACGCGACGCCCTCTCGCCTGCCCCAGACAGCCACTTGCTTCTGCGGTCGATGGTCTGCCTCGGCAGCCTGAGTTACTGTCGCACGGCAGTCTATGCTTCTACGTCCAGATAAACTGTGCAGCGAATTTCTCCGATGCGCCGGTAAAATGTGTTTGTTCCTCAACCTTTCATCATCAGAAGCTGCACGGTGTTTACTTATTGTGGCGCGTGCCCCCGGACTCCAGCCGCGTGCTGATGTAGTCCACGCCGTAGACCTGCTACTGCCATAGCTCTCGCGGCAGAGTAGAGACACGATGCGATATAACGTCAGTCCCCGTAGATTAACGGGAGAAAAAAACCTGTAAAACTTCTGAAAAGGCGTTCATCGCGTAGTCGTTGTATCTCAAATACAATTCCGCAGCGTTTCCACTTATGCGAACTCGTATTATTGATGCTTTTTATTATTAATATTGTATTGTTAATTTGCTGTAGTTATTAATTCTTCTCTCGTTCGCATAGCACACACCACTGACTGCGGGGAAATATTTTAGTTAACAGTTTTTTCTTACGCTGTTGTCTCGTTGCTATGGAATTGTTGTGCTGGTATGCAGCGAGATCCAGAGATACTCTTTGATTCAGTCTTCGTAAGATTGCGTCGTAATACGAAAATATTTTAAAGTTCACTTCTCAACTAATGTCGTGAATATTTGCACTTCAATGAAATAGTCTTTCATGAGTAGTCGTTGATATAGTCATTTATCAAACTATTTAATGATGTAGTCCACCCCGGGTATTTAACTGGTAACGAACAGTTTATTGTTATTTTATCACTAAATACTTATAACTCCCGCACCACACGCACACGGAATAGTTTAGTTAAGTCAGTCCGATTGAGTTATAGTTTCTTGGCAATTACCACAACTCACCACTTTGGCGTAATTGTTTTATCTTCATGATGTCGTGTACTTGGGTCCTACTCAAGAATAATTGCGTGTATTTAAAGTCAAGTACAATGTTCACTAATTCCGTGATTAGATTTCAATTAACCCTTAGTGCACGGTTAAATGAGTCTATTTGTTCCTGCCTCAGTTCATAAAATCAGTTTCTTAAGCCGTTAATCCCGTCACGCAACAAACACTTCTAAACTCGAAAACAATCTCGTCAGGATTCGCAATCTCAGCAATTCAGATCAGAACTGCTCTCGTACTTCTGCACTGGATGAGTTCTAGCAAGCGACTTTTTCTGTGGAAGAGCATTGTAGGCGCATTGAATTTCTTCGTTGCGCTTACAGCTCTCTTCCACAAAAAAGTTATCTCTGATGACATTACTTTGGACTTAAATTTTGAGATATTAATTTCACATTTGTCACATGGATATTTGTCCATTGCTGAAATACGATCTTTCTTCTTTCTCTTTCGCTAACAAATATGCTCAGTGGTGTACAATGTAGTTGTTGACAAAACTCTTTCGTGTTAGCTCATCGGCAAAGATGTCGTAACTGCCAAGATAACTTTCCCTACTTCATGTTCTTTCTTAATTGACTTTACGGTGGTCGTTGGGGCGTTACATTATGATAGCCTTACAGGGCTGCACATACACGGTGCCCAGGAGAAACGTTCAATGTTCGAGAATATGACACAAATGATCTCTTAAAGCAAAAAATTTCATATTGACATGTGTCTTATTACCCATGTCAAATGAAACTATATGGTTCCAGACACCTTTTCAAGTGTCGAACATCTATGATTTATGCGTGCAGACTGAAGCGACGAATGAGAATTTGTACCAAGGTCAGGATACAAACCCAGCTCTTCTGCTCATTATGCAGATGCAGTAACCACTACGCCACCATGCACAGTGGCTTCGCACAACTCTACGGACTACCTAGCACGCCTCTCTCCGCAGTCCAAATTCCCATCCGCGCCTCGACCAATTTGATATTCCCCCTAAACTAGAACAACATTGTAGAGGCTCTCCAGTTGTACAAGGAATAACAGCTCACCATTGAACGAAACGGGGAATCTTGCCTGAAACGTAGGCAGAGATGCTTCAACGAAATGATCCATTCTGTTTCAGAGAGTTTTTAAGTCTCATCACAGATGTTTGAGGCTTTTAAAGGTCTCTGGAACCATATAGTACATTCGATTGAAGCACTATAGCCCTGTTTTCAGGTAGCATCCCCCATTTCGTTCGATGCTGAGGTGATATTCCAATACAGATTGAGAGCCTCTGCAAGGCTGTTCGAGCTTAGGTGGAATACCCAATGGGCTGAGGCGTGAATGCGAATATGGATTACGGAGTGAGGCGTGCTAGGATGGCGTTAGTGGTTAGATCCTCTGCAGCAGACCTTGGTTCGAATCCCGGCCTTGGTACAAATTGTCATTCATCGCTTCAGTCCATTACGAATGGATTTCGAGGTAGAATATATTTCAAGCAAAATTGTTTTTAGGGCTAATGGCGCTCCCGTACATTTCTTTTTCACCCAACGTCTTTGACATTTTATTCTAACCCAAACTTCGTTGTTGCTTTCGATCTTCTTGCGAATGCGCAGTTGTCCATAGTGTGTTGTGAGTGAAGTAGCTTGAGAGTATATCGTAGAGTAGCATCGGTTAACTCTGTTTCTATAAGCAATGGTTAGAATGTCACACATCTACACCAATGAAGACTATGCAGAGATGGTGTATGTTTACGGCTTCCGCGATGGTAGTGCTCCCATCGCTTTCTGAAACGTCGAATTTCTCATCATTGAGCGTTTACCAAAGCTATCAGCACACTGCGTGAAATAGGTATTCTTTGAAGTTCCCCTTTTCCTTCTGAACGTTGCAATCTCCCTACTTTCATCTATTGTCCACATTAAACAACGTCCAGTCCAAGTAATTAATAAGCAAAAACTTGTATGAAGATTTGAGAGGAGCGAAGGTTACAATAAACTTTCTACTTTACTTAGCTTGTCATACTGAGATGGCTCCAGCTCTTCTTGTCTAGAGTCTGAATCTTGAGTGGAAATCTCACATCAGGTCCTCACGGTTGGTTTGAACTAAATACATCTGAAGAGTGTTGTTGCAGCATTTTTCTTTAACAAGGGGAGGTCGCCAATTGTGATATTCAGATTCGATTCATACTGCGCATAATAAAAGCTCATGGCCAGAGGTGTAATGTGGCAAAGCACCAAGATGCACTTCTCAGCCGTTGTCGAGAAAATCGACAGTTAAAAGAAACCGTTGCGGTGAAATACTCTCTACGATTTATGATTTTCTACAGCGTCGTGGCGCAGCGGTAAGCGCACGGGTTATTAATCCGAAGGTCGCCGGATCGAATCTCGCACCATGCAACCCTTTTTTTAGTATATATATATATATATATATATATATATATATATATATATATATATATATATATAATTCCCGGCAATTAGTTGCAACAATTATGCATATAATAAGTTGTTGAAAGTCGTTTGTCGTGGAAAAACTGGCGACTTCGGACATCATTATGTTTTCCGCAAACAAAGTTGTATTTCACAAATGTTATTAATTGTCTTCATAATGTTAACCACGTATAGTTAACGGAAGACGTAGAAACGGTATTCCGAAACGAATACGTATAGCGTAAGTCAAACGTTCGAATTAGAATAGAGACCCCACGAACACAAATTTGCTGCGGCAGGTATGAAATATAAACTCCGTTACTCGCTCGTTACACTTGAAGGACAGATGTTGAATGGGCCGAAACGAGCCGCCGCATAACAGCGTAGTTGCCTGCTAACTTCGAAAGAAGGTAGATGCGGTCCCTAGCGCAACTTACAACATCGTCGAAAATCAGTGCGGACGGGAGAGCTTTGGTACACCCTGTTAAAAAAACGGAAAAATGGAGGCGGTACAATTGGAGAGCGATCCGCCTTCACCAACATGCATAAGCAATTCATTAATATTACTTAATATTAATGGCGACCATATATATATATATATATATATATATATATATATATATATATATATATATATGAATTACAAAAAACTAATAATAAAAAAAAATTGCGAGGCGCGAGATTCGATCCGGCGATCTTCGGATTACGAACCCGAGCGCTTACCGCTGCGCCACGACGCTGTAGAAAGTTATTAATCGTAGAGAGTATTTCACCGCAACGGTTTCTTTTAACTGTCGATTTTCTCGACAACGGCTGAGAAGTGCATCTTGGTGCTTTGCCACATTATACCTCTGGCCATGAGCTTTTATTATGCGCAGTATGAATCGAATCTGAATTTCGCAATTGGCGGCCTCCCCTTGTAAGTTAAAACATTTTCTCACATTTTAGTGTATCATAGAGAGTTTTGAGTTTTTACATTAACAAAGTTGAAATTACGTTGTTCGCACAAAATTACGAAAATACGTCCTATACTCTGCGGAAATCACAGTAGTCCAAAGGGTTTACAATTTTTGTTAATGAATGAATTCCTACTAGTTTTTGTTACATTATTAATTTCGATTATTGTTTCATAAATGAATCCTGAAATAAATTTAGTAAAGAGTACAGGATTGCTTAATTAGTAACAGAAATTTTAAGTGTGCCAATAATTCGTAATTTCAAATGTTTCTTAAAAAATTAATTTTAACTGTACATTCAGAACTAGTACTTATCGACTGTATCATCGAGACTAAAATATTTTATAAAGTAATTCCTTTTCATAAAGTTTACCTTGAAATATAACATACTGTTTATAAAATTATAAGAAAGTTATCGGAAAAGCAACTGAGATGATATTGACCTGTCCAAAATTCGAAAAATAGTACTGGTATCGACAACTACTGTTGAGGAAAAGTAATGCTGGAGGAGGATGTCCCGTTACAACGTGTAGCTCAACAACCTGTGCAGGAAAGGCAACACATTGTTGAAATGGTGCAGTGTAGTCCCACTACCAGCACACGACGATTTTGTGCACGTATCAGAGTTCCACAAACGCGTGTATGGCGACCATTATCTGCCGAAGACTTGCACCCGTTTCACATACATCGTCTCCACAGCATTCATATTGGCGACAACGTCACACGACTTGAATTTTGTCACTGATTAAATGAAAGTCGTAATTTGCTTCCATCTATTCTATTCACGGATGATAGCCTATCGCGTTTACACGGAACTGAGTCAACAGCACACGCAATGATCATCGATGGCTGCCGTCGCAGGAAAATCCACGCGCTGAAGTAGAAACTAATTTCCGAATGCGTTTTTCGCTAAATGTTTGGTACCGCAAGATGACAGGTCCAGTCATTTCAGAAAAGCGAATGACGGGGTAGTACCACTTACATTTATTAGAAATTAGTTCGTTGAACACTTTGAGGACGTTCCTTTGATCATGCGGACTGCATATCTTACTAGTTGTGTGAGGGACAGTCTCTACCGCACTTACCCTAATCGCTGCATTGGTCGTGGTAGTACTATAAAACTGGCCAGCAAGATAGCCAGAACTTACGTTATCAGATTTTTGCTTTGAGATTTGATAAAGTCTGAAGTGTACAGATGAAAGGTGAATACCTGAAATGAACTACTTGGTTGCTTCATGGAGACTGCTGCTCTGATTAGGGAATGTGCAGATGCGCTCGCACGAGCAACTCAACGTGTTCTTCCAAGAGTACACAGAAGGACTGAAGTTGACGATGGAATATTCGAACATTTATTGTGAACTGTACAAGAGCTGCAATGTGACGTGCATGATAATATTTGGAGATGAATGTGTTAAAAATATGTCTTTTTTCCGGTGTTCCTTTGTAAGACGCATGCTATATTGCTTACTTACTATTGTACATGGGTAAATGATTTAAGACATCATTATAATGCAATTTAAGATCTAAGACGTATCCACTGAAAGTACACTATGTGATCAAAAGTATCCGGACACGCACAAAAACATGTGTTTATCATGTTAGGTGCATTGTGCTGCCACCTACTGCCAGGTACTCTATATCAGCGACCTCAGTAGACATTAGACATCGTAAGAGAGCAGAATGGGAAGTTCCACGGAATGTGTAATAGGCAGACATCTATTCAGACCGTCACACAGGAATTCCAAACTGCATCAGGATCCACTGCAAGAACTATGATAGTGAGATAACTTGGATTTCATGGTCGAGTGGTTGCTCGTAAGGCACACATCACGCCGGTAATGCCAAACGACGCCTCCCTTGGTGTAAGGAGCTTAAACATAGTACGATTTAACAGTGGAGAAACGTTGTGTGGAGTGACGAATCACGGTACACAATGTGGCGATCCGATGGCAGGTGTGGGTACGGTTAATGCCCGGTGAATGTCAAAATGGTTCAAATGGCTCTGAGCAGTATGGGACTCAACATCTGAGGTCATCAGTCCCCTAGAACTTAGAACTACTTAAACCTAAGGACACCACACACATCCATGCCAGAGGCAGGATTCGAACCTGAGACCGTAGCAGTCCCGCGGTTCCGTAGGGTGAATGTCATCTGCCAGCGTGTGTAGTGCCAACAGTAAAATTCGGAGGCGGTGGTGTTACGGTGTGTTCGTGTTTTTCATGGAGGGGGCATGCACCCCTTGTTGATTTGCGTGGCACTATCACAGCAGAAGTCTACATTGATGGTTTAAGCACCTTCTTGCAATTCGCGGAAAGCGATTGCATCTTTCAACACGATCGATCACCTGTTCATAATGCACAGCCTGTGGTTGAGTGGTTACACTGCAATAACATCCCTTTAATGGACTGGCCTGCACAGAGTCCTGACCTGAATCCTGTAGAACATCTTTGGGGATGTTTTGGAACGCCGGCTTCGTCCCAGGCCTTACCGACCGACATCGATACCTGCCCTCAGTGCAGCACTCCGTGAAGAATGGGCTGCCATTCCCCAATAAAACTTCCAGAACCTGATTGAACGTATGCCTGCGAGAGTGGAAGCCGTCGCCAATGCTAAGGGTCGGTCAAAACTATATTGAATTCCAATATTACCGATGGAGGTCGCCACGAACTTGAAAGTCATTTTGATCACATAGTGTACATCATTGACGCATGTATCACCATGTCTGTAAAATTGGCGAAGCATCTATTTCAAAAAATTGGTGTACAACGCTCTTGTTTGAACTCTTGACTTAACGCTTGTCTTTCACTGCTTGTTCGCTCTCTCGATCGGACATGTAGAGAAGAAGAAAGTTCTGTATTATTTTCTCAATATATCTGATATTTAGAAATGGAATCTATTTTAACCATTAGCGATATCATTAATATCCTGCTCTGCTAATTATAAACCTTTTCTTTATACGATTTCAGCGAATTAAAGCGGTTGGAAGAGGTCGGTTTGGTGACCTGGCGATCGAGTGCCATCAGCGCGTTTTCGTATGTACATTTATATTTTCACAAGTCAAACCTACAATCTAATGTTCTTTAAGAAGTCTTGGTATCATACTATTGTCACGCAAATCATTTGTTGTATCGAAACTTAATATTATCTACGTCCTGCGTCACCAAGCTTTTTCGCTCTTGAACGATATATCTGCGCCTGACCATACCAGAATTTATTGTTGTCAGGTATTTCACAGAGTCAATGACGCAGCAGGATTTCGATTCCAATCACTGACTCAAAAGTCTATAGGTTAATGTTATTTTCATACTCGAGCTGTCGTCAATCCTATGTGTCCCAACACTCGAACAATTAAAATTCTAAAATTTATTTAAGTGATCTTTTTTACATTGCGTTTTTTGGGACACATAACAGTGGGTAAAAAAATATTGCACAATAACGTATATAAACAATGTCTTGAGTAATACAGAAAATAAATAAGAATAAACGTTAAATTTCTTCTATCTCGGAAACAATTCAGAACAGGGCAATGTCCATATGAAGTTTTTGGTTCCAAATGGTCGTGTCATATCCCTAAATACTGACCATTCCTCCTGGAACGCCACGTATACGCATATGTCTCTCTTCTTTGCCGTAATCGACTGTCATAACACATCGGTAAGATATCTTTAATTTTCTGCGGGTCACGCAAGCTGTCCAAGGGCTTCCGCCTCGTTTAAAGGATTGATACAGTAGGTTGAGACGCGGCACAGTCGGGCGGATTTACACTAGGATAAGTCGCCGGCAGCAGCATCGTGCAGTGAGTACCATGTGAAAGCCGAAAACTTAAGAAAATCCTGGTCCTACGTAAAACCGCTAAGCGGGTCGAAGGCTTCTATCCAAACACTCGTTTACCAGTCTGGTCTGGCAATAGAAGACAGCAAAAGGAAAGATGAAGTTTTACATTTCGCGTTTAAGAAATCAGGCACGTAGGAGGATCGTTCAGATATACCGTCGTTTGACCGTAGCACAGACTCCTGTATGGAGGACGTAGTAATAGTCATACCTGGCACAGAGAAGCAACTGAAAGAGTTGAAAACAAGTAAGTCGCCAGGTCCGGATGGGATCCCAGTTCGATCTTACAAACCGTGCTCTACGGCATAGGCCCTTTACTTAGCTTGCATTTGTAGGGAATGTCTCTCCTAGCGCAAAGTTCCACGCGATTGGAAAAAGGCGCGTGTCACTCCTGAGTAAGTCAATGGACCCACAAAATTACAGACCAATATTCTTAACATCGAGTTGCTATAGATTCTTGTATATATTCTCAGTTCGAATATAATAAATTTCTTTGAGACGGAAAAGATTTTTTCCACTAGTCAGCGCGGCTTTAGAAAATCAGCTTGCCGATTTCTCACACGATATTCTGCGAAAAATATATAAAAAGGCCCGCCCGGTTGACAGTGCGGTCCAACGCACGGCTTTCCGGGCGGGAAGGAGCGCCTGTCCCCGGCATGAATCCGTCCGGCGGATTTGTGTCGACGTCCGGTGAACCGGCCAGTCTGTGGATGGTTTTTAGGCGGTTTTCCATCTGCCTCGGCGAATGCGGGCTGGTTCCCCTTATTCCGCCTCAGTTAAACTATGTCGGCGATTGCTGCGCAAACAAGTTCTCCACGTACGGGTACAACCATTACTCTACCACGCAAACATAGGGGTTACATTCGTCTGGTGTGAGACGTTCCCTGGGGGGTCCACCGGGGGCCGAACCGCACAACAGCCCTGGGTTCGTTGTGGGGCGGCGGAGGGGTGAAGTGGACTGCGGTAGTCGTCGTGGGATTGGGGACGACTGCGGCGGGGACGGAGCCTCTCCGTTGGTTCTAGGTTCCCGGTTAACATAACATAACATATATAAAGAGCAAGAGGCAGATTCTATTTTGATAAATTTCCAAAAAGTGCTTGATACGGTGCTCCACTGCAGACTTAATGAAGTTAGGAGCATACGGAATATGTTCCCAGATACGTGAGTGGCTCTAAGACTTCTTACGTAATAGAACGGAATACATTGTCTTCGACGGCGAGTATTCATCAGAGACAAGAGTATCTTCAGGACTGCCCTTTGGAAGTGCGGTAGCACCGCTATTGTCCTCTATGTAAGTACATGATGTTAAGGACAGAGTGAGCAGCAATCTGCAGCATTTTCGTGATGGTGCTGCGCTGTGTGGGAACTTGTCCTCATTGAGCGACTGTACAAGCACACAAGATGAGTTAGACAGAATTTATAGTTGGTGGGATGAACGGCGACTAGATCTAAATGTAGAAAAATGTGCGTTAATGCTATGAGCAGGGGTATGGCATTAGTAGTGTGCTGCATGACAGTCACGTCTATTAAATAATTAGGCGTAACGTTGTAAAGCGATATGAAATGGAACAAGCATGTAAGGATTGTAGCAGGGAAGGCGATTGGTCGACTTCGGTTTATAGAGAGATATTTAGGAGACCGTGGTTCTATTTGACAGTGTCCTTTAAAATATTTCAGTGTGCGTATGATTACGAATTCGAAAGATTAACATGCAGAACTGAATGTTACAGAAATGTTGATTAAAAGTATATGAAACTTACATGAAACGAAAATACGCAGAACTCACCCTAGATGACGTGAAACCCCAATTAACCTTTCGGGCAAACAATGCGAATGTGAGAAAGAAAGCGGATGTCAATAAAATTCACATACACGACCTGGCTCTGTGAGAAAATGATTTTGTGTTAATGTTGGCCCTGAATGTGAGAATCTTTGTTAGTTTAGAAAACGACTGCTGTACCAGAACTATCATAGGAATCACGTAAGACATGATCCCCGACTAAAATGCATTTGACTTTATCTGTTACACCTGTTTAAAATCACAATGTATAACTTTCATAAAATATTTCACTCTCATTAAACCTGTGAACTTACACTGATATTATTCTCGTAAATGCACTCTGACAATCACTGTGCCTGACTCTGAAAATGAACTACAATGACAAATGAAATTTATGGCTTATTTGTGCGCAAGGTTCGTCTGCTTTCATAAAATAGTGATCTGACTATCAAGCTTAAGTCTCATTCACCGTACATGCAATGTGCAATGCGAAACAGGATTTCATCAATGTTCAAAAATGCTAGTCAGCACACAACTCGTGTGTGCAGTGCGAGTGTGCAGACAAATAAAACCATGGATACAAATCAACAATAAGGTACTAATCTCACTGACAAAGAAACAATTGAATCGACAGTTTAAGTTTTACCTGAGCTTCATTAAGTCACAGTAACAATACAACTATCCACACTTCTCATACATGAACTAATTCACGAAATGTCTCTTTAGCATTTATGACTGTGAAAGAACCATTTAACTATATTACAAAAATCTTATAATATATAAAAAACAAGCACTGTTACAACAGTTAGCATACTAAGTAATAACAAATATAACAAACCACGTTACCTTTAAATGTTACCTTTTGTCATTCGTACAATATTATAATCCTTCTACAAAAATTGCTCCAAATAATGCTGCTCCAACTCTAGGGCAGGCCAGCTTCCGTCTATTTCAGACCAAGTGCACAACCACACAGTTACTAATAGTACACTCTAACAGAGTATAGCTTACCTCACTGACCGACATCTCTGGACAATATTAAAGCGATATTAAAAGGCTTGACAACATTTATCAAATTTACAAATTTACTCACACTGGCGCCCCATGACATACTCAGGATTATTATAGCAAATAGGACAATTACATGTCATCACCTCTCCCCTATTAAACAAGAATTCTGCAGCGAGTTTTCTGCTGATAAAATAGCAGGAGGCACTCAAAAAACTCTACTAAAGGAATCAAACACAAAAGTATGATACAAAATGTGTTGTTACAAATGCCTAAGGTGGATGACAATAAACACAAAATATCCATGGACAAGCACAAAGTGATACAAATATGGTGCATAAATTTAAATACTAATGGCATTACATGCATATGGACAAATGTGTCGAGTTTTCAGCAGTAAATCGTTTTAGATTTTGTTATAACAGAGAAAACATGGAATAACAAAATGATTGCTGCGCGAGTCCATAATTTTATTTGATCAAATACAGTAATATAAATATATACAGTTTTACAGTATAGTACAGATCATTACAAAGTATTTACGGTTGTCTGCCCAAATTACAGTGAAAACCTTTAAGGACAAGTATGTATTCCTGTTAGTTCAAAAATGGTTCAAATGGCTCTGAGCACTATGGGACTTAACATCTGAGGTAATCAGTCCCCTAGAACTTAGAACAACTTAAACCTAACTAACCTAAGGACATCACACACATCCATGCCCGAGGCAGGATTCGAACCTGCGACCGTAGCGGTCGCGCGGTTACAGACTGAAGCGCGTCGAACCGCTCGGCTATACCGGCTGGCTTCCTGTCAGTTCAAATAAAGTAAAAAGATGCAGACACCATTGCAGCATGGTGAAAAACTTTACAAAGTGGTTAACTTGTCTGCTCAAATCATTGAGAAAACCTATAAGGACGTCACACAATGTGAGTAAAAATAGCAAAGCAAAATATCACACACAGCACTGTTTTTTCACCCACACGCTATCACAGTTATACCAATATGGTAGTATGAACTGATTTCTGCGGCAGACTCAAGGAGCATAGAACTTTGGCTTTAAAGTCTCTACTGAAAATCCACAGAGCTCAAAGATATTGTGAACTGCGCAGACTCAGGGAGGACGAAAGTGTCATGTCACAACCTCCACTGGCAACCCAGAATTGGAAGAGCTACAGTCATTACTGTAGGACTGACATAATGAGCAGTGTTTCCATCATTCCATCTCTTGTAAGCTGAAACATGGTATGACACCCAACTTGGTGCCACAGCAAACTGTATGTGTATGTGTGTGTGTGTGTGTGTGTGTGTGTGTGTTTTCACATCTACATGTTACCCACATCTCTGGTCTCCTACTTAATCCAAAAGTGTATAATTATAAAGGAAATGTTAAAGCGATATTACAAGGCTTGAGAACATTTATCAAATTTACAAATTAACTCATATTTGTGGCTCATGTTATACTGAGAATTGTCATAGCAAATAAGACATCCACCTTTCAATCTCTAAAGGAGACCGTGGGTAGATCACCACTACGACCCAATCTTGAGTACTGCTGAGTGTTTGGGATCCCATCCAGGTCGTATTACAGGAAGATATCGAAGCAGTTCAGAGACGGGCTGCTAGATTTATTACCGGGAGCTTCGACAATACGCATATATTATGGAGATGCTTCGAGAACGTAAATGGGAATTCCTGGAGGGAAGGTGACGTTCTTTTCGAGGTACGCCATTGAGAAGATTCAGAGAACCGGCATTTGTAACTGACTGCTGAACGATTCTACTGCCGCCAACGTACATTTCGAGTAAGGACCACGGAGCTAAAAGAAATAAAGGTTCGTACAGAGGCATATAGAGACTCGTTCATTCGCTCTGTTTGCGAGTGGCACAGGAAAGAAAACAACTAGTAGCGGTACAAAGCACCCTCCGCCACGCACATTATGGTGGCTTCTGGAGTACGTATGTAGATGCAACTGTAGGAATAGGGGTAGGATCTTCGCTGATCAGATCAAACTGTGTAATCTTCTTTGAGCAGAAACGAATTCATTTTGCACTTCAGTTAAAGTGATTTAATTCGCTGAAATTTGGCTGTAATTTATGTTTTTCATATGAACGACGCTTCAAGGCGTGTGTATTTCCATTGTGACCGATTTTAAAGTCGTCACCCATATTCACGTGTGATTTTTGAAACTGTCCCAATTGTATTTCTTTTGGTCATGTTATGAACAGTAAGTGTGCTGAGATAGCCATAGTTTTTGGCCTACAGATATCTAGCATAATCGAAGCATAATCTCGGTCATACGATGTTTTTCTATCGGCACATTAAATAGAACAGAATTTGCCCTTAATCAGAAATGAACTAAATTCGCTTTCAGGCTGATGTGAATGTAATCCGTGTTGGTAAGGTAAGGCCGCGTGCGAGGGGGGCAGGGTGAGGGGTGGGGGGAGGGGGGGCGAGGGTCTTGGTGCTTGGTTCCCATTGGAGCTAGGAACAGGCAGTAAAAAGTTTTTTATTTAGCCTGGACCAGAGACCATTTGTATAGCCACTGGAACACCTGTCGTGCTGCAGCTATGTTACAATATATTGAGCAAGGTTGGAGAAACGAGCCGGTGCTGGCGTCCAACCAAATATTGAGAATCGACTAATTCCTTTTCCGAAAGATTTTAATTGGGCTGAAAGTAATACTCAGCTAATGACACCATTTGTATGTGCACCATTGGGACTTTATCTGCGAAAACAGTCACCATCGTACAGATTTTACGTGCAAAAAGAGTCACCCTTAAATAACTCCGGACTGGAGCAAGACTGATGTTTCAAATTTGGTCCGCTAGTATATCGGACCTTGGTGTAAGCCAAGTTTTAACCACTGGAAGAAAATCTTGCTTCGTTTGGATGTTACGTTCACAGTAGACATTTTTCTGGGAAGTTTTCTGAAGGGCGCCACTTCTTTACTTTATACTTGTACGAATGGTTCAGATGGCTCTGAGCACTATGGGACTTAACATCTGAGACCATCAGTCCCCTAGAACTTAGAACTACTTAAACCAAACTAAACGAAGGACGTCACACTCATCCCTGCCCGAGGCAGGATTCGAACCTGCGACCGTAGCGTTCTCACGGTTCCAGACTGAAGCGCCTAGAACGGCTCGGCCACACCGGTCGGCGAAGGCTGTCTACAATTTCTACAGAAACCAGATGGCCGTTATAAGAGTCGAGGGGCATGAAAGGGAAGCAGTGGTTGGGAAGGGAGTGAGACAGGGTTTTAGCCTATCCCCGATGTTATTCAATCTGTATATTGAGCAAGCAGTAGAGGAAACGAAAAATTTGGAGCAGGAATTAAAAACCATGGAGAAGAAATAAAAACTATGAGGTTTGCCGATGACATTTTAATTATGTCAGAGACAGCAAAGGACCTGGAAGAGCAGTTGAACGGAATGGATATTGTCTTGAAAGGAGGATATAAGATGAACATCAACAAAAGGAAAACGATGATAATGGAATGTAGTCGAATTGTATCAGGTTATGCTGAGGGAATTAGATTAGGAAATGAGACACTTAAAGTATTAGATGAGTTTTGCTATCTACGGAGCAAAATAACTGACAGTGGTCGAAGTAGAGAGGATATAAATGTAGACTGGCAATGCCAAGGAAATCGTTTCCGAAGAGGAGAAATTTATTAACATCGAGTATAGATTTAAGTGTCAGGAAAGCTTTTCTAAAAATATTTGTATGGAGTGTAGCCATGTATGGAAGTGAAACATGGGCGATAAATAGTTTTGACAAGAAGAGAATAGAAGCTTTCGAAATGTAGTGCTACAGAAGAATGCGAAGATTAGATGGGTAGAAACACGTAACTAATGATGAGGTACTTAATAGAGTTGGGGAGAAGAGGAATTTGTGGCACAACTTGACTAGAAGAGGGGATCGGTTGGTACGACATGTTCTGAGGCATCAAGGGATCACCAAAAGGGATCGGTTGGTAGGACATGTTCTGAGGCATCAAGGGATCACCAATTTGGTATTGGAGGGCGGCGCGGAGGGTAAAAATCGTAGAGTGAGACCAAGAGATGGATACCCTAAACAGATCCAGAAGGATGTAGGGTGCAGTATTTACTTGGAGATGAAGCAGCTTGCACACGATAGAGTAGCATGGAGTCCTGCATCAAACCAGTCTCTGGACTGAAGACCACAACAACAACATCATCCGTAGAAAAGCCTTGCTATACCGAAGGACAGTGGTTACCAACCTGGGGGTAATTAACTTCTGGGTGGGGGAGGGGGTAAAAAGAAATTTTCTGAGAGTTAAAAGCTAAACGATTCGATTCTGTTTCAGTCACGGAACTTAATTATTTTCAAGGGATCATTACTATTATCAAAATTTCGTAAGACTCTAATACTGATTATGTAAGTTATCAATAATTACTTTTTCTCAAAATGGTTCAAATGGCTCTGAGCACTATGGGACTTAACATCTGCGGTCATCAGTCCCCTAGAACTTAGAACTACTGAAACCTAACTAACCTAAGGACATCACACACATCCATGCCCGAGGCAAGATTCGAACCTGCGACCGTAGCAGTCGCGCGGTTTCGGATTTGAAGCGCCTAGAACCGCTCGGCCACCACGACTGACATTTCTCAATTAGTAGAGTTAATGAGGTGGAGGTTATTGGTTCCTCACATAGCCCACCCACTACGCACATATGTCATGTTTTGTCCCGAACATCGCTCATGATAAAAGTGAGATATATACGTCACAAATGCTAAATATCTCGAAAACCTATCATCTCCAAGTTGTAGACAGCAGCTGCAATAGTTCAGAAATTGCTTCATTACTCACTTCGAAACAGACAAATGAATTGACAGCACGACGCAACAGTAACTACGTTAGGAGTGCTATAGCATTGTACATAGTTTTATTACTATTATTATTAGAGTGGTTAGACACAAAGCATTATCAGCCTGAAGTCGTCCAATTTCTGCCAGTTCAGAAGTGAGGAGTGCAGCAATGAAGTGATTTACGAACAGTAAGTATCGTGCCCACATCTGACCTTGCTAGATTTTAAATTAGGTTGTAGTGTGCAGGTCAAGCAAGTGCCGCAATGGAGAGGAGTAATGCAGGGGAAGCATGTTTTGTAACAAGTGTGTACCCTTGGTGTGGATAGTAAGCTTTCTTTTGTGAGAAGTAGTTGTGGGTTGCACTTGCGATGCGCCATGAATGCCTTCTTCATGCATTCTAATACACACATAAACACACACACACACACACACACACACACAAACTGAATATCATTCATTTAAAAGTAAAAGTGTTCTAAGATTCTAAGAAACGGGTGGTAATGCAGTGACCGGGGGGGGGGGGGGTGAAGGGGAGGGAGGGGGGTAGTCAACAGATGGCAGGACGGCGAGGGGGCGGGGGGGGGGGTTGGTAAGGCTTAGGGTACTAGCTAATGTCTGATTGCACTCAGGGGTAACGGTCTAAGAAGGGTTGGGAACCACTGTCGGAGGACAAGCTGCCTGAGGATGTTTTCTGCCTGTATAGACAGTTAACGACGAGGAGATTATGCTCTCTTTGTTGAAAACATCAAAATTGAAGTTTTGAAGTCCCTCTGAAACAGATTCACCGCTCATGGCTATCTCTTGTGATCCGACGTATCATGGATCTGAAGTGTCTGATTTTATATTTGTGATAGTAGTATGAAGTGGCATATACAATTGAATCACTAGTGGTGAGATTGCGGTAAATCTCTAAGCCTACAGTGTTATCATTAACACAAAGTTGTAAGTCCAAATAAATGAGATTACCACTACCAATCATGACCTCATTTGTGAACTTCGTGTTATCACGCAGGCCATTAAACTCCTGAAGCAATAAAGGAATATCAAAACCTTTTTCACCAAAAATCATTATTATGTCAGCTACATACCGTTTGTAGAACAGTACTTTGCTAAAAATAGGGAAGCGCCGCTCGGGACTAGCCGAGCGGTCTGAGGCGCTGCAGTCATGGACTGTGTGGCTGGTCCCGGCGGAGGTTCGAGTCCTCCATCGGGCATGGGTGTGTGTGTTTGTCCTTAGGATATTTTAGGTTAAGTAGTGTGTCAGCTTAGGGACTGATGACCTTAGCAGTTAAGTCCCATAAGGTTTCACACACATTTGATTTTTGACAATAGGGCAGCCTCGGATGGAATAACCTTTCTTCAAATAATTGATGAATACTTCAGGCAGGATCCCAGCAAGGCAACTGTCCATAGCTAGGCCATCTAGCTGACGGTAAAATTTATTATTAAATTATTTCAACAGTGCTTAATTGCTTGTACCTAAAGAAATTGTCTTGAATAATTGGTCTCTTCCAAAGGGACATTCGTGTAGAAATTCCATTGGACAACTTATTTGTTTTATTTAGCTTAATACATTTAAATATTTTATATAGGTATTTAGTTTCCCCACTTTTATGATATTTGGATTTACGCTAGTTTGACTGTGTTCTTTCTTCTTCGTTCAACTTCAAACGTTTATTATGCTTAATACGCCATGCTGTGCGGCACCCTCTACTTCTTCTGAGCTAACTAACTACCTAGCGCAGAGAGATAAATCTACGTGATTCATGTGTCATCTGCCAGACTGGAAGCAGCGGTGACGCAATCTTTTATGGAGACCGCATATATTCATATATGCGTGGTCGTATTCTCTATTGCTTTGGCTGCTTTTATCATCGAACTTAAGGTAATTCCATTTCTCTTATATTTCATACACAAGTGTTTGGCTCTGTCTTTTTGTCGCCTTAATTATGTTTATTTGTTCTTCATTTCCAGTAAATTCCGTTCTGGTGTTCATTTAGAAGTAACATGCGCTGATCGGCCGCAACATTATGGCCGCCTACCTAATAGCCGGTACGTCCACCTTTGGCACGGATAACAGCAGCGTCGTGGCATGGAAGCAGTGAGGCCTTGGTAGGCCGCTGGAGGATGCTGGATCCTCATCTGCACACACAGGTCATCTATTTCCCGTAAATTTCGGGGAGGGTGAGATGAGCTCTGGCGCTATGTTCAGTTACATCCCAGATGTGTTCGATCGGGTTCAGATCTGGCGAGTTGGGCGGGGGGGGAACAGAACATCGACTGAAATTCTCCACTGTGTTTCTCGAATTACTCCACCACACTCCTAGCCTTGTGAAATGGCGCACTATCTTGTTGAAAAATGCCACTGTCGTCAGGAAAGATGATCGTCATGAAGAGGTGTACATGGTCTGCAACCACTGTACGATACTCCTTGGCCGTCATGGTGCCTTGCACGAATTCCACTGAACCATTGGATGTTCACGTGAAGTTTCCTCAGAGCATAATGGAGCCGCCGCCAGCTTGTCTCCGTGCTGCAGGACAGGCATCAACGAACAGTTTCCCTGGAAGACGACGGATTCGCGCCCTCCCATCGGCATGATGAAGGCATCGAGATTTATCAGACTATGCAACGCTCTGCCACTGCAGTAACGTTCAGAGCCGATAGTCACGTGCCCATTTCAGTTGTAGTCACCGATGTCGTGGTGTTAACATTGGCACATGCATGGGTCCTCAGTTGCGGAGGACCGTCGTCAGGTGTGTTCGGTGCAGTGTGTATGCAGACACACTTGTACTCTGCCCAATAGTAAAGTCTGATGTTGGTTCCGCCCCAGTTCGCTGCCTGTCCTGTTTTACCAGTCCACGCAGCCTACTACGTTCGACACCTGAAAATGAGGGGTGGCCGCCCAACACCAAGACGTCTGGACGTGATCCACCTTGGTTTTCGCCACATGTCTCGAACACCTGACAAGTCGTGCAGTTTCCGAAATTCCGAGTCTCGGGACAATCACAATCGCCGGCCGCGGTGGTCTCGCGGTTCTGGCGCGCAGTCCGGAACCGTGCGACTGCTACGGTCGCAGGTTCGAATCCTGCCTCGGGCATGGATGTGTGTGATGTCCTTAGGTTAGTTAGGTTTAAGTAGTTCTAAGTTCTAGGGGACTGATGACCACAGCAGTTGAGTCCCATAGTGCTCAGAGCCATTTTCGACAATCACAATCTGCCCTCGGTCAGACTCAGAAATATTGCGCGTCTTCCTCATTCCACACACGGACAGAACGCTCACTGATACTACATGCACCGTACGTGTGTCTGACAAGCAGTTATTCTTCGCCAGGTGACGCTGCTATCCCCTGAACGGATCTATATAAATAGTAGGACGGTAGTCATAATGTTCTGGCTGATCAGTGTATTTTGTTGGCACTAATTTTAAAGTGGCGAATGACTTTGGCATTAATTTTAATGTGAGTCCCTAATATATTATATTTAATTTATTTCGGAATTTATGCTATTATCGTCTTGGTAGTATTGAAAGGTCTCTGTTGGATTCCTTTCATGTTTAATTTCTCAAATTTGTTGTCTTTTAAGGAATAAATTCCTCTTCTAAATTTACTGTGGCGTTTCTGACTATCTGGGAGGAGACTGAGTAGTGGAACGTGTTACTTTTACACGTAAACAAGAACGATCTCTCACACTACTACACTTTAAAGCACAGTTTATATGTAATTCTTATATGTAATTCATGTCACACAGTCTCATACGGAACCTACATCCGCTTTCTTTTATATACTGTGTATGATAAGATACTGTCATCCCCCTTCCCTTCTGTGTGAGAGGATGAATGATCAAATGTGTTTGTAGCTGCATGCTTGAGGGTAGCAGACAAGGCTGTCTGCTAGAGTACAGTAGGACCAACGTTGAAACAGGTAGCTACGGTTCCTAAAAGCAGAGAGGTTTCCATTCTTAGTATGGTCCGGTCCGTCCCCTGTCATGTTGGTATAGGAAGCTGCCCCTCTGGCGCCTTCCGTTGGTCTTTGTGAGCGACTCTCGGGAGCACGCTGAGAGTTCGGTGGGAGTCTGGCAGTTGGAGGGTTTCAGCCGAGCAGTAGGCAGTTGGAGTCCAGTAGTAGCGCAGGGCAGTCCAGCAGTAGCAGTCTGGCGGTAGCGAGCGTCTGAAGTGGTAAGATCTCCGGCTAAGCGCGTGTCTGTTAAGTCCATAGGACAATGGATTTGTTAAGTTCAGCTTAACTGAGAATTTAATCGTTTTATTTCGGGTTAGCTTTAAAATAGCTAAGGTTATCTTTAATTGCAGCGGAGTGTGATTCTCGTGTCCAGTTCAGATTATTTGGCGGTAGTTGCTTTGTTATTACTTTGTGAGTAAAGTGGAACCACGTGTTGGTCAGTAACTCTAAGTAAGATCAATCTTAAAGGCAAATGCTTGTGTGATTATAACGTATCGTCTTGAAAAGATTTTGAATATACCAACTTTTCTTTATGTTCAACCCACGTGGCGTGTACTTTGTGAGACCAGTACCACGTGCTTATATAACTGTTTGACCCATCAGGTTAGTAGTAAGACGTTAGTAACCAGTTCGAGGTTTTTCTTTTGTAATTTGCTTTTCGATCGAATGTATTTTTATTATCTAAATTATTGTGGAGTTATACGCTTTCTGTAAACCAAGTTGACCACGTGGAGCATGTGGTGTAATCACCAAAGTAGCCATCAGCTATTCTTCTTGGGTAGATTTCACAAAGATTTAATGTGAATTTAGTATACCAGTGTGTGGTAATTACATGACGGACAGGATTGTGCTTCGAACGGAAATTCTTTGGGTAAAAATTTGAATCTGTTTGTAGTGATTAACTTTCTCTTGCATGCGTTTCAATGTTCTTTGTGTGTTGTTTTATGAATGCAGTGTTGTATCCAGTCTCCCAATCTTGACTCCATATTTTATGTGTTCCGTAATATTCCAATCTCACAGTCTCACAATCGTAAATAAGGCACCAGCTCAGTTATAACTCACGTATAATATGCTGAAATTTCAATGAACAATCTTTAAAATAAATTTGCAAATATAAACTGATTTCTTTCTTTTTATTTAAATTCTCCTTTTATATAGATATATTACCGGTTGTTGTATGACTGTAAAAGATTATAATCAATGTTAGTCTGATTGGTAAGGTGGTAAACCTAGACTAGTTACCTGCTGAAACAGTGGCTCAGTAAACGCTCGGTTAACCTCCCAAGACAGCTCACAGTTTTAAACCGCTTTCATGGTCTAATTAGCACCCGATTTCAGCATACTAAATTCAAGTCACAATCTTACGCTATTCAGCAAAGCAAATTCGAGTTACAATCTTTCACATGGCGACCCTGTTCTGTGATTCCGCTAGACTCTGGAATCTCTGAGACGTTAGATTGCAAGCGTTGAATAATCTTAATTTTTTTCCCTACAGCGCTCAAACAACTTTTGCGTTGTTTCCGAGCAGACGTTCAAAAGATTAACGGCGTTGTTGATCGGCGTTGCGTTGTTTGTCTTGTTTTGTTTTCTATATTTGTGTGTTTTATATGTGTGTGTGTGTTTTTTTTTCTCTCGCTTGTAAATTCCACTGTTTCGATCTAAGATAAAAATTTGTTTTGCGTGTAGAAAAGTGCGTACTAGGTTGAGTATCTTTCGTGTGACTGTCGTAATTTTTGGGGGACACATTTATTGTGATTAGTGTGTTGCGTACTGGGTGTAAACTGCACTAATGCTGACACGTAACCAAGCTAAAAGTAAGGGGTCCGACAACTTAAGCAACATGGACCAAGGGGATAATTTGATTTCCAATATTAACGCGTCGGGCGGTTCCGAAAATGCAATGGGGAATACTTCAGACGAAATGCAAAACAGCACGAACGGGCTCACATCAGAGCCAGAAATTAATTCGCCTCCAACTAACCAAATTGATTTGGCAGAATTCATGAAAGCCTTATTGCAACAAAATAAAGAAAACGCAGAGAAATCTGAAAAATCGATCCGCGAGCTAGGCGAACAAATGACGCAAAAATCAGAAAAATCGTTCCGAGAACAAAAAGAATTATCAGAAAAATTGTTCCGAGAACAAAAAGAATCCGAAAAATCGATCCGCGAGCTAGGCGAACAAATAGACAAAAAATTAATCCAGCAGACAAATAAAGTTGACAAGTCGATGCAGAGAGTGTCCGATGATATCTCACAAAGAATAAACAAACTGGCAAGTGAAATAAAAAGTGACATTATGAAAGAATTAGGCCGTACATTTGAACAAATCGACGACCGTCTGCAAGCCCTAGAACAGAGCAAGCGGTGTGGCGAGGCCGAATCTAAAGAAAGCGAAGAACGGCTACTTAGGAATTTCCAAGAGCTGAGAGAACAATGCCAAAGAGATCGTCAGCAGGTACTCTCGAGGGTCCAAGAGGCTGAAACGCATTGTCCCACGGCCGTTAGCAACACAATAGCGGACAACAGTTTAGCGATCCACGCGTTGGAACAGGAGGTCGAACAATTGAAGCAGACTGGGGCGGAGGACAAGAGACAAATAGATGAGAAGATCGCGGCATTAGCGGACATTGTAGGCACGATGAAGCTGACGGAAAGCGAGAACAATATCACACAGGTAGCGGCCACAGAGACCGAAGAAGTGCGTTCGCTTCTTAAATTCCAGAAGGGACAGTTTGAAGTAAACAGACAGCACAAAGCTGTAACAGGCGATTTACAAGAACGCGTGGCGCATCTGGAAAACCGCATGGCGTGTGATTCCGAACTCGCCAATAGCAATAAAAATAGCCGTACGAACAGTGCAGAGAGGGACTCCGGCCACGAGGGAGATTGTGACGACAGGGAAGAATGTAATTTAAGGGGCAGACATGAGACAAATAGAAACATTCAAGGGCCTCGCCAGGAGGAAATGCGGGGATTTGATTTCAAACATTTCCTTACGGTAAGAAAATTTGAGATATTCCGAAATTCTCAAAAAGGCATACATCCACGAGCATGGCTCGAGCAATTTGAGTTCTGTCTTCCTCCCGACTGGGCAAGTTCACATAAGATAGAGTATATGTGTGGCTATTTGGAAGGCGAACCGGCGAGTCGCATGAGGTCGGCAGCGCGTCACTGCAACTCCACTCGGGAGTTTCGACAAGCCTTTCTCTCCGCCTATTGGTCGGAAGCGGCACAAGATAGGGTCAAACATGGCATAATTATGCTGCCAAATTTGAACCAGTCTGGTTTCGGCAGCCCTGCACGCCTATTCGACCACATGCTGCAGGCAAATCAATTTTTATACGACCCATACGGACCTGCGGAACTAATTAGGATATGCATCACCAAATTGCCGATGCACTTGCGGCACGTCATTCTTGCGGGATGAAGCAAAGAGGACGTGGAAACGTTTAAAACACTTCTCCAAGAGTTGGAATACAATACACCAGAATGCCCGCCTAATCAGGCACAAAGTTATTACAGGGCACAGCAGCGCGATCACAGTCGTGGCCGTCGTACTAATCAACGGCGTGACTGGTCGTCGCGACGCGAAAGGAACAATAATCGGGACAGGCCGTATAGAAACTGGGGTGACAGTCGCGAACACAGGTGGAACAACAGAAATGATAGAGGACGTAGACAAGATCGTGAACGCTACAGGTACGGCAACCAGAATCGTTACTACGATGAACACGGTGGAACTAGGATTGTAGGCGGAGCACCACATGATGTGGAAATTCGGCCGGCCAACCCTAGACATAATCCAGCAAATGGGAATGAACGAAACCGGCAATGACAAATGATCAGCCCAGAAGGCGCCAATCGGAACAAATGAGCGACATGGCAAATGAGTACATAGGATTTATAGAGAGGAGAATGAATTGATTAGTTGAAATTTGTGGCGTATGCATTTTGAATAATATGTTAGTAAAAATAATGATAAAGATGTTTCTATGTGATTGATTGAAGTGATGTTTTAATTGTTTTCTTTCCTTGTGAAATTAGGATTTAGTTTGATTCAAACGTAAAGATAAAAGGTTTCCTTGTGAACGAGTGAAATGCTGTTTTTTTTGTGTGAGTAAATTGAAAAAGAGTCGCTCCTGAGAGAAGCAAGATCGTTGTTTAATTAGTGCAAGAACTCAGGGGAATATCCGATCTGTGGATATTATGGGTCTGGCAAACCCAGGTCCCCAGCTGTTAGTAGCCTTGTTTCCGATTTTCTGCTTTCAGTGCTACTATCTACCTATTACTATCCTATATCTGTCAGTATAAATGAGGATCTCTTACTATAGTATGCGTGCTGTATGAATATTTTAAGATAGGAGAACTCTGAGAAAGGAATGAGTAAATCTGGAATCGTGAAAACAGGATGCGATAATACGATTGTTTAACCATTGGTTTCCCAATATGCGATGATATGTTAATATTGATGATATATGTTTTTTTTGTTCTTTATAGCTGAGTACGTAAAGTGCTGTCTGTGGATTTCGTAAGTATATTGATTCCCTTCAAGGTGAAAGAAGAATTGTGGTTTGTGTAATTTACGTGGTTCTGAAATATTATTGTGGTACTCAAATACGAGCAGTTTTTCAGCAAATGGAGAATGGAACGGAAATATGGATCCTTTTTTTTTGTTGTCTTGATTGATGTTAAGCCGAAGCCTAAAAAATTATTCTGCGTTAATACTTGTCCTAGAAAAGCGACGTTTATGTGTTTTGCTGATGCTGTGAGCATTACAGCTTACTGTTTTCGCTGGTGCGGGATGCACTGCAGCTTATATGGTTTGTACTGAGGAAGTTTCCCTCTTGAAGGTAGAGGATGATTAAATAATTTTTATTATGGGAACGAAGGAAAGCTTGGTTTAAGGTAATAAGGATGAAGCAAAACATTTGTCATTTAAACTACAAGAGGATTCGAATCTTTTGTGTCTGTTGTAAGTTCAAATATGTAAAGATGAAACTGTTTTACAGAATAGAGGTCACCACAATTTTGCCATTCATGAGAAATGAATCCAGAATAACCACCACAGGCGAAATAACTGATTTGAAGGCGAAAGGTAACGTAAAGAAGGAACGAAATCGAAGCAAAATGGGTAAGAAAATGTAATATAACCTGTATAATTAAAATATTTTACCTTCTCAGAGCCATCTGTGTGATTAATTCTTGTAATAACGTAATTTTAGATGAAATTTTCTTACTGTGTTATGTGTGAATATATGAGTATGATAAATGTATAATTGCGAGTCTCTTTTCAGGTGTGTGAACTGGTATAAATGTTTTGCGTGTAAATAACCATTGTTCTTTTTACTGTGTATGTTTAAGGAAAGTTCTCCATTTATCATGTGACAAGACGTATGCCGCGAGCGTCAAGAAGAGGGCGAATTAGAACATTTCTGTAGTGGTGTAAACACTTTGTTGAAGTAGCATTGAAGTGGCTTGTGGGATTAATTAGTAGTGGATAGAAGTAGAATTTTGAGTAATGCATGTTTATGGGTAGTTAGTTTGTAGAATAGACAACAGGTGTGCATGTGTGTGTGTAAATAACATGTGAACCCCATGCTCTCCTAACCTATACTTGCGCAAGGCATAACCCTATTCATTTTAGTGAATTAATAAGTGACATTTGATTTATTAAAACACAAGTGAACCACATTAGTGATGTGGATTTAAATATTGTATTGTCAGTTCATTTAATTTTTATTTTTACATTGTAAAGTCATTTCACTTTTATTTTTTATATTGTCAAGTCATTTAACTTTTAATTTTATATTGTCGATTCATCTAACTTTGTTCTTAAAAATTGTGAAAGACAATACTAAGTGATATTATGTATGACATTGTGTAATCACATAAGGATGATGAAAAATTTCTGTGAATGCAGATGAGAACGTGAAAGCGAACCGGCAAAACTCTTAAGAGACAGCGGGAGCAGCCAGGTAGTTGTAAACTGGCGGGTTTCCCAGCGGGACACGCTGTCAGCCAGGCCACTTCGGGAGCGCGGCCGACAACAAAAGGACGCGGGAAACACTTTCCCTTGCACCTGTAACTAATGGGCGGCCGCCCCGCGCGACCCTAGCTGAAGGGAATGACCTGAGATGGGCGAGCGGTCCACCGCGCGGAAATCCATCTCCTGGCCACGCACGCGACCGTGACGAGACGGCCGCGGTGAAACAAAACAAGGGGCGTGGAGCCTTTTTACAGGTACTGTCCAAAGAAACTTGTAGACGTCAACGACGCCTATCGACATTTCCTGACGGATGCCTACTGTCAAGCGACAGTGAATCATGGTTCGATGTTCTCTGGTCGCTAAGGGTGGCACAAAAGAAGAGCCATTGAAGTGTCATCCTTGCCCAGGAATATCAACCTAGCGTGTCAATCGAGGATACCGCACGAATTTGACAATACAAACATGGAACAAAATCGAGATGTACGTGACACGGGAGAGACTTCATGAGAGGGCAGAGACGGCGGGATTGCACGCAACAGATGGACAAAAATCCCTACTGACAGCTGCGGCGACGAACCCCCTCCCCCTCCCCTTATATTGTGCCTCGGAACAGTGGAACTAGTGAGTGTATCAGTGAACAGTGATTATACGATTCTTAATTCAATGCATATACGTGTGTTTCTGTCACAGAAACTTTGACTCGTGTGTTTTGCAGGGACTCGATTTATTGGTGTTTATTAAACTCTGACTCTTGTATTTTGCAGGTGTTCTATATTTTTTTAAACTTTGACTATTGTATTTTGCAGGTGTTTTATTTATTGGTGTTTTGTTTTAGATGTTGACTATTGTACTGTTTTATTGATCAATGTTTGTTCTTGTGATGTATTAGATTTGTGTTATTTTGTTTCGTAAATTCATTGCTGTGGCACTGCTTCCTTTATCAGTCAGATTGTTATTCATTCTCATTGGGCAGCGATCGATTAGCCTTTGCATGGGGCATATTTATTGTGAGGAACCCCTTAAGGGTAACAATCACACAATTATTGTACTTTCAGTATAATGACACAGTGCTCATTGTTTGCTAACTAACTGAAATATTGTAGAGTGATTAAATTAGTGCCACATAGTTAGGTTAATCCTACAGATTATTAGTTTTATAAGATATAGAATTTTTTGCGATAACCACTTAGTAAAACATGTTTTTTTTGTCGATTTTTTTGCTTTTGCGAATTGTGCATTGTAATGTTCTACTTTATGATACTGATGTTATTTGATGTTTTTTTTTAATTGCTGTGGCACCTTTGCTATTTTCATAAATTTTGCCTGTTAATAAACAGTCATAAATTTGCCTGTGATCAGTTGGCTCTTGCAAGGAGCAAATACTGGTGAACTCCATAAGGGTAACAACCAGAAATTGTTTTCATATCAATGACACAGGAACCATTGTTTTTACTTGCTGACCGATTTAGGTCTACACGACCTTTTAAACAGGTGTCACAGATTGTGTGTTTTTTTTTCTCTCTTTGAAATTGGTAGATTGTAAAGATGTTTGAAATTATTGTGTTTTAGCAAGTAGCTGGTGACCTGTTGCCTTTTTCTTTACACTTTTGGTTTAAGTAGGGTGTGAGAAGCCTGCTTGGGAATGTCCTAGCATGGCCAGAAAATTCCCTGCACAGTCTTTTCCCGGAGCGTTGGGGTTATGAAAGCTCTCTGTTGGATTCCTTTCATGTTTAATTTCTCAAATTTGTTGTCTTTTAAGGAATAAATTCCTCTTCTAAATTTACTGTGGCGTTTCTGACTATCTGGGAGGAGACTGAGCAGTGGAACGTGTTACTTTTACACATAAACAAGAACGATCTCTCACACTACTACACTTTAAAGCACAGTTTATATGTAATTCTTATATGTAATTCATGTCACACAGTCTCATACGGAACCTACATCCGCTTTCTTTTATATACTGTGTATGATAAGATACTGTCATCCCCCTTCCCTTCTGTGTGAGAGGATGAATGATCAAATGTGTTTGTAGCTGCATGCTTGAGGGTAGCAGACAAGGCTGTCTGCTAGAGTACAGTAGGACCAACGTTGAAACAGGTAGCTACGGTTCCTAAAAGCAGAGAGGTTTCCATTCTTAGTATGGTCCGGTCCGTCCCCTGTCATGTTGGTATAGGAAGCTGCCCCTCTGGCGCCTTCCGTTGGTCTTTGTGAGCGACTCTCGGGAGCACGCTGAGAGTTCGGTGGGAGTCTGGCAGTTGGAGGGTTTCAGCCGAGCAGTAGGCAGTTGGAGTCCAGTAGTAGCGCAGGGCAGTCCAGCAGTAGCAGTCTGGCGGTAGCGAGCGTCTGAAGTGGTAAGATCTCCGGCTAAGCGCGTGTCTGTTAAGTCCATAGGACAATGGATTTGTTAAGTTCAGCTTAACTGAGAATTTAATCATTTTATTTCGGGTTAGCTTTAAAATAGCTAAGGTTATCTTTAATTGCAGCGGAGTGTGATTCTCGTGTCCAGTTCAGATTATTTGGCGGTAGTTGCTTTGTTATTACTTTGTGAGTAAAGTGGAACCACGTGTTGGTCAGTAACTCTAAGTAAGATCAATCTTAAAGGCAAATGCTTGTGTGATTATAACGTATTGTCTTGAAAAGATTTTGAATATACCAACTTTTCTTTATGTTCAACCCACGTGGCGTGTACTTTGTGAGACCAGTACCACGTGCTTATATAACTGTTTGACCCATCAGGTTAGTAGTAAGACGTTAGTAACCAGTTCGAGGTTTTTCTTTTGTAATTTGCTTTTCGATCGAATGTATTTTTATTATCTAAATTATTGTGGAGTTATACGCTTTCTGTAAACCAAGTTGACCACGTGGAGCATGTGGTGTAATCACCAAAGTAGCCATCAGCTATTCTTCTTGGGAAGATTTCACAAAGATTTAATGTGAATTTAGTATACCAGTGTGTGGTAATTACATGACGGACAGGATTGTGCTTCGAACGGAAATTCTTTGGGTAAAAATTTGAATCTGTTTGTAGTGATTAACTTTCTCTTGCATGCGTTTCAATGTTCTTTGTGTGTTGTTTTATGAATGCAGTGTTGTATCCAGTCTCCCAATCTTGACTCCATATTTTATGTGTTCCGTAATATTCCAATCTCACAGTCTCACAATCGTAAATAAGGCACCAGCTCAGTTATAACTCACGTATAATATGCTGAAATTTCAATGAACAATCTTTAAAATAAATTTGCAAATATAAACTGATTTCTTTCTTTTTATTTAAATTCTCCTTTTATATAGATATATTACCGGTTGTTGTATGACTGTAAAAGATTATAATCAATGTTAGTCTGATTGGTAAGGTGGTAAACCTAGACTAGTTACCTGCTGAAACAGTGGCTCAGTAAACGCTCGGTTAACCTCCCAAGACAGCTCACAGTTTTAAACCGCTTTCATGGTCTAATTAGCACCCGATTTCAGCATACCAAATTCAAGTCACAATCTTACGCTATTCAGCAAAGCAAATTCGAGTTACAATCTTTCAGTATGGAATTGACGTTTCCAGCTATTTATAAAATCATCCCTCCTGTGTACTTTCAGATTACCTGATGAAGCCATACCCGCTCGTGACGCTTAATTAAAAATTTACAATTCTGCAAACTACGACTATTTTTACAATCAATTTGTAATAAGGTTTCTGTACCAATTCATCACAATGGAATGAAATAGTAATTATATAACACTGGAGATTTTTGTACAACTGTCAAATCGTTGCGAAAAATATAGTTATAAGAATTTCGTTTCCAGGTATACGCTGTTGTAATAACCATTATGTAGATTCGTTATAGAAATAATAAATCAGGTTAGTGTAAAAAATTCTGCAACCTGTCTCTTTATTTATTTCTTTATTTATTTCACTAGAAATGGTGTAGCATCGTAAATTGGTCATCAGCCGCCTTCCTTTGTAAGAAACCGTAAAAGCGTGCAGCTGGACCAGGTAATGAAGCCACAGAAGCTGTAAATCTGTAAATGTTACCGAATAGGAATCCAGTATATCACAGATACTTCATATTGCTCATTCAGTAATTTTTAACAACTATGAATCAACTATGAGTAGCTAATAAATTAATCAAAGACCGAAGAGTGTAGAGTCACGGATTTTAGAATTATAGATCCTGTTTCGATATGCGTGTCCTGGTCGATGTCTTCCTCTCTACTGAACACGCCTCTGTTTGAAGAAAGGTTATCCTCTAAACTTCTTCTGGCTCGGTGTCATTAATAACTTGTTGGTAGCATACAGTGCTCGCGCAAATTCGCAGAGAGAGCAGGGGAGCCCATTTGTCTACTGCTCCCAATTTAATGCCCCTAAATCAAGGAGATTTAACGGCTTTGTGCAGATGAGGCGGGCTAATCTATGTTTCAAGGTGCCGGGGAGAGCACCAGACAACGTGCTTCGTGCCTTATTAAAGTTTTAGGGGCAGCTGCGCTTCGGGTGGGCGAGTCCAGAAAGCGCGAGAACACAGGAGCACAAGGAGGCCACTTTACAAGGCTCTCCAAGTGGTTTATGCATAGGTTTCTGCCGGTACAGGGAAAATTTTCAGTTTTCAGCAGCATCCATTAAAGCTTACAGGTTGCTTATTTTATAAATTTTCAAATTAGTTGCGTGTTTTTTACGTGTTCTAATTGTAAGTAGGCTGTTTAGGTTTTTTTGGTAACGCCACCTCTGTATGAAAATCACTGGCTGTGCTGTGTGCAGTCTGTGGCTGCATTGCATTGTTGTAATACTCGCCATTGTAGTGTTAGGCAGCTGGCTGTGAACAGCGCGTAGCGTTGCGCAGTTGGAGGTGAGCCGCCAGAAGTGGTGGATGTGGGGAGAGAGATGGCGGAGTTTTGAAATTTGTCATGAACTGCAATATTTATATATGATGATATCAAGGTAAATACATTGTTTGTTCTCTATTAATATCTTTCATTTGCTAACTATCCCTATCAGTAGTTAGTGCCTTCCATAGTTTGAATCTTTTATTTAGCTGGCAGTAGTGGCGCTCGCTGTATTGCAGTAGCTTGAGCAGCGAAGATTATTGTGAGGTAAGTGATTTAGTGATTTGTGAAAGGTATAGTTTAATGTTAATCAGGGCCATTCTTTTGTAGGGATTTTTTGAAAGTCAGATTGCGTTGCGCTAAAAAATACTGTGTGTCAGTTTAAGCTCAGTCTTATGTAAAATTGTTCAAAGGGGACGTTTCATATGGTATGAAAATCACTGGCTGTGCTGTGTGCAGTCTGTGGCTGCTTTGCATTGTTGTAATACTCGCCATTGTAGTGTTAGGCAGCTGGCTGTGAACAGCGCGTAGCGTTGCGCAGTTGGAGGTGAGCCGCCAGCAGTGGTGGATGTGGGGAGAGAGATGGCGGAGTTTTGAAATTTGTCATGAACTGCTATATTTATATATGATGATATCAAGGTAAATACATTGTTTGTTCTCTATTAATATCTTTCATTTGCTAACAATCCCTATCAGTAGTTAGTGCCTTCCATAGTTTGAATCTTTTATTTAGCTGGCATCTTGTAGTTTGTGTAATTAGTATAGATTTTGTTTATTGCTAGCGCGTAATTGTAGAGAGAATCTCCTTTGTAGTTGCAGTCTTTCATTGTTGTACAGTAAAACAGGTGTGGCACGCATGTAGATTTGCACCAAGTATTTCGCAGCTGCAATTAACTAGATATTATTTTCAGTGCTATGTTAATGTGTTCCCCTATTTTTGCTCTTCAAATTGTGTTTTTATGTGTTGTCGTGTGAAATATTGTGACAATAATGGCGTGTGAAAAACGTAACACTAGGCTCCAAAGTAAATTGAGAAATGACAGCGAAGACGAAAGCAGTGTGTTAGCGCCACCGTGTAATGAATTAACTAATATTCAAAGTAGTAATTTGGTAACTGTGCATAGGGAAATGGAGCGGGTGGCAAACAATGGCGTTGACAGTGAAACAATTTCTGAAGAGGGAAGCATTATCGATCGATCGGTCGGCAACAGCTCACCTCAGGAATCAGGAATGACAGGACACAATTTTGCAAATACTGTAGATTCAGGTTTTGGGTCCTCACCGTTTTCTCAAATAAGTCAAGACACATTTTCTACTTGTCAAAATGTCAATGTTGCCGGTGCAAATTCACTGCCGAAAAGCACTGAGGAACATGTTTCAGACACCAGTGCATTGTTATTACAGTTAATGCAACAAATGGGACAAAAGCTACAAAAGTTAGACACAACACTTGAACAAAATCAGAAACAAATGGGACAAAATCTTCAAAAGTTAGATGCAATGGAACAAAATCTTCAAAAGTTAGACGCAATGGAACAAAAGCTTCAAAAGTTAGACTCAGTGGAACATACGCTTGAACAAACACGTGAAGACTTAACTACTGAGTTACATAACATCGAATCGAAATGTCAAAAAGTCTGTAATGACGTAAAAACACAAATTTGTGAGCATTTCCAACCTATTTTTTCGCGGCATGAAAATGCATTACAGAATCACGAAGCAGCCATAAAAGAACTGCAAACCATTGTTCATGAAAATCACGACATCTTGCAAGCTAAAATTGACTCAGTTGCATCTACCGATTCGGTTACGCAACTTGCAAAAACTCAGGAAAATTTAAAGGACACAGTAAATACTTTGAAACTTGGCTCAGAAAAACACACTGAGGAAATAAGTACACTATCGGAGAAAGTAGCCGAACTTTCGGATCAGTTCACTAACTTATCTACAAAGGTAGATGATGATCTGAATGACACAAGACCGGTAGTGTTTAACGACACAGAAGAGTACGAACAAATTAGGAAATTCAAAGAAAATCAGAATCAAATAAATACGCAACACCAAAGAGAAATCCGGGAAGTGCAAGATCAGCTGACGCAGGTAATACAAGAATTACGTATTTCAGAGGACACTCGCGCCCCAATACGGGAAGAGGGACATAGAAATACGGAAAAGCCACAAAATAATAACACAGGACACTTCGGAAATTATGAAAGAAATTGGCAAGGTGCACCGAATTTTGAGATGGAACCGCCGACACGACGTAACAATGACAGATATGCTACTCGCTGACACGATGATTTTGACTATAAGCTGTTTATTACTACACGTAAATTCAAAACATTTAAGAATTCTGCCAACGACATTCATCCACAAGCGTGGCTCTTTCAATTCTCTCATTGTTTTCCTCCCAACTGGTCATTGGAGCACAGGTTAGAATTTATGTGTGGCTACTTGGAGAATGAACCAGCTGTAAGAATGCGATCGGTCATTCACGATTGTCACAGTGAAGGAGAATTTTATCATGCCTTCCTCTTAGCGTATTGGTCTCAAGCTACACAAGACCGAGTAAAACATAGCATCATAATGATGAAACGTTTCGAACAATCTGAGTTTTCCAGTATTATGAAATATTTTGAAGACATGTTGCATAAGAATCAGTATCTTTCAAACCCATACAGCCCCTCAGAACTCATCCGAATTTGCTTAATCAAATTACCTGAACATTTACGGCATATTATTTTAGCAGGACGTTGCAAAGACGACATTGAAGCTTTTCAGGGACTGTTACAAGAACTGGAAATTGACACTGACAATCGCGGAACGAGAGAACAGGAGCACAACAATTACAGGTCACATCTGTCACAATTCCGCGATGACAGAAATAATACACGACAAGGCTATTCTTATAACGTAAATCGTGACCAAAACAGACACCACCCGTATGACAACCGTTGGCAGAGTAGTAATAATTACAGGGAAAGATCACCTCTCCGCGGTAATGACTATCACAGAGACAATCAGAGAAACAGACAATATGGCAACCAAAACAATTATTATTACGGTAGACAGAATAACTTTAGACGCAACGGTCCAGCGCGCAGTTACGATTCAGGAAGAAATTCTCCACCACTTAACCGACAAGAAAGAAACTACAGGAACTACCAACATGACGACAGACGATGTGATCGTAACGACAGACCTGAATTGCATCAGAACTGGCGGGATTTAAACAGGGCAGGGCCCTCTCGTCACGGTGAATTTGTAGAAGTTAGGTCTCCAAATCCCAATAACGACGCGCGCCGACAAAGAGACAATAGGCAATGACTCATACCCCAGGCAGCCACAAAACGTACGTATGAAACTAACGACGCAGCTGCCGTAGCTAGTAATTACGTAAAAATGGAAGACATTAGGGACATCTTACTCCAAGAACACGACGTAAAACATAACAACATTGCATATCCTGTGATTCACATTACAGTAAATGACGTAAAATTTACGGCAGTACTTGACTCTGGCAGTCCCATTTCAGTAATTAGTGAAACAGCCTTTAGCAAATGCAACAAATCGAACGATTGCCCCACACTTCCATTACGTAAGATTAAATTACAAGGTGCAATCTTTGGAAAAAGTGTAGATGTACGCCAACAAACCAATTTAGAATTCTTTTGTCAAAGCCACAGCTTCTCTATGAACTTTCTTATTGTTTCATTATTGTCGACGGAAATTATACTGGGAGTAGACTTTTTGAATGAATACAAAGCAATCTTATGCTTTCACGATGCTGAAATAAGTTTAGAAAAAGAAGGTAAGTCAGTAGCTTTGAAATTTGAAGATTGGCTCTCAAACCATGACGAAGAAATTAATCGGCTTTACCTCCTGTTAGACAACAGTTCTGAATTTTCGACGGAACTTGACACTAACAATCACTCTGCAAGTACTGACAGGGGTGATATCGACGGCGCATTTGATACTAATGAGTTAATTCAGAATAAAATTCAAACTATTGAAAATTTTAATGACAATGATAGGCAAGACCTTTTTGAGATTTTACAAGCACATTCCACAGTTTTTACTCACAAAACAGGGACAATCAAGGGATTTCAATACCAATTTCGTGTTCGTGAGCATACTAAATTTTGTGTTAGACCATACGTAATTCCGGCGCATTATAGGGACCGTGTTAGAACAGAAGTACAATCTATGCTTGACGAGGGCATTATTGAGCCTGCAGTAAGCTCATACAACAATCCATTACATTTTGTTGAGAAGAAAAATGGATCGATCAGACTTGTCTTAGATTCGAGACAAATCAATGCTATCATTATTCCTGAAACAGACAGGCCGCAAACGTTGGAAGAACTTCTTCAAAATTTTAATGGTGTAAAAGTGTTGTCTTCCATTGATCTCAGATCCAGCTTTTATCAGATCGAACTTCATCCAGAATGTAGAAAATACACAGCTTTCCTTTGTTTCGGCGTTTGTTATCAGTTTCGGAAACTTCCCTTTGGTTTGAACATTTCTTCAGCAGCATTCATTCGCGGGCTAAATTCCATATTACCTGAGTTCTTAAAACGTCACATCACCTTATATGTGGACGATGTTCTAATAGCAGAAGCTTCATGGGAACAACATAATCGCATCCTCAACAGTTTGTTACGTATTTTTGCAGAATCTGGAATTACAGTTAACTTGGAAAAGTCTGAATTCGGTAGGTCAAAGGTGAGGTTTTTGGGACATATTATTTCTTCTGAAGGCATTCAGCCGGATCCTGAAAAGTTAGAAGCAATCAGAGCCATTCCAGTTCCATCCACAAAAAGACAAGTCCGCAGTTTTCTAGGTCTCGTAAATTTTTACCGTCGTTTTCTGAACATGCAAATTCTTGTGACACCAAAACTTTGTTCTCTCACTGGAAAAAATACTATTTGGAACTGGGACGAACAAGCACAGTTGGAATTCAATTCTTTGAAAGAATCGCTACTTAACGCGCCAATACTAGCTCATCCAGATCTGTCACAATATTTCTGCCTTAGCACGGATTCTTCTAAAGTCGGACTTGGTGCCCATTTATTTCAAGAAGCCACAGAAAATGACACTACTGTTCAGAAAACCATTGCTTTTGTTAGCCGAGTGCTAACCAAATCTGAAAAAAATTTTTCCGTTACTGAATTAGAAGCTTTAGCTATCGTTTGGGCATTTAACAAATTCCGTTTCTTTCTTTCTGGTAAGCACGTAAAAGTATACAGTGATCATCGTGCATTACAATTTCTTATGTCTTCAAAATTAAATCATGACAGGTTAAAACGTTGGGCATTGTTTCTGCAAGAATTCCGCTTCACAATAGTCTACATTCCCGGCAAGGAGAACATTGTTGCAGACGCACTGTCACGCGCACCAGCTGGGCTTGAGAAAAGTAACACAGAAGGTAACCTCGAGAAAAATTTCAGTATTCTTTACATTCAGAAAGTCGCCTTTGAAAACTTCATCACCACATCTTTAAAGGACATTGCTCATGAACAAGATAAAGATCCGATTTGGAAAGACATCAAAAGTAAATGGCATGAAAAGACACACACTCAGATTCGGCATTATTATCTGGTTAGAAACAACATACTCTTCAAACGCTGCACTGTTGATGACAAGCTATGGGTACTTTGCATTCCAGACGATTTTGTTAATAAGCTCATTTGGTACATTCATTTCAGCTACGCACATTATGGCCCACGAAAATGTTATCATATTCTTCGAACGACTTGTTATTTTAACAATATGGAAAAGAGAATTCGAAGAGTCTTGTCTATTTGTAAACTTTGTCAAAAGGCGAAACCATCTACTATCTCCCATCGTGCTCCGCTGTTTCCTATCATTCCTTCTAAATTAAAAGAATTTGCTACTGTTGATCTCTTGGGACCGCTTGTCAGAACATCTAATGGATTTTCGTACGTTCTAGTCGCTGTTGAACTTACTTCAAAATTTGTTTCTTTCACACCGTTACGTAAAGCCACTGGACGGTCTGTATCCAACGCCTTTGTTAAAAATTTCTTACGTGAAGTTGGACACGTTAGTAAAGTCATTTCAGATAACGGACCGCAATTCAGATCTGCTGTTTGGTCACGCATGCTTCGCAACCATAAAATCAAACCTGTTTTTATTTCATTGTACTCACCACATTGTAACCCCTCCGAACGGATTATGAAAGAAATCAATAAGCTTTGCAGACTTTATTGTCATAGAAAGCATCAGCATTGGGACAGATATTTACACTTATTTCAAAACGTGCTGAATGAAATGCCTCATGACTCCACTGCTTTACCACCTACTCTTGTACTGAAGAATGAAAAACCACCGAACAGAATCAGAGAGCTTGTACCTTTCCCGAATACACGTAAACTTCGACACAAAGACATAATTGATTTGGCTATTAAAAATATAAAATCTGCAGCAGACAAAAGGAGAAAACTACATGGTAAAGCAAATGCAAAGAAATTATGTATTGGTCAGAAAGTTCTCATTAAAGCTCATTCATTGTCACATAAGAAGAAACACTTGAGTCACAAATTCTTTCTAGTTTACAATGGACCTTACAGAATCCGACGTATACCACATGATAATTGCGTTGAAGTTGAAACTCTGCGTACTAGGAAGAGTAAAGGTTTACACCACATTTCACACGTAAAACCGTTTATTGAGAGATAATGTGCTTTTTTAACTTGAGATTTTAATGCAACATTTTGGTTTACTTGAAAATACATTCTGGATTTAAAGTACTTTCTGTGAGATACCAGACGACACAGTGGTTAGTTTATGTGACAGCTACACGATTTTATCACGACGCTACTAATGAGTGACAATTTGCAATGTTGCTTTTGCAGTGTTTCTGTTTTATATCTGCACAGTTTTCTGTTTTATTCTGGAAAGTAAAACATGTTTTAATAGTAACTTTTGTGGTATAGCAGCAATGAGACAGCCTTTTTCGCGGCACAACAATACGTTACTGTACAGTACTTTCTTCATCACGCCAATAAGCATAATAACTACGATATCTATACACAAAGCATTTCACTTTTGTTTATCATGAGGTAAGTACATTGACTTCTGCAGAACTTAGCTTTCGGAGGACGATAACTACGACACTTCCACAGAGATTATGTTGTGACAAGACGCACAGTTTAGCGCTACAGTACACGCATTTGAGTGATTAATCTTATACTTAAAACACTTACTTTTAAAGATTTTTTAATTACAAAGAAGGTTTTCTGTGATACATTTCATTCCATTGCTGTAATCTGTAACACCTGAGGGTATAATTACATTAATCCTCAGGGGGGTACACGCTTACTTTGTGTACCATGTGTGTGGCAACCACAAGGAACCCTAGCTAATATGGTATTTGCATATACAACTTTACACATCGGTACCATATTTCTCTAACACACAAATTACACAGCTATCTGATCATGTAACTGAGAGATAAACATTTTTTTTTACTACATCAGTGACAGATGTTTACGCAATTACACAGTTGGATAACTTCACACTTACGAAATTGTATTTTGTCTGTACTTTGTGAACTGTTCATATTTTTTTGGAACCATTGTGATACTATGAGAGCTTTGAATGATGTATTTGGTATGGGATCATGATTTTTAAAGTACGTTTGAGGTAGATGACACTATTGAAATGAGCAGAGAATTTTTCTTAGGTTTTGAAATTATTGGAGGAAGCTACGGCGATTTTGAGAATTGACTGAGATGTTATTATTACGACGACGATGTGTATTATGCTGTTGAGGTATGTTTATGGTCAATAAGCTGACGCTATATGAGGAATTTGATTATGCTACTTATTGGTTATGATGAAACATTGTAGAAGTGTCGACGATATGTATATGTATAATAAGGTAAGGAATAATGAGTAGTGCTTAGGGACTCTGATTGTGGAAAAGGTTGTTAGAAACCGAGAAATCGTACTTTAAGGTTATGAAATGTGTGTAAATGCGTGAAGGTATCACAATGCTGGCGAAAATTTTTTGGTCGCTGTTATATTTATAGGATTTTGTTTCTACAGATTTGCAACGCAAATTCTCGAACTGTGAATTTTTTTTATATGAGACTGTCACTCTAGCGGAAACTGCTGTCGTAAATATTTCCGTAAGAAAGTTAAGTGACCACCTGCACGTGCGTCGTCGGCACACAGCTGTGTCAGACACCTGGAGAACAAGCCATTAGGGTGTGCTTTTCCGGAAGCACAGGTAGAAAAAAAAAAAAGGGAGGCCTTTATCCTCGCTTTTGACATACCTTTGTAGAAAGCACCGCAACCACGACACGCTTACATCTGCACACCTGATTATGACAAGCGTCTTTCTCTAGAATTGAGGGAATTTTACTGCATTATGAAATGCCATATGGCTAATGAATGATGTTTCATGCCGTCCTTTGTACATGTTTGCTCATTTTCTTTAATATCTAGTTTCTAGCTGCACTGCAGCATTGGTTAAAATAAAATTTAATATATGTACTAATATAGTTATTTTATGCCTACAGATCCAGTCAATAAGAAATTTATGATTTACTTCCAAGAAAACGAGGGCACATAAATAGACATTTCCCTTCACAGGAATTGCATAAATAATTTCTTTACGATTTAGTAACTTATCTGCTAGTGTAAGTTCTCGTGATGCATCACTCTAGTGTTAAGATGTGACATAGGTATTAAACATGGCCATTTTTACTGTAATATTTTTTCTGCTTGAGCTTTGTCATGTATAGATATAAGTTTTATATTTTTTATATTTTTTTATATTTGCTGCTGCTGGTTGCCAGGCATAGTGCTACTGAATTTTAATTTGTGTTACTCTGCTAAGCCAGATTTATTTTTCTTGTTTGCTGCTCATTGCCTTATATTAGTTGTAATATTGCAATTGCTTTGCCTATTTAAATTTTTTGTCATTGATGTTTGTGTTAATTGTTTTATGCTGCTGCATTGCCTCGTCCCTTAGTTTAGCATCTGAGCTCAGTAGATTTAAGTTAGCTTAAGAGGGGGTAGACTATATAAGAAACTAACTATGATGGATTGGAAGAAATGCATTGAGAAGCTTAAAGAAAATGGTTTGGCAAAAAAAAAGGTATTTTGAAAGAGGATATGAACCAAAAAAGTAGGGTTTAGGGACAACAGATATAGGTAGGATTTTCTTGGAAATAAATAATGAGGTAAGAAATATGTGAAATAAATACAGAAAGCATGCTTGGATAGGATTTTTTTGGTGGAAGCAAAGGTTGAAATAAGACGAACGATCTATGGAATGAAGTTTTGGGTTGGACTGCAGTACCAAATGTTATACGGAAAACAAACCCTGTCCTTTCCTTTTGTGTTATCCCACTATGTGTTTGTGTACCCTTGTGTATTTGTTTTCTTCCTGTCTCTGTGTACTGTTTCAACTTTTTTCTCTTCTAATACTAAGTTACATTCACTATGATGAGGAATACTGTTATCCTCAAATACAATTGGCATTAATAATATGTTATTTACTTTGTAAAGATGTTTAGACATTATTTATTCTGTTTTGTTTTAATGCTCATGTGTAAAGTTGATGTTTCGAAAGTTATTCTGATCTTTTATGTATGTACTCATGTCATAATTCCTGTAACACTGACGTATATGTCTATTTCTATTCTTTTGTAACGCCTGTTTTACTACAAATGTTATCTGTATTGTTATGTTCTTTAATGATGTATTTTGTACCTTTGTAATTGTATTCTTATGTTATAAAATTGTAATTGACACCAGTTCATCATATTATTAACTTGTAAGTATCATTTCACTGCACACGTGTCTGTTGGTCATAGTATATGGACAATATGTGAGAAGTAGGGACTGTTAGTGTTTGCACGTGTGTTAATAATTCAGCAAGGGACTGGATAACAGCATTGCTGGTTCTAAGGACAATTCCAAAAACTTTGTGAGTGCACAAGTGGTGGTTATGGACTTGCTATATTATCCGCAAGACTCTTCGATGGTGATTGTGCACCTGCACAGTTGCAACAGATGGCTGCTGGCCATCTCTACAAGGACTGCAGTGGGTCTGCATCTTTGATGGCCCACCATCACTATTATTTCTACAAGGACTGCAGTGGGTCTGCACCTCTGGTGGCCCACCAATACCGTAATCTCTACCAGGACTACAGTGGGTCTGCTCTGTGATGACCTACCCACCAATACTCTTCAAAACTTCGACTGACTCCGCTGTGGGTTTGCTCTGTTGTGGCCCATTACCTGTCAGCATGTCAAGAGTCAGCACTGTCTTTCCATTGGAAGGACAACGCTACTTCTTCAAGACTGCATGGAAATCCACTACTTCCGTGTGCATTTTCTTTTACTGCTCAGACTTTGAGAAAAACACTGCAATGTGATGAATGATCAGGACTGTCTTTATGGACTGTGAGAAAATTTTAGCTTTTGACCAACATTGTATCAATAAGTGTGTGCATTTGATTTCTTTGTTATTGTAATTACAATTATGAAAAATTTTAACAAATATGTGTTGCCCAGTGCCCAAACCAATTTGTAAAATTTTTTGTGGGGAGCATGGGGGCTATGTAAGTAGGCTGTTTAGGTTTTTTTGGTAACGCCACCTCTGTATGAAAATCACTGGCTGTGCTGTGTGCAGTCTGTGGCTGCTTTGCATTGTTGTAATACTAGCCATTGTAGTGTTAGGCAGCTGGCTGTGAACAGCGCGTAGCGTTGCGCAGTTGGAGGTGAGCCGCCAGCAGTGGTGGATGTGGGGAGAGAGATGGCGGAGTTTTGAAATTTGTCATGAACTGCTATTTTTATATATGATGATATCAAGGTAAATACATTGTTTGTTCTCTATTAATATCTTTCATTTGCTAAGTATCCCTATCAGTAGTTAGTGCCTTCCATAGTTTGAATCTTTTATTTAGCTGGCAGTAGTGGCGCTAGCTGTATTGCAGTAGTGGGAGTAACCAAGATTTTTGTGAGGTAAGTGATTTGTGAAAAGTACAGGTTAATGTTAGTCAGGGCCATTCTCTTGTAGAGATTATTGAAAGTCAGATTGCGTTGCGCTAAAAAAATATTGTGTGTCAGTTTAAGCAGAGTCCTGTATAAATGTTCTAAGGGGACGTTTCATAATCTTTCAAAGTAATTGATAGGGAAGGGTTGTTCTTATTTATTTACTCTTATTTATTTACTGGCGGGCCCGGCAAAGCTTCCAATTGCTCAATACACTGACGGTAAAAAATTAACTACACCAAAAAGGAGTTGTGTGACATAAACGAAAGTTGTTAGGTGTGTTTCTACATCTGAAAAATTATGTCTAACTGAATTTCGCGCCAGTCGCATAAGAGTGGCGCTAGCAGCGGTCATGAGCGTTAGTTATCTTTGAGATGGATGCTAGTCAAGAAAGCATTCAAGGCGGCAAAGACGCCATTATCAGCACGTCACTGAGTTTGAACGAGATCGTATAATAGGGCTATGAGAAGCTGGATGTTCCTTCTGCGATACTGCAGGAAGACTTGGCAAGAATGAAGCCACTGTACGTGATTGCTGGCAACGGTGGGCGTGGAATGTAAGGGCGCAAGAAGATCAGGCTCTGGACGGTCACGTGGCACTACCTATAGAGAAATCCATCGTTTTCGACGCACGGCTCTGACGCATTGTACTGCGTCTGCAGATGCAGTTTAAGCACGAGCTGGCACCACAGTAATACACCGAACTGTTCGGTTACTTCAAGGACAGCTCTGAGCCAGACGCCCTGTAGCGTGCATTCCGCCTACCCAAAACCACCGCCATTTGTGACTTAAGTGGGGTCAAACGCGAGCTCATTGGACGGCAGGGTGATGGTCTGTTGTGTTTTCTGAAGAAAGCTGTTTCTACCTCAGTGCTAGTGATGGCAGTGTGTTGGTTAGGAGAGCAGTTGAGGGCCTGGAACCAACCTGTCTGCGTGCTAGATACACTTGATCTGCACCTGAAATTATGGTCCGGTGTGCGATTTTGTATGATAGCAGGAGCACCATCGTGCTCATCCTACGCATCCTGACTGAACGTTTGTACGTCAATCTGGTGATTCGTCCTGTTGCCATTCATGAAGAGCATTCCAGGGAGAGTTTTCCAACAGGATAACGCTCGTCCACACACCGCTGTTATAACCCAACATGCATTCAACATTCTGGCGATTCAGCGTTTATTAAGGTACTAGCATTTCAAACGTGCCAAGGCTATTCTCGCGCTTACATTAACCTGTGATCTTGAAATTTTAATCACTTAATATTACCTAGACGAATGTATTCCAGACATTTCATCACCCTACATTAGTTATTTTTTAGTGCTGCGATATTTTCCGTCATTGTATGTGTGGGAGTCATGTTTGCGTCCTAAACTCTTTCTTCTCCCTTTCTCTGTCCATCTCCTTCCCTCCTCTATTTCTCCACCTCGTTCTCCTTCAGCTCCTCCCCCTCTCCCTGTCCACCACCTCTTCGCCCTCTCTCCATCCATCTCTTCGTCTTCTACTCCTGCTCCCTCTGTCCTCTGTCGGTCTCCTACTTCCTCCTCTCTGTCTGCTCTTCTACCCTCCCCTCACCCCCACACCCCACTCCGTCTACCTCCTCTTCGTTCCACTCTCTGACCGCGAGCCTTGTTTATTGTTACTGCCAATGAAACCTTGACAGGTAACTACTGTATATGGATGTGCGAATCGGTTGGGAGCATTCGTATGCGGGATACGAGAGACACATCTCCAGCTGGTGGATCTGCGAGGATCGTAGCTTCAATGACAGCGTTTTGCATAGTTTTAGTCTGAAAACTAATAGGATTGCGAAAGTAGCGATAAATAAAACTTTTCTGTTAATACCGACTGCGAGGAAGAAGACAAAACAGAACACTGTTTGGCATACAATTTGTGTAAAATTATATATGGTAAGAAATACTATAAATGGGAGAAGCAATTTTTCTAATGGTTTAAACGCCCTGCTATCGTAGTCAAAACTGCGAGAAAAAAAAGAAACCTCGTATTTTCGCAGCACAGCACAATGTTTTATTTCTCGTACTCGGTTTTAATAGAAAGCTTGTACAGTGTTCAAAAAAATACAGCCTATATCCGTCTGAATTTTCAGTAGAGTATCGAGTAAAAATCTGAAGTATATCGGTTAAGAATTTTCCGAGATTTTTTTGCTAGCAGCGTTCCTCTATTATACAGGGGATAGGCAAAATAATGTGAACAGTGGTAGTAATGGGTTGGTTGTGTTTGACAGTGAACGACGCAGGTAAGGCTCGTGCCGCGCTGGACTGTGCGTGTTCAGTACGGACTAGGAGTCAGTGCAGGTTGTTTACGAGTAGTGCACACTTCGTATTTGCATTCAGAGGCCGAGGGCAACGTGCAATGAAAGACCTCAGAGAGTTCCAAAATGGGCAGATTGTGGGGGCCCGATTACCTGGAGCATCAGTAACCAAGACAGCCAACTTGACAGCCCAACCAAAACATCGAAAGACATCATCGTGTAAACGTAATAGTGGGCGTAAATCAAAACTAAATGACAGAGATCGTCTACGTTCACTCGAATTGTATCAAAACAACACAAAACTATTGCTGCTAAAGTGACTGCAGAGCTCAATAGCCATCTTCGGCACCCGTATCTATCGACACTGTCCACCGATAACTCCATAATGCGAACATTCAAGGGCGAGCTGCTATAACGAAACCAACATTGACGACAACCAACTGCAAAGAAGGGTAAAACATGGTGTCAGAAGTGCAAATCCTGCATGGATGACCAGTGGAAGCACGTCATAAGGTCCGACGACTCAACATTTTCTTTATTTCCAACACTGGGCCAGGTTTGCGTCTGGAGAGCGCCAAAAGAAGCCTAGAATCCTGACTGCTTGATTCCAACGGTTAAGCATGGAGGTAGAAGTGTGATGGTGTGGGCAGCCATATCATGTTATTCTGCTGGTCCCAAAATTACTCTCAAAAGCCGTGTCACAGCCAACTACTATGTGAACATTTTAGGTGATCATGATTCAAATGTTGTTCCCCAACATTGATGCCATACTTCAGGACGATAATGCACCCATTCACACAGCCAGGACAGTACAATCGCGGTATGAGGAGCACGCAACTGAACTGCAGCGTCTTCCCTGGTCAGCACAGTCCCGTGACTTGAATATTATCGAACCCTTGTGGGCGGTATTGGAGCGTAGACTCCGGAGCAGATTTCCGCTTCCCTCGTCACTACGTCAGAAGAGGTTCTGATCGAAGAGTAACATAACATTTCACTCGAGACTAAACAAACATTATATGAAAGTATTCCATGAAGAATCGCAGCTGTATTACAGGCAAATGGAGGTCCAAGCCCTTTTTAATAAACCATTCCCAAGTAAGTACAGGTGTTCACATTATTTTGCCTATCCCCTGTATATTATACATTTATGGATTATGTATATTAAAAAATATATAGTGTATATTAGTCCGAATGCTTCTTTGAGCATTGTTTAAAAATTTGAAGTAACTCGGTAAGTAATTTTTCCAAACTTTTGCTCCCAACATTTTCTTATTATGTATATACTATGTATATTAAAAATTAATAGCCCATTTCCGTCTGAATGTTTATTAGAGTCTTGTGTAAAAATATGAAACCAATCGGTCAAGAACTTTTCTAAATTTTTGGTTACAAAGATAACCAACGACATGTCTTTATACAGTAGTATATATTATTCTCTAATACTTTTATTTACTTACTTAAGACCGATTTGATGTAAACACAAGAGTATCAAAATGTTCAAATGTGTGTGAATTTCTAAGGGACCAAACTGCTTAGGTCATCGGTCCCTAGACTTACACACTACTTTAACTAACCTATGCTAAGAACAACACACACACCCATGCCCGAGGAAAGACTCGAACCTCCGGCGGGAGGGGCTGCGCAGTCCATGACATGACGCTTCAAACCGCGATGCCACTCCGCGAGGCAGTATCAAATGGTTCAAATGGCTCTGAGCACTATGGGACTTAACTTCTGAGGTCATCAGTCCCCTAGAACTTAAACCTAACTAACCTAAGGACATCACACACATCTATGCCCGAAGCAGGATTCGAACCGGCGACCGTTGCGGTCGCGCGGTTCCAGACTGTAGCGCCTAGAACCGCTCGGCCACCCTGGCCGGCGCAGTATCAAAATCAGAGTCACCTGCTCGAATGATATAAATATTCTTTCGCTCTGATGCAGTTGAGCTGCGTCGTAGCACGTACTCTTACAACATGCAGGGGATAACGGGTACAAGTGTAGATACTGCTATGGGTGACTGAGGACGGTGTTCTTAACAAAATTACACCAGTATTTACTTCATTTTCAGACTAAAAATTATAGCTATTGGGAGTAACATGTTTTCAAATTAGTTAGTAGTTCCAAGTGCATGTGGCAAGAGTAAGCCGGTAATGGTTATTTTCCCCAGGCCAGCAGATCAGGTATTACAGTGTGGACTTGTGGACGGAAAATGGTTAGCCTACACAGAGAGGCGTATTCCACTTAGTGATGCAGTTACGACAATGCAGAAAAGGTCGTAAACTGTGTGACTTGTTCGTGGGAAGATTGTTCGAAGCAGGGAAAAAACTACCAACTCACTGATGTGTGTACATATCAAGGTACCACATATAAAAATATCTAGACTTATTTTCATTACACGCTGTACGTAACGATCGATTAATCAAATCTCAAAACTCACAGATAGCGATCTTAGCTGTGACCAAAGGGCAATCATGTCGTTCAGTGACAACAGGTGACAGCTGTAGAAGCACTCTCACGTCCTTACAATGTCAACGGAAAACCTAAATATCTATGGTCGGACGGATATTTGAATTAACGTCGTCTCAGATGCGAGTCCAGTACTCTCTAGATTGGTGCAACCATTGGAGATCATTTTGAAGGCAAATAAGTGTACAGGGATGATACAAAAAATTATGGACGTCCACTGGTAACAATGAGATTCAGTGCCACCTGGTGGCAATGCGAGCAATATGAAGCCGTAAGAGTGCTGCAGGTAACAACCAAAGGGTCCTCCTATGAAAAGGAATGAAAAGGAATAGCTACACAGGACGTCACTCACAGTTGTCGGGCAATATGGCTGGCGACAGTCTGGTTGGTAATACACATATAGCCAGGGCGTCTCAGGACATGTCTCTGGCATGGAATCTCATGGACAGCAGTAGAATGGTCTTTAGTTATGAGTCCCGTTTCGAACTGTGAAACACGTATGTTGTGCGGCAGCGATGCTGAGACATTGTAGAATCTCTGACCAGAGCAGTTGCGCTCGACTCGCAGTAGCGAGCAGTCAGTCTGTCTGTAGTAGTCAGTCCTCAGTAGTGCTAGGAGTCTGTGAGTAGTGGTAGCCCAGAGCAGTCTGCGGGCGTCGGCACAGCAATGGTCGAGATTCAGGATGAGGTATAATTTTATTAAATAAGTATTCATGCAGCTTTGCGCTCATCACATAATCTAATCTATATTCGATGTAATTAATTTTCAAATCGCCCCAATAATAATCTGATTTCAAAGCAATTTTTAACTAAACAATGATTCGAATTCCTTCCATTTCCTTTAAAGAAAAATTTCAGTTAACTTCAAAAAAATTTAATTATTGCGATGCATCTCCTCCTGGCGCAGAATAAGAGCAGATATTTCACATGCAGTTATACTAAGGTAAGAAATTAATTCTGATTTTTGCACAGGGCCAAAGACCGACATTTCGGTTAAATTGAGTTTTGATTATCACTGTAGTTTCATTGTCATGGGATTATCTTACATTTTGTGTGGAGAACTTATACTTGGGTCAGATTGCTATTTTCATTTAATTGTCTTTGTCATTAAATTTCTCTGGGGAGCTTACACTTAGCTCTAGGTCCATTTCCATTTGAGTAAGATTAGACTTTCAATTTTGTGGGGAGGTTACAACTGAGCCCTGATGACCAGCGAAGACACGTCTGGAGATGGTCTGGACAGTGGTGGGATAGCAAGCTACCACCTGCCATACAACCAATCAGGAGTGATGGTCTTGGATGCTATTTCTTTTCGAAGCCAGAACCCATTGCTTGTCATCTGTGTTTCCAGTTTAGTTAGCAGTTTCAAGTACAGTGGTCGTCGACGATGAGCTACGCACCTTTTCTGTTATCCTACATGAGTAGCTATCCTGGGATTAAATTTCAGCAAGATAATGGCTGCCCGCACGGGGCAAGAGTTTATGCTCCTTGTCTTCGTGCTTGCCAAACCCTACTTTGGCCAGCAAGGTCGCCAGGCCTCTCCCCAACTGAGAATATTTGGAACATTATGAGCAGGGCCCTCCAACCATCTCGGGATTTTGAAGATTTAATGCGCCACTGGGACAGTATTTGGCACAATATCCCTCAGGATAACATCCAACAACTCTGTCAATGAATGTCAAGCCGATTAACTGCTTACATATGGGCCACAGGTGGATCTGACTTGCTCAGTTTGTGAAGCTCTTTCTCTTGAATAAAACACCAGTTTTTCTGTAATTGTGATCATTTGTTTTTCTGTACATTTACAGCATACCTAACAATTTCCATTCCATTCGGATATTTTAGTTTTTTTTTTGTCTTACACTGTATTTTAATGGGTGAGAGATCTGTGTATCGAATTACGCCAGACTAAGTGAAACTAAACTAAACTATGTGTGAACAGGCGTCGGAAGGTCCAACGGTACCGATCAACTGCCTTGTCATTCTCAGCCGATACGCGTCACTGGATGCGGATATGGAGGGGGATGTGGTACACACACTGCTCTCCCAGTTGTTGTCACTTTTCGTGACTGGAGCCGCTACTTCTCAATCAAGTAGCTCCTCAACTGGCCGCACGAGAGCTCAGTGCACAGCGCTGGGCAGACATGGACGTTCACTCATTTTAGTGCTAGCCCAACCCGGCCGCACGTAACTCCGGTAATCTGACAGGAACCATTCTTACCACTGCGGCGAGGCCGTTGGGGGATTACGTCAGCCTACATGATATGCAGGAGGCTCCTGCACAGTCAAGCGGACAGTAAAAACAACGAACCACGAAGGAATTTAACGAATGGAATGGATAATAGTAGATGTAATGTACATGTCCAGACAAACAAATGATTATAACTTCAGAAAAATTAGATGATTTACTCAAGAGAAAGAGCATCCCAAATAGAGCAAGTAAGTGACGTATTAGTCCCTTATGTAGCAGTTACTCGGCTTGGCACTGATTGACAGAGTTGCTTGATAACCTTCTGAGGGATATCGAGGCAAATTTTGTACAATTCGCATAATGCTCCAAATGTTTTCAATTGGGGAGGTATCAGGCGACCTTCCTGGCAAAGGTAGGGTTTAGCAAGCAAGAAGACAGGCAGTAAAAACACTCGCTGTGCGCGGGCGGGCATTGTCTTACTGAAATGTAGTCTAAGGATGGCCTGCCGTGAAGGGCAACACAACGCGGCGTAGAATACCGTCGACGTATCGCTGTGCTGCAAGGGTGCCGCGGATAACAACCAAGATGGCCGCCGCAACGGTCGCAGCGCGAAACAGGCTCCTGAATTAGGTGACGTTTTCTTCGGGAAATAGTAGTTACTGACAGTCAGCGCTTGAAAACGTGAAACTTAAAGCGTCTAGTACTTTAGTGCATTGTTGGTTAGATTTTTATTCTACACAAAGAACATCATGAAAGTACGTGGAGAAGCGGCCGACGTTCGAACGAGTGTCGCATTCCGCCACCTCAGCAGCCGCGGTGCGTCGGCAAAGACCGATTCCCATTCACCACACGGCAGCGCAAGCGTTTCCTGCCGTGGCGCTACGGCTTAGTTGAATTGGCGTTCCCATCTGGAAGCGCCAGACTCTAGCGGTAGCCTTGTCGGACCGCTGCTGAGGTATGGGCCGGACCCACTCAATAGCGCAGTGCATTTGATTAACTATACCGTGAACCTAAGCGAAAGAAACACGAAGCTGGGTGAAGCTCTTATTTTTGAAGGATACTTTCCTTCAGGTATTTCATTATTCATGTCTTCTTATTTCAGATTTGATGAACTGCCGTGCGTAACTGTTTCCTAGCTCATTATACAGTAGACAACATTCAGAAAACCGATAGCCACACAACAAAAAATTACTGTGACTCTCACAACAGCATTTAGTACTGCAATTGGCAGTACCTAAATGCAATTTACTGCAATGGTAGTACCTTACCTTTCTTGCAGTAGGCATTTATTTATAACTGGTCTTCAGTTTGCTATATTAAGACCATATATTTTAACCACAGAGTCCGTCCCCGGTAGCTGAATGGTCAGTGCGACAGAATATCAATCGTAAGTGCCCGGGTTCGATCCCCGGCTTGGTCGGAGATTTTCTCCGCTCAGGGACTGGGTGTTGTGTTGTTCTAATCATTATCATCATTTCATCCCCATTGACGCGCAAGTCGCTTAAGTGGCGTCAGATCGAAAGACTTGCACCCGGCGAACGGTCCGCCCGATGGGAGGCCCTAGTCACACGACATTTACATTACCACACAGTGACTATTAGGTATTAAAACAATCGATGGAGTAGTACCACAATACTTAACTCCATTTCTGAACTGTCATTAACATTATCATAGCGAAGGTAGACGTAAACCGAACACCCACCCACCAAAGTGGTACAAGTTAACATGCCTACCAATACCACAGCTAATGAACAGGTTGAAAGAATGTACGATAAGGTAAAATAAATTAATCAGGCAGCTAAGAGCGACAAAATGTTTAAATAATGAACAGCTATAGAATCAAACTGAGGAGAAAAAGGAAACTATGCACAGCTTGTCTAAAGGAAAGGATTGGTTGACAGGACATATTCCGAAGCATCAAGGAATTCTCATTTTGGTAATGGAGGCAAAATTGTAGATATAGCCAAGGCTTACCAACTGTAAGCAGATTCAAATAAAAGTCTACAACTACATCTACATCTACATGGTTACTCTGCAATTCACACTTAAGTGCCTGGCACATGGTTCATAGAACCATTTTCATACTACTTCTCTACCATTCCACTCTCGAATGGCGCGTGGGAAACGAACACCTAAATCTCTCCGTTCGAACTCTGATTTCTCTTATTTTATTACGATGATCAGTTCTTCCTACGCAGGTGGGTGTCAACGAAATATTTTCGCATTCGGAAGAGGAATTTGGTGATTGAAATTTCGTAAATAGATCTCGCCGCAAAGAAAACCGCCTTTGTTTCAGTGACTGCCACCCCAACCAGCAGAGGACGGCAAAGTGTAATGTAGGCTGTCTCTTTAGTGGGTTTGTCGCATCTTCTAGGTGTTCTGCCAACAAAGCGCTGTCTTTGTTTCGCCTTCCCCACAACATTATCTATGTGGCCTTTCCAGTTTGAGTTGCTCGTATTTGTAATTCCTAGGTATTTATTCGAATTGACAGCTCTTACATTTGCGCGACTTATCGTATACCAAAAATTTATCGGATTTCTTTTAGTACCCATGTGGATGACCTGACACTTTTCTATGTTTAGTGCCAATTGCCACTTTTCGCACCATACAGAAATTCTCTTTAGATCATTTTGTAATTGGAATTGATGCTGGATGCAATAGTTATCTAGAAATGAAAAAGCTTACACTGGATATGCTAGTATGGAAGCTGTGTCAACAATGTCTTCTGCTGAACGACACAACAAACAAATAGTAAGACTAATTATATTTCTGGTTAAAGCAACACAGTAGCAGCTAGCATCACCGCTGATTGTATGGAGCAGTCACGTAGTTGTTTCCAAAATACTTATTTAATATAGACTTTCATACACATCACTTGCGGTGTATTTGTGTATACATCTCTGTTACTCAGTGCAAACAGCCTGATATTAGAAAAAATGGCTCTGAGCACTATGGGACTCAACTACTGTGGTCATAAGTCCCCTAGAACTTAGAACTACTTAAACCTAACTAACCTAAGGACAGCACACAACACCCAGCCATCACGAGGCAGAGAAAATCCCTGACCCCGCCGGGAATCGAACCCGGGAACCCGGGTGTGGGAAGCGAGAACGCTACCGCACGACCACGAGATGCGGGCGATATTAGAAAAGAGTTACAACTTGAATGCAGTTTTCTGACGGCGCCCGTCAGCAAATGATGAGGCTGAATTACTATTTTGACAACTCTGTAATTTGTGGTATTTTCCGTAAGACATATATTTCTTCATGAACCAACAACCGACTGGTTATGTACTACCCATAACTTTCGAATGCACTGGCAGTTCTGAAACTATGTAGAAATCATCGCTGGCAAATATATCGTAATGTAGTTCTGCATATGCGGCCATACGTTTTTTTGTGCAGGGGAGACTTTTTCGTTGGCTTCTAATATCATTTGACCATTCTCAGGCCTATTAAAGGATGCATTAACGTCTTGTGAAACTATTTTTAACTACAGTTGGTGTGAAGGAAGAGGGTTAATAAAAAAATAAATACGGCATTTTGGCAACCAAATGTCGAATCGACCATTGTATCATAACAGCTAAAGAGGTAACTGTGGAGATAAGTACTGTGGCTAGTCCTTCATTACTATTTGTAAGACTAGCCTCAGGGAGAATGCCCATCTAGTATGATATATTGTTCTCCAGAGCTTATGGAAACTGAAGAAGATGTATAGAATATTATACTAGGTACTTTATGCCAAGGTTTTTGACAGAAGGATGCGACCAGGAATCTTCTGTTAAAAGGAATTGACTAATCAGAAGCTATATATCATGTCTGTAAATACTATTTTAGCGATGCTAGAAAGAATAACTGACAAACTGGTGTTATTATGTATAGTTGTCAAGTATTCTAAAAGTTGCAAATAAAAAAAATGTCGTAAGACAAAACGAAACAAATAACAACAAGTTTGTTTGCGTGGCTTTTACCCACAGCAAACACAGAAATATTAGTTTTGTAAATAACAAACGCCTTTTTCTTGGAGCAATGTATTTCATCTGTTCCAGGCGCGTTTCGCCTTTTGCTTTAAGGCCTCTTCAGTAGAATCTAGACTGAATCTGTTTTGTTTTGATATGCGATATTTGTAGAGTATAAAATATATCTCTTTGTATATATATATATATATATATATATATATATATATATATATATATATATATATGTGTGTGTGTGTGTGTGTGTGTGTGTGCGTGTGTGTGTGTGTGTGTGTGTTTGTGTATGTATGTGTGATTAGTCAGTTCGAGAAAGTTGAATGTAACATCTGTCAGATAGTGGCTGAAAGTTTTAGTGTTCACATGATTTGAGTTTTGGCTTAAATGTTTTGTGAAGAAGTTTTTTAAGAGAGGAGACAAGGATAAGGTGGTGTCATTATCATAAAAATCATGTGTTGGAGTATTATTTTAAGATATAAACAGTAAGTTTACTCTAACATGAACCGCTCTACAAAACTTTTACTCCAAACTAAATCAGCTGAACACCAAAACTTTCAACCACTGTCTGACAGCTGTTATATTCACCTTTCGAAAACTGACTAATCATTCACACTCACACATACATACACTAGACAGAAATAAAGTAATGAACAGACGTTAGTTTTCAGTATATGCTTCATTAGATTGACCACATGTTCATAAATAAAACAATAAAGTTAGCACACAGTAGTTACAACTCTGGATCACTGTTTACGATAAAATATGTACAGCTTGTGACAGAAGGGAGTAGTGCTCCACACCAATTAACTCAAAGAGCATGAAAATGGCGAAGAGAAAGTTCGTAATGTGAAAATGTGCTTATTTTTCGTAAGTGTAGTGCAACGTACAGCATTTGACCAGGTGAGAGGGAACACAGATGCCAGCCAGAAACTCGAATAATTGTAGTAATCACTTATTTACATAAAAAGTAGGACGTGAAATGTGTTTTAATCTACAAATATCGCATATCAAAACAAAACTGTATCACTTTAGATTCCACTGAAGGTGCCTTATGGTAAAAGCTGGAACGCTTCAGAACAAATAAAATACATTACAGCAATAAAAAGACGTTTGTTGTACACAAAACGAAATACTTCGTACTTCTTGATACTTGGCAGCTATATCTTATGACATACGAGCAAATCTGTTTCGGTTTAAGCTCTGTAGCTCTATACAGAGTATTGTAAATGTCACTGTGTTCCATCTCACTGTACTTCTCATTCATATGCTATTAAAAACGGTTTAAAAAAGTACGTCATTCCATTTTAAAAAGATATAATTACATGCACATCTCGACAGATAAAAAGGTATAGTTTATTTATCATGCGACAAAATACGTGACTCTTTACGAGCTTTCTTTTGAATAAACAACGATTCACCATCTCAAATCGTCTACGAAATTTGGGGCTGGTATAACCACATGATTTAGGCCGAGCAAGCGTAATATTGGCCGCATCTCGCGTGACCCGAACATGGCCACCGCGCGGCCCGTCCGCCAACATGTAATTCAATATTTCGAGCATGGTGGTAGCGATCGTTCTGCTCTCAACTTAAAAAAAAAAAAAAGAATCGATATGCTGGCTAAATTTTATTCCCAGTAATGTATTACCTAAAATGACTTTACACAAACTTCAGGAATGTCATTGAGCACAAACCAGCGCCTCATACATGCTGCTTTATGGCGTAGTGCATTCTAATGACGGTCAAATCATCATTTTCAGACTGTTCCTCTACTGTAGCGCTACACAGTGCAGTAAAATGTATTCTCATACTTCCGCATCTAGCTTTTTGCTGTTAACTGCTTCTCTACACATAACACGATACTCCCCGCCCGCTTTTGTACGCCAGGTCCTCGTCTCGTGATGTCTAGTGGCCAGTTCCGCATTGTATAGGAGCGTCCAAAGACTTATGATCAGGTAGTGTAGAACATTTCACGCTAATCTAATGTTTGCTGCGTTGTTCCATCCTGCTGTTGCACTTTTAATGGCCAACAGTGTAGATAGATATCTCTGACTTGCTAATGAGTGTGTAGGATGCTGATTACATGGAATCTACTACTCAAGCGAAATACGCAATAGTCCTTATTCAGATGCGCCACGTAACCAGTTACACCTAGTAAAATTCGACTTTCAGACCATATGGTGACATGACACACAGTACCTGCCTTTATTTGGTCACATACAGTATAAGGTGACTGATCCCATCTTACGTACTTCAAATCTCACTTTCTTGCTCATATACTGGACCTAGGAACCGTATGACTCTCTTTCGGCGTGGTCTCACCCAATGACCTTTTCTTATTTCAGGCGTTATTGTACTTCAAATATAAATTCAACGTAGAATTTCCTTACGAACTGCATACAGTTAGTGTGCCTACGCCGATTTCAGAACCTTTTGCACTTCGGTGCGGTATTGAACCTTACAGTACCGCGGGTAACGCAAATGCAGTTGCCAGTTAAGGTTGCCAACATGAAAGGAGCAAATGCATTACGTTACAAGCCAAGCCCCCCCCCCCCCCTCCTTATCAATGACATAATCATTCTCATTACGTAGCTTCCCATTCTTCCTCGTGCCTCGCTACCTCCATTCCCCCCCCCCCCCCCCCTTTTCCACTGCTAGCCAGTAACGACGTAATATTAAAACACTAAATAGCCAAACGCAGTTAAGTATTTTAGTAGCCATTAAAATAAAACAACAAATCATAATGTAGCCCCAGAGCAGCCATCTTGGCAGTATCTGAACTATCTCAACTGTTTTCGCCATATAAAAAAGCATTTATGCTAAAAATTACACAAACAGTGTAACTTGCAGTACAGAGTCTCCGCATCTAAAATACGTCAGCTAAGCACACAGTCGCACTCACGTGGGTGTACGCAGACACACACATACACAATACTTATGCCATGAACTTATAGGTTAAGCAGCGCAAGTGAATGCGGAAAGTACTATACATGGTGTAAAGTACAACGGACCCTCAAATTAATTATTTTCCACAGTGAAATTGTTCTCTCATGCTTGTGAAGTGTCACAGTGTTAATTCAAAGTTACAAACGTGAAAACACATCAGCAAAACAAAAAATTGAAGTTTACGTCAAGTGTCACAATATTATTTTGCACATAGGCAGATCTTCGTCAATTTGATACTTAAAACATCAATTTGCACTCTCAAATGCCTAAACACATGTGGTTAAAAAATAACATGCTAAACAGGCAGTTCCATTTCACGATATTTCAAAATGAGGTGATGTAGCTAATTAACCTGACCGAGCATATACCATAACTGCAGTAAACACATGTTGGCTAAAATACTATGCTAAGCAGGAAAGCAGACAAACAGATAGGTATTCTGAATTACTACCAACTAATGGGAGAATTTAATTAATTTCAGTTTTTGGCCTAGCCTTGCGTAAGGCACAATGAAAAGTTAACTTAAATATTTCAAAATCTAAATTGTTCTGTGATGTCTGTTAAGCGTTACAATGGTATCTACACTTCTAAAATACATGAAAGGTGTCGTTATTTCAGTCTGAGGCTACGTTATTGGTGCTTCGTACAATTGCATATCATTATCTGTCGTTTTTGCATATTTTTCGGCAATGTTTCCCCTTAGCACGCATTATTTTAGTGTGTGCGTTGGGGGGTGGGGTGGGGGGGGGTGGAGGGAGGGTAGACTAAGATAACCATAATACTCTACATCAGAGATTGGTGTTATCAACACTGATATTTGTTTGTATTTCAAGTAGGCCTACTTGCGGTTATGAACACAACGATCTTTCAAGTAATGTTGCAATATTTACCAGCCATAACTATGATACCAAAACTCTCTTAAATTGTATTACAAATAATCAACTAGAAAATAACACCAAAAATCTAATCAAATTATACGATGTAGAAATGGACACACACGAGATAGCCAAAGACAAACAAACTGTTCAAACACTGTTCTAGGAAGGAATGAAGCAAGTGTTTTGACGACATCTTTATTGCAATGTATCACCAAAACTGCATATTTTTGTAATACACAAAGATATCTTCGTAAAGCTCTGAATACGGGATGTAATATCACAACACAACCCGAAGACGGTGGTGGAACAAGTACAGAACAAACACACACAAACGAATCACACTAATACAGGTTGAAATGTTGTTGTAAGTTAATTGTTCTGTAAAATGAAAAAAATGCACATGACCTGCATATTGGCACTACTGATAAGACTTAAAGGTTGAGCAGCACTTGTTGATAGCCAAAGTTTGATTGGTGTACCACAAGTTGCAAGCACAATGTAACTTCAAATTAAATTTTTCCATTGTGTGTGTAGCTTATCAAAATACATGTGACTCGCTAATTGGCACTACTGAAATAAATTATAGGTTATTAGATGAGCGTTAGTTTGATTTCTATATCATGCATTAATACCATCAATTAAATTCATAAAAATGGCCCATATCACATAGCAAAACACACATGAAAACTATGGCTCATTTGACTTAAAGCTTTAAGTGCACTAGTCGATGATAATTATCAAAGAAAATTTTGTCATTTCTGTGTCTCAATTTGTCAACAACTGATCTCTAAAACGATATCAAAGTCAGCCATACATTGTTGTCAGCTCATCCTGTCACACGGTGGAAACTACATGAAACTTGGATAGAATGGCATACTGAACAGTAGTAATACAAATTCCTAAGGTAAGAAACGGGGGTTTCTACGCTTTCAACTTCCTATTATGAAAATCTGTCGCACATTATAGCGACTCCATCCCTTCTTGCAGTACAGAAACGAGTGTCATCTTATGCTGGTCCTATGACACCGTGAAACTGCCACGATAATCAGCAATGCAATGATAGTTGACACAAACATATAGGCATTCAGAACAGAAAAAATTTTCTAACGTTAGAAGATGACAATGCAAATACTATAATTTGACAGTGGGTGTGAGCTACTAGAAAGTACCGGCGTGTCAGCTACTGAAGGTGTCAACTGCTGCAGAGTCAGCTACTGGAGGTGACATCTACTAGGCGTGTCAACAACTGGGGGGGGGGGGGAGGGATGGGTCAGCTACTGTATCATCCCACGTACATCATAGCGTTACAGATAAATTCAGCTACTGGATCTTCAAATACCGAACGGATTATTGGAACTCCATTCACACAAACCATTAATACGGAACACAACTCGTTGTAACAAGTTGGAGGAGGACGGAATCGATCTGCACAGAATGGGCTGAAATGAGTCAGAATAGATTGGAAAGGAACAGAATGGAGTTGATCAGAATAGAAAGGATGACAATAGAAATGAATACTTTGGCAAGGAATGGAATAGAATGAAATGTATCGGAGATAAATAGGAAGGAACACAGTCGAATGAAATACGTAAGAGCACAACAGAAAGGGTCAGAAAGGAGCGGAATGGGTCACAATGGAAGGAAATGGAACGGTATGTATTAGAAGGGGCGGATCAGACTTTCATTAAAAGAAGAAACGGAACAGAACAGCTCGTATTGTAATTATAAGTTGCCACTTATTGTCGCCGGCAAGTAAGACTCGTTCAATTGAGGAAAACGCTTAGATTTGTGATGTCATGTGCAGTGATCAGTATCCTACCCATGACATCACAGGTCTTGGTCTCTTTACTATTACCTCATGTGTTGGTCAGTGGCCTTGACCATATGATGTCACATTCCAAGATGGCGGAGTCTATGATGTCACAGTGCCATTATACTGATCAAAGCACAGTACTTTACTGCTCAATAAAATGAACACACCGCGGCATCATAGATTCCACTACTTAGGATTGGGACGCCAGTTGGTCAAGGTCAGTGACCCACATAACATTATGATGACATCACAGCAAAGGGAGAGTGGCCGTTGATGTCATGGATGAGGTACTGATCCGTGCACTGACGTGATGAATCTAAGTGTTTTCCTTGTTGGAATAAGTCTTGACTTGCTAGGGTCGATAAGTCTCAGCTTACAATTCCAACCCAATCCGTTTCGTTTCATACAGTTTTTGAATGAAATTTCGATCAGTGCCATTCTGATCCATTCCACTCCATTGCGTTCCAATCTACTCCGTTCCATTCTGAGGTATTTCTAATCATTCTGTTCTATTCTGATCTGTTCCATTCCAATAATTACATTTTGTTCCATTGTCATCTGTCCATTCTGCTCCGGTCCATTCCATTTCGAGGCATTCTAATCATTGCATTCCAATCAGTTCCTTTCCAATCCTTTCCATCCCCTTCTGGGCTGCTGAAGTACTATGCTATGACTGGCTCTTAGTACTATTCTGTTATTAGGTGGAGAGGGGAAAGGGAGGGTATGGGATAAGGAAGGGGAGGGGAGAAGATACATTCGAAAAAAGTTTTGCTTCACCTCGGTTCCAAGAGTTCCGGAACCTGTACACAAAATTGGAATAGATATCAACATAAACATCATTTCCGCCTTTTCTCTTGCTCACGAAAACCACACATTGCATGTTGTACCACAAAATGTGCACGATGGGGGTGCGAATTGTCGTCCATGAAGACTAATGCCTCGTCAATATGCTGCCAATATGGTTGCACTATCGGTCGGAGGATGGCATTCACGTATCGTACAGCTGTTACGACTGCTTCTGTGACCTCCAGCGGCGTACGTCGGCCCCACATAATGCCACCCCAAAACGGCAGGGAACCTCCACCTTGCTGCACTCGCTGGACAGTATGTCTAAGGCGTTTAGCCTGACCGGGTTGCCTCCAAACATGTCTGCGACGATTGTCTTGTTGAAGGCATATGCGACACTCATCGATGAAGAGAATGTCATGCCAATCCTGAGCGATCCATTAGGCATTCTGTTGGGCCCATCTGTACCGCGCTGCACGGTGTCGTGGTTGCAAAGATGGACCTCGCCATGGTCGTCTGGAGTGAAGTTGTGCATCATGCAGCCTATTGTGCACAGTTTGACTCGTACACAACGCCCTGTGGCTGCTCGAAAAGCATTATTCAACATGGTGGCGTTGCTGTCAGGGTTGCTCCGAGACATAATCCGTAGGTAGCGGTCATCCACTGCAGTAATAGACCTTGGGCGGGCTGAGCGAGGCATGTCATCGACAGTGCCTGTCTCTCTGTATCAGCTCCATGTCCGAACAACATCGCTTTGGTTCACTCCGAGACGCCTGGACACTTCCCTTGTTGAGAGTCCTTCCTGACACAAAGTAACAATGCGGACGCGATCAAACGCGTAGTAGGAGGGGAGGTGATCAAGCTTCTCACGTGATGATGATGATGATGATTATGATGATGATGACGGCATTGAAATCAGTGCAATCTCAAGGTTCAATACCGCATTTCAATGCGAAGTGTGAGCAGTGATCAACTGAATTACCATAAATATACAACTCCTATGATCTACTGCTGTCTACACACAAAGCTGATAGGACAGAAACACTAATATCAACTGGAAAAAGTCCGTAGTGTCTTCACTTAGTGACAGTTCCAGAAAAAACTACTCTACCTTCGTGTCGAAAAGTTGGTTGACGATACACCTGAATCTTATAGACATGTGCTTCTCTTAGTTTTAGTATGACAATGAGTTAGTCAGCTATTTAACGTGATGTCTAGAATATGTTTCACCTTGAGGCCGATATTAAAGTGATTATATTTTATGTATCATTGAACAATAATGTAGCCGTAAGACAGAAGGGAAAACAAACGTATAATTGTAAATGATAGAGGGATTTATGAGCATAAAACCTCAAAAGATTGTCTGGAGTAGTGGTGTATCTTGAGCTTAACACATTTTCGTGAATGGGCACTACTTTCAAAATGTGCCGCTGATTTTTTGTTATGTATCTCACTACAATTCCTCCTTCTAGTTTTGACCACCATCATGAGAATGCTTTCGGTAGTACTATACTGCGAATAGCGCTTTTCATTTCAGAAGCTCAGAAGAAAGAGCTTATGGTCGCCGTAATTTCCGAGATCAATCTGAATTTCGAAGAGCGCGTCTGGAAGCAATGTGAATTTTGATTTTATGGTGCATACATCAGGAGATGTCACGCAGGATCGATGAGTGCAACTTCACACCTCATTTAGCCTCCGATCTTTCGAGAAGGAGAGTAATGTTCGTAACTTTACTGAGGTAATGCACAAGACATGCTGATGAGCGACCGTGAGCTTGGTGCACCCCCTGCTTCTAACATTGACTGGAGTCAATCTACTGACTTATCATGCATCAGTTTTTCCTATGACGAATAAGAAGCTGCTGTTATTGGCAACTCTTACCCTTAATAAGAAAAAAGGGAGTTTTGTGAAAGCAGTGGCACCATAAAATTCTTTTTCTGTTGAGCAATCGTTACTGAGATGTTGAGATTCATTAATTCTTTTTAATATATTCATTACGAATATCGGTTTGTTTTCGGGGTGTGTCGACGTATTGAAACCTTTCTGCTGAGTGCACGTTATAACCTCATGCGCCTCTTTGGCTTACGTGTTGATCGTGCTGTCTATTACACACTTAACAGCATACACTCGTAGCATATTGTCTCGAACGATTTATTTTCATATCATTGAGTGTGGATTTCCACCACTCCATGGCATAAATAAAGATTAAGACTTATCTACAAACGAAATTAATACTTTTAATCCTGTAACACTGACTTTCCTTAACACGACGTGGTGCCTCTTCTGTATCTTACCTTACCTCACTGTGTCCAGTATTAATTTCAGCAGTTTCAAGCATGTGTATGTTACCGGTATAGTGTGAAATACAGGAATTATGTAGAATGCTTAGTTAATGGATAGAATGCCTGATGCTTTAAGGCGAAATACAAAATATTTGTGAAAATGTTTCATTCATTTCGAAGGCATTTTATACATTTCCTAGGCGTTGTACAGAATGACCAGTACCATTTACACAAAGTGTTCAATGGGCACAAGACGAAACGCCTTTATCAATTAACACGCATTTGAAACCGAAAGAACAAGACTGCGAAGTAAAGCACAGGCTATTCTTACTGGGAAAAAATGAAAGCAGAACTTGGACTGAAGTACTTGTTATAGTAAGTACTCACGTTCGTGTTCCGCAAAAAACACTTTACATTTTGGTAATTAATGCAGACAGAATATTGTTACCAGTAAAACGCAAAGCAGAACTGGGATGACCCACTTGTTGCAGCAGGGAAGGCTAGAGTGACATTTTAAATTGCACTTAATTTTATTTTTCACACGAAGGCACCTCGGATTTTGGCATTTCGTGTTGCAATACATCTGACAAATCCTTAACCGCTTTCTTTGCACTGAGAAGCAGCTGGAAATCGGAGAGATATAACGTGGTCAGGAACATCTTTGACTCTCATCCTTTGGACATATACAGTCAATTCTGATCTTGACAACGTAACTGAATTCCGAGAAAGCTATTGACTTGAGAACATCTTTTTTAACAGCTTCTTGCTTCTTCTGGCAGGGGTCACGAAGGTAAATGTGCAGCTCGGTATCATGACGAGTAATGTTCTTACACTTTGTAAGATGTCGTGGTCTCCTGACCTTCATTGCTTACATATTCCGCCCTCACAATCATATTCCGCACATCCAGACGCTTCGTTCGAACTCAAACTCGGTAAGATAAAGCCGCAAATAACAAGTAAGCGCTCCGTGGTTGAAATACTCGAGGCTGGCGTACACGCATACATTCCAGACACGACGGTCACACGAGCTTTTAGTTCAGGAGAGCCAACGCACGCCAGGAGGCCGGTCCCAACCTATCTACGTCGGCCGGTGACCACCCGTGGAGCGGACAGCGTGTGCCCGAGTGAAAGGGGGAACGACCCTGTGTTCGGCTTAAAATTAAATTCAGCTACATTGTGTGGGAGCGCCCAGCCTACGCATTCTTTGGAAATATATCACACAGTTTCAGAGATTTTCACAGGGAGACAGCAAACGCCAAACGTCGATGCTACAGATTTCCGGATTGGTCGCCTTAAACGAAACGTCATTCTCCCGTTTTAGAATAGCAATGCTGATTGGCAGATGATATTTCTGACGCCTTTAGCTGAAGGAGTAATGGGAGAGACCGAAAGATATACCCCTTCACGTCTGGCGTGGAGAGGGGCCGTTCCGTTGTCACTATTGGAGCAAGAACATGTAACGAGAGCGTGCGCGCTCGTACGTGTACTCAAAGAGCGAGGAACAAGTCTCTCCTTAGTACTTCACTGGGAGAGCACCTCTGACGAGCGCGAATCGGAGTGCGACTCTATATTGAGTCCTTGCGATTAAGCGTTGTTCACTGTGTTGGCTGCCACACTTATTGTGTGGTGTGAATGGACAGAGTTATAGTTAAACGCCTGCGAGCGAATTTTTGAGTGGCAACGCGGTGGAATGGTTATCTGACAGGTGTACCACGCCAATAGTTAGACTAGGGGCGAATAGGAGTCCTTGACTTCATCAAGGCGTAGGGAGAGTTTGATTGGCGAAGGTCAATCCAGATAGAACGAGAGTTATCTTATTTGTTAGCAGCGAGCAGCGCAGACAGCAGTCATCGCAGCTTACGGTATTGTGCGCTACAGCTCTTGCGAGCCCCATATTTCCTCCACAACAGTACCCTTCACTGCATTTCACACGCGACAACCTCGACCGTATCTAGCAACTTTCTAATGGATAATTATTCAAGTTGAGTAGGCGCGGCTCTCAGCCATTCTGCCAAGTCAATAACAATCTTAAACTTTGTATAGAAATTTCATTAGCGAATCCTATCCTTAAGAGGCAACTTCACATTCCGAAAAGAACCAGGAAATAACGTGTTCAGTTCATAACTAAAAGTGCCATTGTGCTTTCTAAGAATTTTTGCAAAATAAATAATAACTTTCGGTAGTTTCATGTTTTTCTTACACTAACTAGCACTACTCCAGTACCCAAGTATCCCACTAGTTACATAAGAAATTTTGTGAATTTTTGTGTCATTTCCTTACAGCAGACGACTCCAGAAGACATTTATTGCTGAAAGTTTTTCAGGCATTTCTCTTTAGAACGTTAGGACCGTCTGTCTGACTTCTGCATTAGTTTGGGGGTGGAAATTGCATCTTGCAGGAGCCACAGGGTAAAGGGTACTTCTCAGATTAATCCGTTGCACAGAATAACAGAATAGCAACCCCACGCTCACAACTTGGGTGAACGTTCTTCCAGCATCCTGTCCTGCCCTCGATGACCAATAGTCATATGGGCCTTATGGTGTATGCCAAATAACTCGGAGTCCGGTATGTAAAATTGAATAGCTGTCGTACCTTCTTTAACAGGATATATCAGCTTAGCCTTATTATCTACCATAGTGTTTCAGCAGCCGATAGTCCCGTGGTTTCTCCTTAGTGGTAGTCGTAGCATTTTTCACGTAGTTGACTACGAAAACGCAATTTTTAATTGAGATAATTCATCGCAGAACTATCGTTGCATGTCATCATGGCGAGATTCCTCTCTTGGCACTACGCTTGCATCCGACATGGTGATACGGGAACAACGGGAAAGGATGACGGGAGAGCGTCTGTGGAGCTCAGCCGGATGCTACAAATGGTTCAAATGGCTCTGAGCACTATGGGACTTAACATCTATGGTCATCAGTCCCCTAGAACTTAGAACTACTTAAACCTAACTAACCTAAGGACAGCACACAACACCCAGCCATCACGAGGCAGAGAAAATCCCTGACCCCGCCGGGAATCGAACCCGGGAACCCGGGCGTGGGAAGCGAGAACGCTACCGCACGACCACGAGATGCGGGCCGGATGCTACACTCTGAAGAATTACACTGGTGACCAAAATTAAAGCAACAAACTGATATTTCCTCGTCCTGTGTCTAATTCACGATATTATCATAGAAACTGTCAACAGATGTCCGTACCGTCGCGTTCTGCTCGGAAGATTGCATTCCTATCAACGGACAATCACGCCAGCAATGACATCAGGTCACCTATCAAGCTAGGTAGTGTTTGAAGGGTAGTCCCACATCCACAATAATTGTGTACACAGTCACAGACGGTGAAGTACGGCACAGAGAAGACGCCTGCAAAGTCTCTGCTGTGGAGGGCCATAGGAAGAATTGAAGCAGAAGGGTCACAAACTGATGTGTCCCGATGGCTTAATGTGAATCGTTCTGTTGTTTCTCGGATGTGGCGACAGTTTATAGAGGCCAAAACTGGATCCCGAAGACAAGGGCAGGGCCGACCATTTGTGACACCGGAAAGAGGGGACTGTTATTTGCCCGTATGGGCACGACGGTACCGACTTAATACTGCACGGCCGGCCGGGGTGGCTGAGGCGCTACAGTCTGGAACCACGCGACCGCTACGGTCGCAGGTTCGAATCCTGCCTCGGGCATGGATGTGTGTGTGATGTCCTTAGGTTAGTTAGGTTTAAGTAGTTCTAAGTTCTAGGGGGCTGATGACCTTAGAAGTTAAGTCCCATAGTGCTCAGAGCCATTTGAACCATTTGAATACTGCACGTTTAACTGTCACTTGACCTCGCAGCATCCACAGGACGTGTTGTATCGATTCAAACGGTGTACAGAAGGCTTGAGCCTAGTGGCCTTTATTGTCGGAGACCTGCTGCATATATATCTTTGACGCGTCGTCACAGGTGAGAAAGTCTAGAGTGGAGTCTTGAGCATGCCATCTGGGCGGTCGAAGAGTCAGCCAATGCTCTTTCTACAGATGAGTCCCGATTTGATCTGGAAAGTGATTCTCGACGGATTCGCATCTGGAGGGAACGTGGAACTCGATGTCAGGACCCAAACACTGGGGAAAGAGACCCATATCGAAGTTGTTCCCTAACGATGTGGGCAAGGATTATGTTGACTACTCGAGCACCTCTTCACGAAATTGTACATGTGAATGGGCAAGATGTAAGAGCTCTCAGGTACTGTGAGGATATCTTGGGGTCTCATGCGCGGTTGTTGCGAGTTGCTGTGGGCTCAGACTTCGTATTGATGGTTGATAATGCTCGACTTTATAGAGCAAGGGTGGTTGATGTTTTTTTGGAAACGGAAGATATTGCACGCATGGCGTGGCCTGCTCGCTCTCCTGATTTGAGTCCCATAGATCATGTCTGGGATGCATTAGGCAGACGGGTTGCATCACGTTAGCATCCACCAACCACTCTCCATGGCTTGCGAGCAGCTTTGCAGTAAGAATTGATGACATCATTTACAGCGTGTCCCGTCACTCTCCGGCCAGTATTGGTGCCAGAGGTGGTGACGCCCGCCCCCGTCCCCTCCCCCCAGCACATCAGCCAGTTGTCAGAATGTGAGTATAAATCAGTTGAGTTGAAATAAAAAAAAGAAAATTTTGTCTACCATTATGCATGTTGCAGTTGACTGCGTTCTGTATTCTTTACATTGTTTCTAATTTGCTATCATCAGTTTATACTGTTTTGTGGTGAAATAAACGCAACCTTGCAAGATTTCCTTTTGTTGCTTTAATTTTGGGTGCCAGCCTATTACGGCGGTATTCGTGGCGTGATAGTTGAACGTCGTACAACAACACGCCCTCCTCGCAATCATTAAACGAAGACTTGAACGCCACCGCAGAAAGTGGTAGCGGGAAAAAAGGGCAGACTGGACGTATTACACACTTTTTCAGGAAACAATCAAGGTAAAGTATACAATACCTAGGTAATGTATAAAATATCAATCTTTTCATACTGTGACATACGATTTTGTCCGCAGCTCGTGGTCTCGCGGTAGCGTTCTCGCTTCCCGAGCACGGGGTCCCGGGTTCGATTCCCGGCGAGGTCGGGGATTTTCTCTACCTCGTGATGACTGGGTGTTGTGTGTTGTCCTTAGGTTAGTTAGGTTTAAGTAGTTCTAAGTTCTAGGGGACTGATGACCATAGCTGTTAAGTCCCATAGTGCTCAGAGCCATTTGAACCATTTGAGCCACATACGATTTTAGGAATTCTATACATTGCTTAGGCATTCTATAGAATGCCGGATTTGACACAATGCCGGTAGCGTGTATGATATCCCTGATAACAGATGTACGAAGTATTTTAATATCCACACACTTCAGGAACTACTACTATTTATTGTTTAAAAGAAAAATTCAAACCTCACTTGTATAATAATTATTTCTCATTAGCGTCAAGATATCCTTTTCATTTCTTCTGTGAGTAAGCTACCAATGACGTACCTAAAATTTTTAATTTCTTACCTACAGTCTTGAGATCGTCCTTTCATTCACGCTGTGACCAGTGTTGCTGGAACCTGGTTAAGTAATATTTGTTAATTTATCTTCTTTTTCTTGATTTAGCGTCTCGTAATGGTGCTAAACTGTTCGCTTTGACCCTGTGCCCTTAGTCATGTTGTACTAATGGACAAGATGTCTCAATTATTGACGACGCCTTTGGCACAATTGTTTTATTAATCTCCATTACATGATGCAATTTCAGATTTTTTACTTCTGATGAAGGTATATTTATATGTACCGAAACCTTGGTCAAGAAATTTTAATAAATTTTTATCCTGCAACTGTTTTTGGCTGTCATCCTTTATCGTCATAAAAATCTTTTTGAAAATCGTGCATCGTTCTGCCTGTTGTGCCTTACAGATAAAAAAGAAAAGATAGAAAGTTCAGCAGCTTTTGTGGATGTAAACTCTGTTTTCCAAAATGCGTATTTGGATTTTAGTGTAGAGGATATTTTTTATATATCTTAGAAGTAGCCATATTAATTTATTTATAATGGGACGACCACTGCATGAATAACGGCATGCATAAACATTTAGTCTTCGTAATAGTTCTCTGCACATAATTTCTTTTTGCTTTTCCTTTTTTTTCTTTGTCACAGTTAAGTAAAAGTAAGAAAAATAGCTAATACAGAGTACTTGTTAATGTGTCACCTTTATATTGCTTCATTATAATACTGCCGCGTTGAAACTGCTGCACGTGTTTGATTCACTACGGGAGTCGCATTTACGCAACTGACAACGTAATTTTCAGGGGCTCAGGTGAGGCGTCCGTGGAAAACCAAGTCTTGTGATGATGCGAAGAGATGTTTATAGTGTTTGTTGATCTCATTTCCTAAAACACACTTGATGGCTTTAATAGATCGTAATTAAACATATTTTTTTTTTGAAAATGTTATTTTCCGACCATTGATGTGATAGTTTCTACAATGAGGTTTGACAAGATAAAACTTACTTTACAAGTTGATGTCGTAACTCTCCTTTGTCTTCAGTCTTCCGTCTTCCGCACACACTCAAGTGCCCTACACGTGCCGCATCCCTCTCGCCGCGAATCTCCCTGTAGCCATAAATCAGAGAGATTTATTGCCGGGCCTGATAATGCAAGGTAATTTATGCCTCATCCTGTAGCATTACATTATTCCAGGGCCAGGAAAAGTCTGCGAAGCTTTCTAACTTCTGGAAGCTAAACCTGTAGCTGATATTCTAATCAATATAATGCCCGTGTTCCTCCTTTTTAGTGTCTTTGTTTTAAAAGCGCCTGAGTTTAGTTTGTTGCAGCTCTTGAAGTCTTTTAACTTCTCTGTAACGTTCTAAAGAAGTATTTATAAGCTGTCAGGTTTTGTTGCCACGAATCATATTATTTCATTACTGGATAAATTCTTTTCCCTCTCGTTTCTTCTCCTTCATTCTGCCATCCATTACAGCGTCCCATCATCATTATAATAGACACAAGCGGCCACGGTAAGTTTATATAGCCATAGAAACCATAATGCGTCTTGGAATTACACTGCAATAATAAATATGGGTTAGATGCAAGAACGTCGTGACTGTGTATGGATGAAAACCGTAGTGGACAGAACTGCTCAGAGGGGGCCTTAATCTAATATTCGACATGAAAAGGTAGACAATAATGACTGTGAAAAAGAGTGATTACAACAGTTTGTTTAAGAATCGTTATCGGTTGCCTTGGATTTACATCTACTGAAATATTTTACCTTGGCCGCACTATGACTACAGACGAATTTCTAATTGTGCCTCTATTACTATCACACTGAAACTCCGAAAAAGTATTGCGTTGATCTGAAAATCTTGATTATTCACACTTTTCCTCTCTGTACTTTGTATAAGAAAACTGGGCACCAAGATTCCTTGGGCAAGCCAATATGGTTTCTTAAACTGTAATACTTTCTGTGGCAAGGTATATGCTGGTAACTGTTAAGAGTTTCCGGAATTGACACGATATCGAAATCAAGTTGTACAGTACATAGGTGAAAAATACTGCGTTGTGATTCGAACTCATTCAGTCTTAACCTGTAGATCCCTTTATAACTGGCTGGGGAAGTCTATTGATAGATCGAAGGAAGGCAGTGTCCTACTATTCCCATAACATCCATGCCATGTAAACAAACGCTTTCAGGCCCTTAGTACAATAAAACCACCGAACGTTCTATCGAGTTTAAAATCTTGTCTCAAAACACACACACACACACACACTCACTCACACACATACAAAGCATTCGTGCAATTAAAAGAGATAATAAATTCATTCGAAGTTCTAAGTTTGTTTCATGGTACGTCGATCATTATTTGTACGATTAAACGTAAAGGTGTGGAAAGAGTCATTTTACATTTACACTACACATTCATATGTGAATAGGGCTTTATGCTGATCATTTACAGATGTTTTTGTATTAATACTAATATAAGTTAGTAATTCCTGTCCACAACCTTTCATACAATACAAAAGTATAAATTCTCCTGCGGACAACAAGGAGCTGCCAAGAAGAAATTTTTAAATTTGTTTCCAGTTTTCTGTCCAACCGGACATTTTATATCACTGGGTAAGTGATCAAAAAATTTGGTCACGGCATTGTGTACTCCTTTTTGTATAAAAGACAACCTTACCACGGCGGAGTGAATGTAATTTTTTCTTCCGATGCTGTGGTTATGTACATCATTGTTCCTTTTGAACTGCAGTGGATTGTTTCCAACAAAAGTCTTGAGGGAGTAAATACACTTTGAAGCAGTAATCAGAATGTCTAACTTCTTAAAAAGATGTCGACAATATGATCGTGGATGCGCACCACATATTACTCACAGAGCACGTTTTTGAGCAACGAAGATTTTATTTCGAAAGACGAGTTAGTCCAGAACGTTATTCTTCATGGCGTTATTAAAAGATTTCCAATGATTCGAAGTGCAAATGTAGCTGAATTCAGTTATTTTAAGAGTGCCAATATATAGGTTCTGCACCACTTCGGTTCCGGAACCTGTACAGAAAATTGGAATAGAGATCAATATAAACATCATTTCCGCTCTTTTTATTGGTCATGAAAACCACACATTGCATGTTGTCCCACCATACAGTGAGAACTTCAGACGTGGTGGTCCAGATTGCTGTACACACCCGTACTTCTAATACCCAGTAGCACCTCCTCTTGCATTGATGCATGCTTGTATTCGTCGTGGCATACTATCCCCAAGTTCCAGAATGAGATTTTCAGTCTTTAGCGGAGTGTGCGCTGATATGAAACTTCCTGGCAGATTAAAACTGTGTGTCGGACCGAGACTCGAACTCAGGACCTTTACCCTTCTCGGGCAAGTGCTCTAGCACGGTCCGGCACACAGTTTTAATCTACGAGGAGGTTTCATATCCACAAGTTTATCAAGGCAATGTTGGTCCAGATTGTTCCATTCCTCAAAGGCAATTCGGCGTAGATTCCTCAGTGTGGTTGGTGAGTCACTTCCTCCATAAACAGCCCTTACCAATCTATCCCAGGCTTGTCGATAGGGTTCATGTCTGGACAACATGTTGGCCACTCTAGTCGAGCGATGTCGTTATCCTGAAGGAAGTCGTTCACAAGACGTGCACGATGGGGGTGCGAATTATCGTCCATGAAGACGAATGCCTCGCCAATATGCTGCCAATATGGTTGCACTATCGGTCGGAAAATGGCATTCACGTGTCGTACAGCCGTTAGGGCGCCTTCCATGACCACCAGCGGCGTACGTTGGCCCACATAATGCCACCCCAAAACAACAGGAAATCTCCACCTCGCTACGCACCTTGCTACACTTGCTGGACAGTGTGTCTAAGGCGTTCAGTCTGACCGGGTTGTCTCCAAACACGTTTCCGACAATTGGTAGAAGGTATATGCGACACTCATCAGTGAAGAGAACATGATGCCAATCCTGAGCGGTCCATTCGGCATGTTGTTGGTCCCACCTGTATCGCGCTGCATGATGTCGTGGTTGCAATGATGGACCTCGCCATGGACGTCTGGAGTGAAGTTGCACATCATGCACGCTGTTGCCACAGTGTGAGTCGTAACACGACGTTCTGTGTTTGCAAGAAAAGCATTATTCAACATGGCGGTGTTGCTGTCAGGGTTCCTCCGAGCCATAATCCGTAGGTAACGGTCATCCACTGCAGTAGTAGCCCTTGGGCGGCCTGAGCGAGGCATGTCATCGACAGTTCCTGTCTCTCTGTATCTCCTCCATGTCCGAACAACAACGCTTTGGTTCACTCCGAGACGCCCGGACACTTCCCTTGTTGAGAGCCCTTCCTGGCACAAAGTAACAATGCGGACGCGATCGAACCACGGTATTGACCGTCTAGGCATGGTTGAACTACAGACACCACGAGCCTCCAGGAAGGAGGAATGATTGGAACTGATCGGCTGTCGGACCCCTTCTGGCTAATAGGCGCTGCTCACGCATGGTTGTTTACATCTTTGGGCGGGTTTAGTGACATCTCTGAACAGTCAAAAGGACTGTGTTTGTGATACAATATCCACAGCCAACGTCTATCTTCAGGAGTTGTGGGAACTGGCGTGTTGCAAAACTTTAACTACTATATTCTATTCTCCACATCTGGGTGTACTACAGCAGTATTATAACACATGGTAAGGAAATAACAATTAGAGTAGAAACTTCAAAAATTTTAGATGTCCATACCCACGATATATAAGCTTAAATTCTCATCAGAGCGGAATTTTACACGTCGTTACGTTTCATGTGAACATTTACCGTATTTACACATTTACATACATACGCTGCAAGCCGTTGAGACATGCGTGGCAGTGGGTGCTTAAGACGGTACTTATTCAGGTTTGTTCCCGTTACAATCGCGTATGAGGAGCGGTAATAGTAATTGCTTAAACGCCTCTACGCTTGCTGCAATTAGTCTAATTTTAGGAACATACAACAAGGATAAGTTGTTAGTCTAATTTTGTTTTCACGGTCCCTGCAGGGTCGATGTCTAGGGGACTGAAGAAAATCTCTAGATTCTTCATTAAATATAGTTTTCTGAAATTTTAGGACAAGGTTTTCTTTGCAGTATTTGCGTGTAACTTCAAGATTTTGCCAATTCAGTCACTCCAACATTTCTGTGGCTCTGCCCCGTGGGTCAGACAAACCTGATACCATTCCTACCGCTCTTATTTGTACACTTTTCATATATCATGCTCGTCCTATGTGGTGTGGGTACCACACACTTGTGCAGTCTGTATGGTGGGACACACAAATGACTTAGCAGTCTCCCTTATAGACAGACTGAATTTTCCCAATATCCTACCAATGCACTGACTGCTTCAAGGTATGAGTAAGCCAGTGTGACCGTATCATTTCACACCCCTATAACTTGTTAACTTCGGTATCTGACTTGACGGAGTCTGATCACTGAGATTCATAAATGCAATGTACTACAGGACTGTGATGTTACGAATATAATGCTGAATGAAAAAGAACTATTTGATTGCTATCAATCTACCGATCCTATTTGTGGTTTATCTGGATCGACACAGCAATCTAGATACCACTGCTTTGTATTAGCGTGGATGGACGATGACCCTTGTAGGTGACCATCAGTACGAAATTTTGTATGCACATGTGTAGTATAAGGATAGGAGAGTTTTTTGTTTATAATGTTGTAATTGAAATGTATTAACAAAAAAATGTGCACCAGAACTGTAACATGATAAAACATAAAATTAATTTACACTTCAGCTAACATACTGGCTCTGTATTCTTTCTCAAACTATCGAGATAGTACATTAACCATGAAGGTATAGAATCGAAATATTAGCAAATTTTTCTTCAGTGGCATTAAATTTGGTTGCCCGTTGACATTCATAACGATGACCGACAGATAAAATAATTTCATATTCCGACAAGTACATTAGCTAATGAGAAACCACTAAATAAACATAAAGAATGTAAACGCAAACAACAAAATACATGTTCACTAGCTGTAAAGTTTGTATATTGTGCTACCTTCAGCTTTTAGCCAATGTTAAACAAGTCAGAGATTATGGCAGGTTTGCGCACGCCCCTAATGATGGGGGACACCAGAACGTTCGCATCAAATTTAGAAATATTTACTATGAACAAAATAACTTTCTGACAATTTAGTAAACGTCATTAAATAATTTTTATGGCTACGAATGCTATTGCGTAATTTATTGGGAGAGTTATAATAAATAACTGAAAAACATTTGTAACAAAGTGATCAGCTTCGGTAGAGGAATGTGAGATAATAGTTAATTGTTAAAGAGAATTCACTGTAAACTCAGTATTTTTTGTAATCGGGTTTGAACAGCTAATATTTCGTGATCTGTAGTAATAACAGAAATATATCTGCCCACTCGTGAATTTCTGAGACGTCAATTTTCTATTACAAAATCAAATAATTTCAGCCAAACTGGTGCGATGAATGATTACTTCGTACCATTTAATGCTGAATTAAATACGATTGAAGGGTAAACATACTTAATATAAAGGAAATTTGTTAATTGTAGCCTGCCGCTGTGGCCGAGCGGTTCTAGGCGCTTCAGTCCGGAACCGCTATGCTGCTACGGTCGCAAGTTCGGATCCTGCCTCGGGCATGGATGTGTGTGATGTTCTTAGGTTAGTTAGGTTTAAGTAGTACTAAGTCTATGGGACTGATGACCTCAGATGTTAAGTCCCATAGTGCTTGGAGCCATTTTTTGTTAATTGCAGAATCAACAGTGATTAGACATATTACTTTTCATTTATTATGAAAGAAACATTCTTCACTTTAAATAAGAAATTAGTACATAATTTGTGCTTGTGAGACCGTAAATTGCATAGCCCCGCTACAACGCTGGCGACGATGCAGGTATTCGCTAACCTTCAGTTTCAAGTTGATCAGTTCAGATTAATTATTCTCCTTTATCAGGTGATACTCCGACTGTTGTCCTATGTTACCGTCGAAACTTTAGTATCGTAGCATTCCAGTCCGTAGACTTGTACAATGTGAACAATCGCTACACAATTAACCAATTAATGTCTCTCGTGCAGTGTTACAACTGCATGTAAGTGCTTGCTATCCTCAACAATCGCGAAAACTTCTTTGGACATCCTGTCAAACATCACAGATCATCGAATATTTATCGTTATTCACTTTGATCCTGATGTCCGTGTTACGTTCAGTTTCCACGAAGGTTTTCTCGTTTTAGACAGATCGCACTACACGTAAAAACCACGAACAGCCACAAGTACTATCGTCACGCAAGCGCACCAGACTCCACTACCTGCTACTGATAGTGCACCTCGACTCACCATAAACTTTCGATACAAAGAGTACTACATATCCATACACTGAGACTGTATGGTTTAAACGTCAGTTTGCAATTATTAAGAAACTGTGATACTAACGTAATAGTTTGCGAATGAACGGCAGGATGTCATTGTCTAACGGGCACAATTTTTCGGCAAGCGCCCATATTCACATCATCTGGTGCGATTGATGGATGCAATGTGGTCACTTGCCGAAATATTGTGCCCGTTGGACACTGACGCCCGATCGTTCATTCGTGAACTCTTTCATCGTGAATTATGTCGGAAGAAGTTGAAGAACATCAACTGTGATGCTGTTAACTAAATATTATACAATTAAAAAGGAAAAGAGATACATTTAAACTGGCAACCCATGGCCGCTTCACTACAAGAGCTGCACACGATGGTCTGTTGATGCATTTAAGTATACCATTTGTTTCAATAGTTCCAAGTTCCACACCCCTAAGTGTAAACGGTAGTTCGACATTAAACAAAAGCCAGAGCGAGTAGAGGAGAAAGTTTGCTGACTTTCCTAGTTCACAGGTTCCGCCGCAAGATGTCAGTTGCTCCGCTCGTGACCCATGGAAGTACATGTTACAGCGGCAATCGCAGCACACTAACAGGTTTAGTGAAGAAATTTATGTAACGAATTGAAAAGTACATGGATATAATTAACTTACCTCAGCGGACATCAGTTGTTCGGTGCTTTAGACAGTTTCCGGGAAGCCTTCGAAGTTTTTGAAGGCTTCAGTGGCTTCTGAATTTGTTTAATGCCAGTGAAAACTGGCATTTTATACAATTAAGAACCAGCTTAGGACCGACCCCGCTTTTTTCTATGTCCCCTCCCTCCACGGCTCCTCCCTTTTCTCCTTTTCCTCTCCTCCCCCCCTTTTTCCCCTCATCGGTCCGGGTCCTTCCCCCCTCACCCATCTGCCACTGTGTCGCCTGTATAGTGATGTTTTAAGTGGGTGTTCAGGGTAGTGCGTCCCCTGTCAGTGTTGCGAACAGCCACCATACTGTCGCTAGTTGTGTGTGTGTGTGTTTTTTTAAATCTCGTGCCAACAGAAACCAGACTGTTGCCTTGTTTTTTAATTGTGCCTGTCTATTTACTATGTGTTTTAATCAGCATCGCCGACCGTTTTGTTTTTGTATTTTTCTTTGTATCTTTTTCTCCATATTTCAGTTTTTAACAGTCACTGTTTTATCGCCTCCTTTTGTTTTTTATATCTCTTAACTCTGTTTTTTAACTTTTCTGTAGGCTGCAGAGCAGCGTATTGTGCTGCTGCCAGCCCCCCCCATCTGAAGACGCCTTTCGATGTGTACGTGGTGAGCAATGTCTTTCCTGTATCAAAGCCGTAATGTCTAATAGACATCAGTAAAGGAAGTGGCACGTCAGACGAATTCCCATTTAGAAGGCACAAGCACTTCAGGCATTTTGTGACTCTTATTGCTCGATGCACAACATAATCTGCCAGATGATAAACTAAAGATTCTTTTGCCGAGGAGCTTTTAAGAGTCTCCGGCATATGTTCTGGATCGGGTTGAGGGAACTGAGTTGAAGTTAAGTGGAACACACAGCGTTTTTTAAATTATGTCTTGCAGTTCCGGAACTCTGTTTCTGTTCTTTTGCTGCAAGTCTATAGCTAACGTCCGCATCTGGCTTACGTATGGCGTCAACGAACATTCACATTTATGTTCACAGTTTCTACGGAAAGATAATGAAAGTTTAGCAGGAATGTCAACACACTGTAACATGAGCAAGCTCAGTAAGTCTATTACTGACGGATGATAATTCCACCTCAGAGGCTTTATGATACTAGGCAAAACTGATTTCCGCCTGTTTATCAAAAACATGGCCTCTTGAATATATTTTGAGGTCTGGCCTGCTCACTGAGCGAATTTTTAAAGAGCCGCGGTATTTTGACCGTGCAAAGGTAGATTAATCATTAGTCTCTTAATTAGTGGTTGGAATGAATGACTTGACGATAAATCAACTGTCTCTTGATAAATTTTTGAATTTAACTTTGAAGTCAAAAGGCTTAAATTTATTTTTAGGACGAGAAGACCCTAAAAAATGACGTTGAAGTGAATCCTGATTAAATTTTGCTGTCGGGATATAGCTGAAACCTTTTTCCACGAGTATTGAAATACTCGTAATGTACTTTCAGTTGTTACTCTTAGAGACTGGAGAGTTCTTTCGCAAGCAAAGCTGTTACTTCTATAGGCGAGAATGTTTTTCCATTTCATTAACTTTTTGTGAGTCCTTTGTTTATACAAAGCATCCTTAGCAAAGAAGAGTTAAGTGTGTCCACTAAGCTGTCCGCACACTAGTGAATGATTCCGTTGATTCACTGCCTTCGAATCCTGCCTCTTTAATTTCCCTGAAGAATTTTATTACGATGGCTACTGAGTTACTAGATAACGTTAAAGCTAATCTTACATTAAATCACTGAAATGACGACGGATCCAAGTGGGTGGAAGTTAACTTGTGACAAACTTTTAATCCGGAGATTTCAGGGGAAATATCTTGTTCATAAACTCTTCGACAAAAATTGTAGTTGACGATTTCATTGCTGAAAAGTACTTCTGATTTATCACAAAAATTATTCCTTACGCATTTTATTATATGAATAGCGTGTGCAAATGACCAAATTCTTCTGGTTTCGCTAACTGTATTTGATACGGAGCAAGTAACTTTATTTTTTATGCCACTAATTCCTAGACATTGCCATACTTTTTAATTCGGTTGATTTCCATTAGAAGTGAATGCAATAATTCCGGTTCCGGCTTGCTCTAGCTGGAGAATTACTTAAGTCATATCTACGAGACAACGTCACCAAGAGTTGCACAGCGACCTGCATCCACAGCAACAGGTTGGATACAGTTGTGCAGTAGAGGAACAAACATAAACACCAGAGCATGATTTGCAAGTTTATTCATACAGTCTTGTGGAGTATGTTTCCCTAAATTGACGAAACCGTCCTAACTCTGAATGAAGTGTTATGGAAATTCAGTTCTTCTTGGAGCTTAATTTAATCAAAATCGAAACACCTAGGCCTTTGTTTTCAACTCGTTCTTCCAGAAAATAATTCTTAATTGCATCCATGGCATGTGCATTGATTCTGTATGGCCATCTGACATGAGATCCTTCACTAAATTTCGTAGATCTGTTACGGAAGGAAGTGACGACAATCCGCTCTTCAAAAAATGTCTCTATCCTTTGGGCGACTTAATTTTTAAGAGCACGCAGTCTAGAAGAAACTCGTTATCATACTGGATTCCGTTATTTTTTTCAATTGGCTATTCTTTATCACAATGTCTATCATGTTTTTCTGTTTATTACTGAGTTTAGGATGATCTAGGAGATTTGACTGAGCAGTCTTACGCTTTTCGTCTGAGGGCTGCTTTCGCAGAAGATTTATTTCGGCATTCGCTCTTCTTAATTTATTACGTAATCGCACAACTTCCAGTTTCTTGCACTTAAATCTTCTTTTTAATGAAGTTACTGCTGAGTCAGAAACCGTTTCGTTCCGTAAATTTTCGTCAAGGAGACACGCTGAGAGACATCGTAAATCCTTCTTCCACATTTCCTTTGCAGCGGCTTCTCTCTTGCGTGTGTTTTGGTGGCGATTGTCTGTTGTGTAATAAATTCAAAACATTTCGGTAAATTGGAAAATAAATGAGAAACCGCTCCTGGTTTTGGATACCAAATTTGTCTTGGAATTTTAAGTTGTTTACCGTCGATGACAATCAAATCTGCTTTTGTGGTAAATTCCTCACCGAAATGTGAGTCACACACAAAACAATTGCAAACCAAAATCTCTGTTTTTCCGAGGTAATACTGTTAGCCATTTGTAAAACGCTACTTTGTTTCTTGGAGGTATGAAAACATGTTTACCCTTACTTTCTCTGTAGCCAGATCTGGATGCTGGAACGAAACACATAGGTTTTTTTGTTCTTCTTCTTTAAAAACGAGTATCTATAACTCTTAACGCAACTTTATCAACGCAGCCTTCAACTCTGCAAAATAAACTCACAAAATAAGCACAGACACTACCAATACACGCCTTCCGCTAAGCCAAAATCACGTCAACTTGAGTCTCAAGCGACAATGCTGCTCGTAGTTGGTGGGCGCGCCACCTCTCCCTTGCTACCTGTGTTCACGCGCAGGGAGTCCGCACACTTTCTCTTCTGCTCGCTAGCCAATGCAGATATATCCTAGAGTTTTTAAACCTAGATGTTCAAGAAAGAAAGAAAAAAGAAAATTACCTGGCCACTAGTATTGAAATAATGTAATATACTGTACGAGAAAGAATCGATCTCCATAGCAGTCTTAAATTAGTCTGACCCCTGTGCAGCCACTCCTCTGCTTTACTCAGAGGCATCGCGGTAGCCTACGAGATGCAGTTACAGCTACGAGGGCTATTCCGAAAGTAAGGTCCGATAGGTCGCGAAATGGAAACCACGGTAAAAATCAAAAATGTTTTATTTGCAACAGTTAGATACACCTTGCAGCTACTTATCTCCATAGTCGCCGACCCGACTTAGACGTGTATCGTAGCGTTGTACCAACTTTCCCATACCCTCGCTATAGAAGGCAGCCGCCAGTGCTCTCCGCCAAGTCTCTACGCTGGCCTACGGCTCGTTGTCTTGTGCCGAAATGTTGTCTTCATAACCAGCGGTTCATGTGACCTGAGCTGAAACTCAGAGGGAGACAATTACGGGCTGTATTGTGGGTAGTCTCACATTTCCATTTGAAAACGATGCAGGAGCATCTTCATTGCCCCTGCAGAATGCGGCTGAGAATTGTCTTGAAGACGAAACAGCACGACAGTTATGTAATGTTAGCTGCATAGCTTCAGGGGAAATTTCTCACCAGGCCCCCGTACTTGGCGGCAGACACTATTTTCTAGATATCTTTACGCACTCACTGCGAGCTCAGAAATGAGAAGAGCGACGTGATGCTAACTGGGGTTATACTAGAGACACTACCCAACACATCTGTGCAAAGCTTTATCGGATTTTCATAGTCGTTTCCATTTCGTGACCGATCGGACCTTACTTTCGGAATAGCCCTCGTAGTTCTTGCCATCGTAAGACGTGGGAAGCGGTCGATCCGTTTATTTTGAGATTTAAATGACAATCATCAATTGTCGGATATTAGGTGGAAAAGGCTTTCAGCGCCTATACAACGAGACCCGTTTTCGAATCCGGGTTCAGCAAAAATTTTCAACTTTCCCCACTGATTTCGATCAATACCTGCTCGCAGCCAAGGTCTGAATTTTCTTTGGTAGTGGCTGTGCCAATGTGAAGAAGACGTTATTTTGGATTCTGATTCTAGACTGAAATTATGAATTATATGTCTATCATTGAATTTCCGAATGTGAGATAGCTCAGAATACTGCACTAGCGCGTATCATCTGCATAGAAATTAGCAATTATTGCTTTACTGTGTGATATTAGTAGTTATTTATACGTAAAAGTGGAAAGAAATTCCACCTTTCTTCGTCTGCTTCAGGGTTTATTAAATTAATGCTAAGTAATGTATTTCCTCTGAGAGCAGCCACTCAGTTATTAATGTAATAGAATTATGCAAAATAAGATGATGCCACTATTCAAATTAAAAAAAATTAAATTTAGCTTAATAATGGAAATTCTAGTTTAAGGATGAAACCGGAAAGAATCGTCCCGCTCACATATGGATGCCAATGCTCGCAGGAAGGAGCAAATGCCTTTGGAGCATCGGAACGATTTATTAAAAAACAACCATGTATGTCAGGAGAGGAAGCTAATCAACATACCAGTTTCCAAATCGGGAAAAGATCCAGCATTAATTCAGTCGTTTCTTCCCCCTCTCCCAGTATCTTTAATGTCGGGCAGCTGTTAGATGAATGATATGGTCAAAAGCATACTAAAACACTTCGCAACAGGATTTTTAGCCGCGCGGAGTGGCCGCGCTGTTTGAGGCACCATGACACGGACTGCACGGCCCCTCTCGCTGGAGGTTCGAGTCCTCCCTCGGGCACGGGTGTGTGTGTGTTGTTCTTAGCATAAGTTAGTTGAAGTTACTTTAAAGTAGTGTGCAAGTCTAGGGACCGATGACCTCTGCAGTTTGGTCCCATAGGAATTCACACACATTTTTGATTTTCAGGTATCGGAAAAATCAGCACGATGAATTCACTAGATACCTTTTCTACAAATGCGTAACTGAATTTCTCCGATAATCTGTATAAGAGAGAGAACAGAGAGATGAACCAAAATAAGTGCCTCACCAAGATGATTCCTGCACAACAAACCACTGCTTCCTGCGATTAATATTACAGATAATCCAAAGATCTTTCTGATGCACTTTATTCTAACCTGCGATATGAATGATTGATTAAACTCCTAAAACACTGGACCAAGCGCCACATTGAATAATAGATTCCAGAAGCCATAACAACATTTCAACACGTTGTATAAATCACTCATTTACTTTGTCTGCAAGAGAGATGATGAATATAAAAAAAACTATGATTAAAACAAAACGTAATAACAAACTGTTTCACACCTCTCAGCGCGAACTTTCAGATATGACGCTCGTAAGCCACTGTAGTTTTCAATTTTCGTTGACTCCTAACATGCGTAGTAAAAATATGTGCAAAACTAGAAAGAAACAGGTTCATCAGGTAAGAATCAGAGACGTAGGTAAGGATAATTTATGCAAGAATTTGGTGGCATGCCCTACCAAATGAAATTAAGAAAGAAGTTCAGCAACTTACATAATGAATGTTTATAAAGGCATAGTATACGATCAATTATTTAACGAAAGTTCTTATGTTACTTAGAAAAGATTTTGTAGACCCGAAGAGAGCGAAAGGAAAGAAAATTTCATGTCGAAGGAGACAGCTATTGAATATGAGGTGGGAGACTAAGACGCTGAACTGCAGAAAGGTATTCGACAATGTCTTCGAGAAGGTTATAGAACACACAGTAAATTATGATAAGAGAAACAATTGACAACAATAAGAGAACAGAACTTGGGTAATCTACATTTCATAAGCTAAAAATGGGAGACGGCATTGAACTGGTAGGGAGCTTGGATCTGGAAATAGTAAGGTACTGAGCGAAAATAAAATAATGTCTGAAATAACATTATTTATTTACCACATAGGCCAATCATTAAATTATAAAAGCAAGTAATATTTGTTCAAACCCAAGTTTTATCAAACATTTTCTCAAACAACAGTTTCTTTAATACACATTAGCAGATAGTATGAAGGATAATATAAGTCGTTTACCAGAAGATACACTAGCAGATACTTGACACTGGAAATAACATATACGTCTGTGAATCAAAGAACAGACTGTAGCATCAATAAATGCTAAAGCACACAGTTAAAAGAATTAATAGCAGTTAATTTAAATAGGCGGCTACGAAAACGGCCCAGGGGGATTGTTATCCCGCTGATCACATAATAGATAATTTAAAGTGTTGTAAAAAATAATTTATTCCTTTTTAACAACAATTTCTGTAATATACATTAACTGATGCTCGAAGCTTAAAACTATCAGTCCAATAATTCTTACATATGACACTACCACGTCATATGTTCTGAAATCATAATATTTCGTTTATATTTGACACAAATTTAGTCAATTTTCGAGAGCTTTAAATGAACAGAAAATCTATTCAAAACGTTTGACGCTCTCTATCTCAATCTCAACATACTTCAATTAAGTCGTTGTTACAGAGAACGCATCACGTCCGTGAAGGTAGACAGCAACATCAATAATTACCAAAACACTTAGCTAAGAGAGGTCCCAGCAAAAATTTTAAAAAAGTTTACATACACAGCTGTTGTCTCACTAGTTTACACAATCATGGAAAGTAAAGTTTAAAGTAACGTACACGTCTCTGAAGTAGACATTTACATCAACAAATATCAATTACATGGATGAGAAAATCATTATAAAAATATTTAAAGCTGTGAAATAAGCAAAGGGAATTGCTCATTCATTAATATACGTAATCATGGAAAACATAAGCTTTCAAATAATGTACACGTCTGTCGAGCAGGCCGAGGGCATCAGCAACCACTTTTGTGAGCAACAAAATCCCCACCAACCGACGGGTCTAGAGTACATGAATTACGCAATTACAGTAACAGCACAATTTTGGCCGACCTCCTTGACGGTTGCTCGACAAAGCTTAGAATATGCACAAGGATTACAAATTAAATTTAGTAAAGTGAATGAGAAGCATTATGCGGACCGCGAACCACGACAGAAGCATGAGGCCATAGAACTTAGTCGATTTGGTTAGCCTTGTACAATTAGTGTTAGTTTTTCTCATAGTGCAGATTGTAGCGCACGACATTGCTCAACCTTTGGCTTGGGTTCCATCCTGATAATCGTCCCACGTCCAATTTTTGCATCACTCTCTTGTTGGGTTTTCGGAAACCAAAGGAGAACAAGTTTGGTGACACCGCCTCTGGCAATCTGATTGAATTTGATCGCGCAATGACCTGTCTAGCTGCCTCCAACACTAAATAACACGGAAAAGGTGCATCATAACAGTTTTTGTCCACCTTACGCTGCCTAATATCGTCTAGGGTCACCGCGAGCACGCAGAAATGCCGCAACACGACGTGGCATGGACTCGAGTAATGTCTGCAGTAGTAGTGGATGGAAATAACGCCATGAATCCTGCAGGGCTGCCCATAAATCCATAAGAATACGAGGGCGTAGAGATATCCTCTGAATAGCACTTTGCAAGGCATCCCAGATGTGCTCAATAATGTTCATGTGTGGGTAATATGGTGACCAGCAGAGGTGTTAAAACTCAGGAAAGTATTCCTGGAGGCACTCTGTAGTTATTCTGGACGTGTGGGGTGTCGCATTGTCCTGCTGGAATTGCCCTAGTCCGTCGGAATGCGCATTGGACATGAATGGATGCAGGTGATCAGACAAGATGCTTGTACGTGTCACCTGTCGGAATCGTATCTAGACGTATCAGGGGTTCCATGTCACTCCAACTGCACACGCCTCACACCATTACGGAGCCTCCACCAGCTTGAACAGTCCCCTGCTGACAAACAGGTTCCATGGATTTATGAGGTTGTCTCCATATCCGTACAGGTCCATCCGCTCGATACAATTTGAAACGAGACCCTTCCGATCAGGGAACATGTTTCCTGTCATCAACAGTCTAATGCCGGTGTTGACGAGCCCAAGCAAGGTGTAATGGTTTGTGTCGTGCAGTCATCAAGGGTACACGAGTGAACCCTCGGCTCCGAAAGCCCATATCGATGATGTTTCGTTGAATGGTTCGCACGTTAACACTTGTTGATGGCTCAGAATTGAAATCTGCAGCAATTTTCGGAATGGTTGCACTTCTGTCACACTGCACGATTGTCTTCATGAAACAACAGACACTAAGACTTTAATTTAGAAAACACACACGCCTTCTGGTACCATATACTTTTACAATTAAACAAATATATCACTTATACAAGTTCTTGTCACCCGGATGCTGATTCACACAAAAGAATCGGCCAAACATGGGCAGTAGAAAGATCCAAAACATACTGTCAAAATAAAGAACCACACACAGAAGAGACTGCAGATGGGGCGTGTTGTCTCGCGAATCGTGACCAACACTCAGTGCCCCCTAGAACTGGTGCTCACCGTCGTTCATGTACCAGACCAAAGCGAATCATGAAGGATGAATGAGGCCATGTCCGCCAGCCAAGGCAGGGAGACTCCCGAACTCCAACTCCACAATAATCTCCCTGCGTAGCTGCGCGATCAGCACGGCGGATTGCTAAGCAAAGGTGTCCGGGTTCGATCCCCTGCCGATTCGGAGATTTTTCTCCCCTCCATGAGTGGGTGTCATGTTGTCCTTAGGTCCGTATCGTGACATTATGCTGTTGAGATTGCTGAATGAATACGGCACGAAAACCAATAATTTGGAAGAAAAGAAAGAAAAGAAAAATCTCCAGAATGTGGCCCGTCACCGTACAGGCAATGTTAAGTTGCTACTCCTCAGTTGGAGAAGGCCCGGCCCCGACGTAAACATAAAACGTACAGACACGATAAACGGCCGGACGACTCCCAGGTGCAAGCCGCGATACCACGCATGGCTGCATGACAAGGGCCAAACTTTAGCAGGGCGCATCTGAGCTGTGCGCGTTCTTAAATCCCTTCCCGAGCAGCTGAGGCACCACCACTCAAGGCACCAAGAAAACAGAAGCCAAGCAACGATAGGCAAAGAATTCCCGCAAGCACAGTAACCTCTATAACCCTGCACGCGGCTCGTGCACGGCAACAACCCAGAGAAAATTGTACAAATGGTTCAAATGGCTCTGAGCACTATGGGACTCAACTGCTGTGGTCATAAGTCCCCTAGAACTTAGAACTACTTAAACCTAACTAACCTAAGGACAGCACACAACACCCAGCCATCACGAGGCAGAGAAAATCCCTGACCCCGCCGGGAATCGAACCCGGGAACCCGGGCGTGGGAAGCGAGAACGCTACCGCACGACCACGAGATGCGGGCAATTGTACAAATATTCCAGTATTTCTGGACAGGCGTATACAGGGTGAGACACTAACTATTGACACCTAGAATAACTCAGAAAGTATGATGGCAACAGAAAAATTTGTGGGACAAATATTGCATGGGACAACGGAGCCCATAATATGACTTTGGGTTTTTGTGGCTAAGTGGGATCACTTCAGAGATATGAAATGTAACTTTATTTAATTTCTTTTTAAATGGGATGGTACAGTTTGGCACTCACTTTTTGACAGCCGCAATCGAGACGAATCCAATGTTGTGTAACAGTGAGGTGGCATGATAGGCCATTTACAGATGGTGTTCGAAGTGACGACCATTGGTATCAGTGCAGTGCTGCAATTTTATCATAGATTGAGTGGTATTCCTTATCACACCGGCCCTTATCGAGGCACATGCTCTGACCATTCTCTGTCGTATATCGTGCAAATAGTAAATATTCAAAGAATATGGTTCAAATGGCTCTGATCACTATGGGACTTAACTTCTGAGGTCATCAGTCCCCTAACCTAAGGAGATCGCACACATCCATACCCGAGGCAGGATTCTAACCTGCGACCGCAGCAGATTGTAGCGCCTAGAACCGCTCGGCCACTTCTGCCGGCCAACGAATATGGCGTATCCATCCAACGTGCCATTGACTTGTAAACAACATTCGATGGTTTCCCAATACAACAAAAATAGGGACGGTAAGACTAGTATCGTCGAATCAAGCGAATGCGAATGATGTATTCCTTCGAAGAACAAGTCGATATGTTTCTCATTTACGGAGAATGCCGACGACATTCAGTGAGAGATAGAGAATTATACACTGAAAATTATTCTCAACGTACTCACCCTACACGTCGTACATTTAAATACGTGTATTACAAAATGAGAACAACTTGATCTTTAAGGCATCGGAAACATATACGGCAAAGGAAAGCTCCTAACGAGGAAGCGGAAATTGGTAGTAGTCTTCCCACTGTGGTACGAGATCGCTCTGTTATTTCGCGTGAAATCGCAAGGGAATCTGGAATGAACCAGAGTAGTGTTGTTCGTGTTCTGCATCGCCATGAATGTCATCCTTACCATGTCACTCTCCATCGAGAATTAACTGGTACGGATCGCACGCGTCACATTGAATTTTGCCAATGGTCTCAACATCAGATTCAGAGGGATGACACATTTATTAATTTGATTTTATTAACTGACGAGGCTACACTCACGAACCATTGAAATATAAATTACATAAAATGCGCTATTGGGCAACTGAAAATACATGTTGGCTGCGGCACACCAAAAACCGTGGCCGGTGAATGTGGGATTCTGGAGGATAGAATTATAGGCCCCTATTTCATCGAAGGAAATCTTAATGGTAGGAAGTACACCACATTCCTGCAAGAAACATTGGGTCTGTTATTGGAAGAAATACCTTTAGGAACAAGGAACAGAACGTGATATAAACACAATGGGTGTCCCGCACATTTTTCGCTGATAGCTAGAAATAGGTTGCAGAGACAATTCCCAAATCGTTGGATTGGACGCGGAAGAGTCGTGGCCTGCTGGTTCTGCAGACTTGACGCCTCTGGATTTTTTCTTGTGGGGATTTGTAAAAGACAATGTTTATAAAGACGTTCCAACTGCACCTGAAGATATGCGAGAGAGAATTGCGAGAGAATGTGCGTCGATAAGTGCCGAAGTGATAAGGAATACCACTCAATCCATAATAAGAAGATTACATCATTGCTTTTATACCAATGGTCATCACTTCCAACACCTTATGTAAATGGACGTTATGCCACCTTTGTGACCTTCGTTGACCTTCAAAGATCTTATTGTTACACATCATTGAATTCGTCTCGATAACCGCTATCAGAAAATAAGTACCAAACTATAGCATCCTATTTAAAGAAACAAAGTTGACCTTCAACAATAAACCAGCGTCATATTATGGCCACCATTGTCCCATGCAACCTTTATCCCACAAACTTTTCAGCTCCTATCATACTTTCGGAGTTATTCTTGGTAGCAGTAGTTAGAGACTCAGCCTGTATACGAAGGCTATTCGGAAAGTAAGGAACGATAGGTCGCGAAATGGAAACAACAGTGAAAATCAAAATGCTTTGTTTGCAACGGTTAGCTTTTCGACAATTTTCTACTCTGGACTGCAGCCTGTTGTCTGTGTCAAAATATTGTCTTCATAGCCATCGGTTCATTTGAGCAGAGATGAACCTCAGGGGTAGCCAGTTACGGGCTGTATTGTGGGTGATCAGACACTTCCCATCGAAAACGCTGCAGGAGCATCTTCATTGCCCCTGCAGAGTGCGGCCGAGAATTGTCGTGTAGAACGAACTGCATGACATTTATATTACGTGGATTGCATAGCTTCAGGCGAAGTCTTTCGCCAGGCCCTCATACTTGACGGGAGATGCTAATTTCTAGCCATCTTTACGTTCTCACTGTGAACTCAGAACAGAAAAGAGCGACATGATGCGATCGACGGGTGTACTAGACACAGTGGCCAACGCATCTGTGCAAAGCTTCATCAGATTTTCACTGTATTTTCCATTTCGCGGCCGATCATTCCTTACTTTCCGAATAACCCTCGTAGTTCAAGGGATGAATCGGAAACATAGATAGTTAATAATAAAAATAATAGCAATCAGAAAGTAAAGTAAGACGAGATGTATGCAGTCATTCAGGGTACAAAGAAAGAGAGGAGCTTGGAGGTGATGATGTTTAAAAAGAAATGGTTAAATATGATGACAAATTAATGATAAAGGATAGCAGGGTTCTGAAGGACAGGAATATCATTGAAATTCTAATTTACTGGTAAGTATTTAACATTTATTATTAATTTTATATGTGATGTAAGGGGAGAGGAGAACATTAAATAGCTAATAAAGATAATAACGTACTTCTTCACGTGTTTCTCCATCAGTTTTGTGGTTCGTTATTCCGTTTCGTTAAGAAATCAGTAATTTTCTCCAAGATGGCGTTTTCAGTTACAAATGGATCATTGTGATATCTTGAATTGTGTCTTACACAGGGAAAAACCTGTAAGATTATTTCATCTATTTGGATACGCCAAAGACTGTCAACCTAGCGTGTCTCAGTAGTGTTCTTAAAGTCATGAAAATGAATACAGTCACAGTTTGGCTGTGAAACATAGCACCTCTCTCTACAATTGGCTTCCTTGATTGAGTGCTGAGGTGTTAAATGGCACTCTCAGGTTACTGGTTTCAGTGTATACAGGCAATACGCACCTTCCAATGCCAGTACAGACAGCTCCAGGTCACATGGACCTACAGCTTATTTAGGAAGTTTGCAGTAGTTTACCCGAGTTCTTAAGCCATCATAAGTACAGGAAACTTTGCCAGTTTTGTCGAGCAAAGTAGTGTAGAGTATTTTTGCTTCTGAACAGCAACTATTAGATAGATTGGAATTATGATGATACCTCGAAACTACCGCCATATCCTGACCACAGAGGCCTTTGTGCCGTTCGCCATCATTAGATAGAATTAGACAGAATTTAGTGCTACTCTCTTTTCCACATACATGTGCCTGTCCTCAGGCTAACGTCACTTATGACTTCCCATCCTCTACAGGAATTGCGCTACCTCTTGTAACATCCAAGTAGTATGCCTCACAAATGTACTAAAAATTATTGTCTACTTTTCTTCTCCTCTCGTTCGCATGCCAAGTTTGTGCTTAAAACACACGCACGAACCCACACATGCACACGCTTATACACACACACACACACACACACACACACACACACACACACACACACATACACACACACTCACACACACACACACACACACACACACACACACACACACACACACACACACCTGGGCGCAAGAGCACACACACGGGATCACAGGGACAAACACAGAAAAGGGTAATACCGCAGTTCGAATTGCTAAAACGGATTTAAAAAAAATAAATAATGTATGGAAATGTGTCTGTTCTACCACCCTTCAAGGTCTGAAGAGGTTAACGATCGCTAAAGAAACGATAACGTGTAACAGACCATTATGACCCTCCGATTCAGAAGAATCGTGAAGGCGGTATTATTTGGCAGGAAGCTTAACGTCTTCTTGAAACAACGTATAATAGCAGATGCAGTTCTGTGCTTCCATGTGTTTTCCCTTATTCGTCATCGTAGTATTAAGTGGAGTTGCAGTTCCTGACTTATATCACTTTCAGTGTACCCGCACTGCAACAGAACAGTATGAAAAGGCACAGCAAGTTACGTTATCAGATAATTCAACAGGAATATCAACTTCGTAACTTGATCTTTGCCGTGCATATGCCTACGCAGTTCTCAAATTAGTTCCGGGAATTTGATTGTAAATAACAGACCGAAGAAGGATAGTGAAACACCTATCATGTAAAGTGATTTGCTGTTTGTCCATTTACAAACGTACAAAATCAACAAGACGTCTAGCATAATTTGTACCTGTAATCCCGATTCTTTAAAGAGTCTAACTTCTATATATGAAGCAGCATCAAACTTCGGACTGATTTACAAATGAGTTAACGTGTTAACGTTAAAGATGTAGGCCTGAAATATTTTAGAATAAATTGGAAATTATGTACAAAGATTGTTGGAAGTTGCTAAGTGCTCTCAGTATGAAACACTGTATGAATATGGTTTGGATAATTGGAGCTCCGTTTTAAGCAAAAACGAGTTTTTCACGCATATTAAAGTTTATGACGTCACATCTTCTGAACTATGCGTCGTACAACGATATAATTTTGCAGGTACATTCAGTGGTATATGTGGATAATGTATGACAAATTTTCTGCGAATAAAGTTAGTAATAAAGAAGAAATAAATTAAAACGTCGTGCCTAATGATGAATAGACTTTTTTCCTTTCATCGTTTTGTCACAGGTGCAGCGAGAAAAAGTTTCTAAGTTTTAAAATTATGTGTAAAGTTTGTCGGAAGTCGCCAGGTACTCTTATTCTCTAATACTGGACATACGAATAGAGACTCGGTATTTGCGCACCGTGGGTTACACTGCCTCAAAACATATACACATTTTCTAACAGCATTTTTAATTTTAAATTCCGATAGTCATTATATGTAATACCGAAAAGAAAATTTTTGATATCCCTCGGAACAGTTGCATAAGCATCCTGTAACTACGACTGTGAATCATACCCAGGTTAGTCTATTAGTAATATAGATAGTACCGTCTGAAATATACAGGGTGAGTCACTAACTTTTGCCACTAAGTATAACTCCGCAAATATGATAGGAGCTGGCCTTCGTCGACCTACACAGACCTTACTGTTACACAACATTGGATTCGTTTCGATAGCGGTTGTCAGAAAATAAATAAATAAAAAAAAACAAAGTTACCCTTCATATCTCTGACGTGGCAACACCTAGCAACAAAAAACCAACATCATATTATGGCCCCCGTTGTCCCATGCAACATCTGTCTCACAAACTTTGCAGCTACCATCGTACTTTCGGAGTTACTCTAGGTGGCAATAGTTAGTGACTCACCCTGTACATACGTCAAGAGGTTGGCAATAATTGATTGTCTTTATTGTAATACATCTGTTCGAAAACATTCAAACGGCGACCGTACACGAATACAGAGTTTTACTTATATATGACCCTGATGGGTGGTGGATAAGACAGGTCTCCTTATTTTGAAATAATTTTTATTCGCTTTTAGCATTTCGAGCTTGGATATTTCGCTTATGAGACGAAAGAACTAAACCTTAATTCGGGGTCCTGTAGTTCGCTGGCCTCTAGCTCACAACAATTTACAGTGGGGAGCACTTTTATGGTCCTACTACTACAGTGAGCCCCATTTTAACAGAGTGCGATTACTGATCAGAAGAGGATAAGCGACTTATCCTCCATCGGTCAATGGATCTTCTAGTGTCAAGCGCTTTTTACACCACTGTATTTTCTCCGTAAAGCCGGGAAATGGCGTATTGTTTTTCCATTTTTTTAACTTTCTGCACTTTATTGCTAGAATATATTGAAATTATACTTTTAAAATTCTGACTTAGTGTGCTTATGGATTTGTAAATCCTTTAAGTAATTGAGACGTAGATACAAAGTGTGCGTAACGTCTTTAATCTGCTATAATGATTGTATCGATCGTGAGGCGGCAGATAATGTCGACCTCAGCGACGAAGTCAAAGAAAATGGCTGACTACTGTACCTGCCAAAAGCTGTTCTGGAAGTTACCTTATTTTCATCCTCTTAAGGAAGCATGATAAAATGGTTCCGTTCTTGATGTTAGCGAAATCCATCATCTTGATTGCATTCCCATCTCAGTATACAGTGTGTTCGCCTGGTGTCTTCCGTCAAGCCATCAGTTGTAGAAAATACAATAATGCAATTTTGAAATAAGGAATACGGAAAGAAGGCAGATCATCATCCACTGTAAATAGAATAAACACATTGATTCGAACGGAAAAGCACTGAATGGGGTGACCCAGTATAAATAATAGGAGTCCTAGTTAATAAAACCCAGTACGTTGTCATAGACGGCAAGTGTTCATCAGAGACATGGGTATTGTCAGGAGTGTGATAGAACCGCAGTTATTTTCTATATACATAAGCGATATGGCGGACAGATTGAACATCAATCTGCGGTTTTTCTGATGTTGCTGGGGTGTACGTGAAGGTGTGGGAGAAAAATTTCTAGTTGATGTGATATATATTAGCTCTAAATGTAGAAAAAATGTGATTTAATGTGGACAAGCAGGAAGAAAAGCCGTATCGTTGGAATACAGCATTACTGCTCGAAACAGTCACGTCGCTTAAATATTTGGGCCTAGCGTTGCTGAGCGATATGAAATCGTACGAGCATATGAGGACTGTGGGACGCAACGCCAATGATCGACTTCGGTTCATCTGTGAAGGACACCGCATATAGGATGCTAGTGCGACCTGTCCTTGCTCGAGTGTTGGGAATCCGCACCTGGTTAGATTAACGGAAGACATCAGAGCAATACAGAGGCGGGCTGTTACATTTCTTGCTGGTAGTTTCGAACAACACTAAAGCATTACGGAGGTGCTCCGGGAACTCAAATGGGAGTCCTTGGGGTATTAAAACCTATTTTTGACGTATTTTGTATCTGTATCGTATTTGCATGTCATTTTGTAGTGTTGCTTATATAAAATGTTGTATCTGCCATGACAATTCTTTGAATATGTATGCATATTTCAGTTATGTGAAACTTTTGAAAGATGTTGTTTAAATTATGCTTGTTGTTGTTGTGGTCTTCAGTCCTGAGACTGGTTTGATGCAGCTCTCCATGCTACTCTATCCTGTGCAAGCTTCTTCATCTCCCAGTACCTACTGCAACCTACATCCTTCTGAATCTGCTTAGTGTATTCATCTCTTGGTCTCCCTCTACGATTTTTACCCTCCACGCTGCCCTCCAATACTAAATAGGTGATCCCTCGATGTCTCAGAACATGTCCTACCAACCGATCCCTTCTTCTTGTCAAGTTGTGCCACAAGCTCCTCTTCTCCCCAATTCTATTCAATACCTCCTCATTAGTTATGTGATCTACCCATCTAATCTTCAGCATTCTTCTGTAGCACCACATATCGAAAGCTTCTATTCTCTTCTTGTCTAAGCTATTTATCGTCCACGTTTCACTTCCATACATGGCTACATTCCATACAAATACTTTCAGAAACGACTTCCTGACACTTAAATCAATACTCGATATTAACAAATTTCTCTTCTTAAGAAACGCTTTCCTTGCCATTGCCAGTCTACATTTTATATCCTCTCTACTTCGACCATCATCAGTTATTTTGCTCCCCAAATAGCAAAACTCCTTTACTACTTTAAGTGTCTCATTTCCTAATCTAATTCCCTCAGCATCACCCGACTTAATTCGACTACATTCCATTATCCTCGTTTTGCTTTTGTTGATGTTCATCTTGTACCCTCCATTCAAGACACTGTCCATTCCGTTCAACTGCTATTCCAAGTCCTTTGTTGTCTCTGACAGAATTACAATGTCATCGGCAAACCTCAAAATTTTTATTTCTTCTCCATGGATTTTAATACCTACTCCGACCTTTTCTTTTGTTTCCTTTATTGCTTGCTCAATATACAGATTGAATAACTTCGGGGATAGGCTACAACCCTGTCTCACTCCCTTCCCAACCACTGCTCCCCTTTCATGTCCCTCGACTCTTATAACTGCAATCTGCTTTCTGTACGAATTGTAAATAGCCTTTCGCTCTCTGCATTTTACCCCTGCCACCTTCAGAATTTGAAAGAGAGTATTCCAATCAACATTGTCAAAAGCTTTCTCTAAGTCTACAAATGCTAGAGACGTAGGTTTGCCTTTCCTTAATCTTTCTTCTAAGATAAGTCGTAGGGTCAGTATTGCCTCACGTGTTCCAACATTTCTACGGAATCCAAACTGATCTTCCCCGAGGTCGGCTTCTATCAGTTTTTCCATTCGTCTGTAAAGCATTCGCGTTAGTATTTTGCATCCGTGACTTATAAAACTGATAGTTCGGTAATTTTCACATCTGTCAACACCTGCTTTCTTTGGGATTGGAATTATTATATTCTTCTTGAAGTCTGAGGGTATTTTACCTGTCTCATACATCTTGCTCACCAGATGGTAGAGTTTTGTCAGGACTGGCTCTCCCAAGGTTCTCACAAGGGAACCTCCCCATCGCACCCCCCTCAGATTTAGTAATAAGCTGCCACAGTGGATAGGCCTTGAAAAACTGAACACAGATCGATAGAGAAAACAGGAAGAAGTTGTGTGGAACTATGAAAAAATAAGCAAAATATAGAAAGTGAGTAGTCCATGTGCAAGATAGGCAATGTCAAGGGCAGTGCGAGCAAGGAACGCCGTGGTCCCGTGGTTAGCGTGACCAGCTGCGGACCGAGAGGCCCTTGGTTCAAGTTTTCCCTCGAGTGAAAAGTTTAACTTTTTATTTTCAGTTTATGTGACAAACTCTTATGTTTTCATCACTTTTTTGGGAGTGATTATCATATCCACAAGAAAACCTAAATCGGGCAAGGTAGAAGAATCTTTTTGCCCATTCGCCAAGTGTACTAGTTTGGTGGGTCGCAACATATTCCTGTCATGTGACGCACATGCTGTTATCAGTGTCGTATAGAATATATCAGACGTGTTTTTCTGTGGAGGAATCGGTTGACCTATGACCTTGCGATCAAATGTTTTCGGTTCGCATTGGAGAGGCACGTCCTTTCGTCAACTAATCGCACGGTTTTGCGGTGCGGTTGCAAAACACAGACACTAAACTTATTACAGTGAACAGAGACGTCAATGAACGAACGGACAGATCATAACTTTGCGAAAATAAAGAAAGTAATATTTTCAGTGGAGGGAAGATTTGAACTAAGGACTTCTCATTCCGCAGCTGCTCACGCTAACCACGGGACCACGGCGCTCCTGGGTTCACGCTGTCCTTAATATTGCCTATCTTCAGCATGGACTACTCAGTTTATATTTTGTTTATTTTTTCATAGTTCCACACAACTTCTTCCTGTTTTCTCGATTGATCTGTGTTCAGTTTTTCAAGGCCTATCCACTGTGCCAACTTATAACTAAATCTGAGGGGGGTGCGATGGGGATGTTCCCTTGTCAGTAGTTCCAATGGAATGTTGTCTACTCCGGGGGCCTTGTTTCGACTCAGGTCTTTCAGTGCTCTGTCAAACACTTCACGCAATATCATATCTCCCATTTCATCTTCATCTACATCCTCTTCCATTTCCATAATATTGTCCTCAAGTACATCGCCCTGGTATAGGCCCTCTATATACTCCTTCCACCTTTCTGCTTTCCCTTCTTTGCTTAGAAGTGGGTTTCCATCTGAGCTCTTGATATTCATGCAAGTGGTTCTCTTTTCTCCAAAGGTCTCTTTAATTTTCCTGTAGGCAGTATCTATCTTACCCCTTATGAGATAAGCCTCTACATCGTCACATTTGTCCTCTATGCTTGTGGATTTAAATAACTAATGGAATAATTGTCATGTAATGTATTGTAAATGACTTGGTCCATAGTTAGGGAACACAGGGTTGAGTGTAAAAGGTGTGGGGAACCCCCGAAGCTACGGAAGTAGCCTGACGGAGTGGAAAAAAGTGTGATTGGCGTGCAAGTGGCAACTCGTCCTTAGTGACGAGTAATGGATATGGACTGAGCAGTGCTGTGGTTAACACCTCGCTAGCAATAGTGGATCATTGGGGCCTCATATTCCTTGAGATCTGAGGCCAGAAGAGCTTAAGGGCAGTATTTATGGGCCTCGGATGCTGCATTTGGTGATACCATTATCAGGGCATGATTTTTGGCCCTATAAAAATAATATTTCGACGCCAAGAAGATCAATAATAGGGTGAGGCCAACAGTACTGCCATGACTGCATCGCCGCCAGGTTAACAGCCAGTGCAAAGTACGCCACCAGTGCCAGCAGCCTTCCGCTAAATTGTTTATGTTTGGAACTCTGTAAATGGACGGGTATTTGTGGAATTTGGTTGATTTTATAATAATAATCGTGGTGTTGCTAAAAACTCTATCTTACCCCCGTGATTACCCCGAATCACAAACCTGGCCAGGAATCCTACCATAGTGAATTTAATTCCGAGTGTCTCAATTTATTATGAGAAAGTGGTTGAACTTCAATTTAATGTTATGTTGTCGTTTGCACAGCCAGTTACATTTTTGAGTAAGTCGAAAGACTGCTTATGAAAGCACATTTGTTATTTAAAGAGTTATAGTTTGTTGTGCTTTACGTAATTAATAATTAATGATCAGAATACTTCCAATTTCTCATGCATACTGGTGTAGTTCTTTAATGAGCATGTTTCTTCGAACCACGAAAGTTTTAGGTCCTTATGTACTAGGCTAGTTAGTTAATGAAGCAATGCAAAGGCTCCTTCAGAGCCAGTGCTGTTAGATATCATTCTGTTTGGTTGCGTCAAACCGAGTTTAATGAAGAAATATTTACTGTGTTATCTATTGTAATACAACTTGGTTAATGCACAGACGCAGAGATCCTGTACTAACCAATGAAGTTATAAATTATGATCATTAGGAGACCCCTCGATTTAAATTCAGAATTATTTCAAGATTTTCCCTGTCCAGTGTTGCTACTAGTTTCATCTGTGTCGGTAATTGGTTTAATAAATTATTACTCCTAGTTCATTTAAGATATGTGTTGTTGAGAGTCATGTGTTACCTTATTGTCCATTTGTTTGTTAGTAGCACATTTATCAGCAAGGTTAGGTTACTGTTTTGTAGTACTAACAGTTACGAGGAAAGAGTTTAGTGTGTGTCAAGGAAGGTTAGGTTAGCCTTATCACTGCCTTCTGCTTTATTATTTTGCTTGACACAAGAATGCCTAATTACGCTGGAGACCGGTTTTAATATGTAATGTTACAAATACCTTTTATGCTGGGAGAACGTCTGTTCCCTGACCCACTGGTTTACGGTTAGTTATACTCTGCTGGAGTGTTTCGGTAACGAATCCCAGTTTGATTTTTCTGGTTCCATTAGGTTAGCTCACGGTCAACTATTCAAAAATTCCTGGTAGAGGTATAACGTTAGTATCGACAGCCGTTCTAAGGTGGTCGGTGGTATCGTTACAGGGGGAAAGGCGACATTCTTTTCGAGGCACGCTATTGAGAGAATTCAGAGAACAGACGTTTGAAGCTGGCTGCAGAACGATTCTACTAAGAAGGGAACCTCCCCATCGCATCCCCCTCAGATTTAGTTATAAGTTGGCACTGTGGATAGGCCTTGAAAAACTGAACACAGATCAATTGAGAAAACAGGAAGAAGTTGTGTGGAACTGTGAAAAAATAAGCAAAATATACAAACTGAGTAGTTCATGGGAAGATACGCGACATCATGGACACTGGGACCGCAGCAGCGCCGTGGTCTCGTGGTAACGTGAGCAGCTGCGGAACGAAAGGTCCTTGGTTCAAATCTTCCATCGAGAGAAAACTTCAATTTTTTATTTTCAGTTTATGTGACAAACTCTTATGTTTTCATCACTTTTTTGGGAGTGATTATCACATTCACAAGAAAACCTAAATCGGGCAAGGTAGAAGAATCTTTTTACCCATTCGCCAAGTGTACAAGTTAGGTGCGTCGACAACATATTCCTGTCATGTGACGCACATGCCGTCACCAGTGTCGTATAGAATATATCAGATGTGTTTTTCTGTGGAGGATTCGGTTGACCTATGACCTTGCGATCAAATGTTTTCGGTTCCCATTGGAGAGGCACGTCCTTTCGTCTACTAATCGCACGGTTTTGCGGTGCGGTCGCAAAACACAGACACTAAACTTATTACAATGAACAGAGACGTCAATGTACGAACGGACAGATAATTACTATGCAAAAATAAAGAAGGTAAAATTTTCACTCGTGGGAAGACTTGAACCAAGGACTTCTCCTTCTGCAGCTGCTCACGCTACCACGGGACCACGGCGCTCCTGAGCTCACGTTCTCCATGATGTTGCCTATATGTCCCATGGACTACTAAGTTTTTATATTTTGCTTATTTTTTCACAGTTCCACACAACTTCTTCCTGTTTTCTCAATTGATCTGTGTTCAGTTTATCAAGGACTATCCTCTGTGCCAAGTTATAACTAAATCTGAGGGGGGTGCGATGGGGAGGTTCCCTTGTAAGAACCATGACAGGCCGTAGAGGTTTAGGTTTCCTGCGATTTCTTTACATCGCTTAGGAAATGCCAGAATGGTTCCTTTGAAAATGACACAGCCATTTCGTTTTCCACGTTTCTCCGATCCGAGACTCTGCTCCGTCCGCAATGACCCCATCGTTGGCGGGAAGTTAAACCCTAACCTTCCATACTTCTTTGAATACCCATATGTTTCAAAGATAACGAAAACAGTGCGCTAGACACACAACTTCGCCAACGCGTCTGAATGCTAGTTGTGAGCAGAGCGCATTTTTTTCGCAGAGTTTGCAAAGTAATGCATCAACAACGACATTGGTATCTTGATTTGCAGAATAGAATTCTAGGATGCTTTGTTGCTTTGATGCTGACCATACACAGTCTGTCGCTGCAGCCTTGTAGCATGTGCAAAGCAAAGCATGGAAGTGATTTCGAGGCAGGGAATGTTCGTCGCACGCCAATACACAATGGGCTAAGAGTAAGTTTCACAGACGAAAACGGATAACTGGCATAAAATACAGGTGACATCGATCACTTCCTACAAAGCTTCCACCTGCCAGATATTATCGGAAGCTTAGAGCAGTTCACCTTCATGTGTACTGTAGTAACTGCTTGAGGTTGATCTTGGTGCAAGGAGGTGCCACATAGGATGATCATATCTGTTTTGGTGCTCGCATGTACGTTCTAAGAAAAAAAGAACAACGCCACACCACGAAGGAATTATCAAAATGGGACGGAAACTGGTAGATGTGATGTATATGTGCAGACAAACAAATGATTAACATTTCAGAAAAGTTTATTTGTTCAAGAGAAAGAGCTTCACAAATCGAGATTCAGCAAGTTAAGAACGCGATGGGCCATCTCTGGCCCTTATGCAGGCACTGATGTGTCTTGACACTGATTGACAGAGTTGGTGGATGTCCTCCTGAGACATATCGTGCCAAATTCTGTCCACTTGTCAAGTTAGATCGTCAAAATCCCATCTTTTGGAGACCCCTGTGCATAAGGCTCCATACCTTCCCCAGAAACGTCTTCGGCCTCGAATCTCATCGACTGGAGAAGAATTGTCTTCAGTGATGAGTTCCGCTTCGAACTCAACCCCGATGACCAGCAAAGGCGTGTCTGCAGGAGTCCAGGTCAGCGGTGGGATACCAACCTGACGGTCGCCAGTCATACTGCCATTTCTCTTCATAGTAAGACTCCTTTGGTTGTCATCCGCAGCACCCTTACAGCACAGTGGACGTCTACGATATTCTACACCTTGCTTTCCCGTCTTTCATGACAAGTCATCCTGGGCTTACATTTCAACAAGATAATGCCCGCACACACACGTCGAGAGTTTCTACTGCCTGTCTTCGTGGCTATCAGACCCAACCTTGGCCAGCAGGCTCGTCGGAATTCTCCCCAATTGAGAACATTTGGAGCACCATTTGAAAGCTCGGCAATCAACTCAGGATTTGGTCGATCTAACACAGCAGTTGGACACAGTTTTGCAGGATATTCCTCAGTAGGACATCCAACAAATCTATGAGGGCCAATACGAATAACTGCTTGCTTAAGGACCACTGGTCGTTATTGACTTGCTTACTTTGTGACGCTCTTTCTTTTGAATAAACCAATTGTAATTATTTGTTTGTCTGTAAATTTACATCACGTCTACCGATTTCCGTTCCATTGGCATAATTCCTTCATGGTGCATCGACCTCTTTCTTTCCTTGGGGTGAGGTACTGTAGATGCCGTTGACTGAGATTTTCTCTCTATGGAGAGTAATCCGCATCTGAATCTAGGTGACCACAGTCTCCACACGGCATGGAATAGTCAACAGGGAGTCTGGATGCGAAACGTACAGAACATGTTTGAGACACACTGGGGACAGGAAAGTTGAACATGCAAACTAGACAAAAAGAAAATGCAAAAATGAATGAAATGGGAAGAGGTGATAAATAAGCAGCGGGGCAGGAGGTGGTGGGGGAGGAAGAGTGAAGGTATTGAGAGAGGACAAGTTACTCTCTCACCTATTTTTTGCATATGGAAAATTATTAAAGATTTCATTACAACCTAATGCACCTTGAGCGAGACTCTAGAAAGTTAACAGCCTGAGCAGATGTTGATGGATCCTGGTAGGGCACTAAAAGCATGAGGTATTTTTATGATTCTTAGCTCGTAGAAATGGCATGTTGGGAGTTGCAAGAAATTTGCGGCGAGCTCATCGCTTAGTAAATCTAGTCAGACAGGTTCACAGCTGCACAGGGCAGACAGGGCAGCCCCTCGTCGAGACAGGTCTCCAGCGGAACAATGCCCCACTACCTGCTGTGGCGCCAGCAGAAACCTGGGATGGGGCGATGGTCTGAAGGAATATGTCTACACAGCGGAGCTGTAAAGCGAGCATTGTGTGTAGAGCCACACATAATAAAAATTCACCTGTTGTCGTGTTTGACAATTGTGCAAATAGGCCAGTAAACCACTTCCATCGGCCGCCTCAGTTGTCTAAGAAACTCTGGCGTCTGAGAAACATTTAGAGACAGAATCTTTATTACACCTCATAGCTAGGACCAACAAGCTCCAAGGCACTAGCGATTTATATAAAGATCTTTGAGATTGTATCTGTTCGTTTGTTGCTGTGGGAAAAGACGCGACTTCAGAAAAAATCATCTTCCCCCTCTGCAAAAACTTAAAAAGGCCAATAATTGGCAGTTTCTTTTTTTTCCAGAGACGCAGGTTTCTTAACTCTTGCCCTGGTTCGACATGAGTTTGTCCTGCCGTGTGGGAAGGGAGATTTAGCGCCTCTAGAAACCTGTTATTGGCTCTAGACGGGGTGAAGGTGATGTCGTTTGTGCACATTTGCGGGAAAACGGATTTTTTTTTTTTTTTGGAGAGGTGTGAAGCACTCGGGTGCTGGACTTTGGTCTGGTAAGCACTTCTGGTCGAAGCTCTGGCATGTGTGGTTGGTACTCGGAACCTGTCCTGAGACTGACTTCACTTGCGAGTAGTTTAGACTGGGGAGCCTGTGGTGAAGTTCTTACTGTACCGACAGTGTGACTTCAAACGTCTCGGACTACTCGTTTGCCGAGGGCACACTTAATCGTTTTTGGTTTACCAGTCTTGACGTATGGTATCACTGTGCGCTCTGTCGCATAAGTGAACCAAGTAGGTCCTTGGTACGACCAGAGAAAAGGTATCTCACACACTGAAATCTACCATGATTTCAGGGCTCTGATAGAGAGTAAATTGCGATCTGTCTGCCTGATCGCTTGACCGTGAGATTTTTGCATTTCTTTCGTGGTCGTGATCGATTCACAGGTGCCACCTCCATGTCTCACCTCCACGACACACACCTGTCGCCAGCTGTAAGTTACATCACCGCATGAAGCAAACAGGGTAACGTACTGCCGCTCCGGCATTGTCAAGGCGTACAGATCTCAATTGCCACTTTCTCTCAGCTGCACCTAAGTAGAAATGGTTCAAAATGGCTCTGAGCAGTATGGGACTTAACTTCTGAGGTCATCAGTCCCCTAGAACTTAGAACTACTTAAACCTAACCAACCTAAGGACATCACACACAACCATTCCCGAGGCAGGATTCGAACCTGCGACCGTAGCGGTCGCGCGGTTCCAGACTGTAGCGCCCAGAACCGCTCGGCCACACCGGCCGGCACCTATCTAGAGAAACATCAGTAAATTTTATCAAAGTCTGCTCATCGTCAGATCAATTCAGACTGCGTTATCCACATTTTAGGGCCGGAGTACTTGACTCTTTCCATTAGTTAAACTCTCTCTGTCACCCAGGATCCTTGTCCAATGTAGTCTTAAATCACCCGTTAATTCTTTACCGTATTCAATCAATAACTTGTTCAGTATAATTTATGTCTATTTTGGAAAAATAAATGTTGTTCGTACACTACATTTAGCCTACATTATCAATCATTTTACATAGTCCCACTAGGGTTACCTTTCAGTATGTAAGAAAAGGTTGCGAGTGAACGTGACAGAAGCCTTATTCATTCTTACACCGTTAACAATGCTATGGCAGTGGATGCTATAATTCGTCATTTCTTTATGAATTGTATTTATTATGTTAGTTTTGGTAGACGTTAGTTATTTAAATCCATGAGCGACCTTTCTGTTATCGGAGCCGGTGGCGGTCGCGGTACTTGAGCCGATGAGCGATTGCTGTGACAGATCGGTGGCAGCGCATTAAGCCTCGCAGGCCTCAAGAAGAGCGACGGCAAACTGGGACCTACTGCTACGAATACATCCTATTTCAGCAAATCCGACGGAGCAATAAGTTATCCGCGCATTTCTTTAATTGGTGTGATTATAATTTGCTGTCGGTGTCTCCACGTAGATATGAAGGAATAAGACAGAAGCTCCTGCTCTCGAGTTTTTGATGAGTTGTAGCGTTATCAACGGCCAAATTTTTTCGTAATCACGTTTAAATGCAAAAATGTTGTTTACATTCACTGATGATGATGGTGTTGGAGCCAGGGCCGTAAAAAGACGTAGTCAACAGCGTCCTTGATGGATATCATAGTACGCACTTCCTGGTTTGAACGATGTATGTTCTCACAAGCGAAAGTATTACGACGATTCTCCAAGAACACACAAAAGCAAAAAATATCTGCTTAAGTCGACGGCATACCGAAGACATATTTGGATGACAATGAGATTAGAGCAGAAATCTCTGTGACGCGTAGTAGGGCCACAGGAGTACATTAGTGCTGTTCGCATTCAGTGTGTGGCGCGGGAATTTGGATGGAGTTGGATCTTGGCTGGCGGTTGTGGAAACTTCGGCTTAATTTACGATAGCATTTATTACAAAACATACGTCAATACATATTGTTGTTGTTGTGGTCTTCAGTCCTGAGACTGGTTTGATGCAGCTCTCCATGCTACTCTATCCTGTGCAAGCTTCTTCATCTCCCAGTACCTATTGCAGCCTACATCCTTCAGAATCTGCTTACTGTATTCATCTCTTGTTCTCCCTGTACGATTTTTACCCTCCACGCTGCCCTACAATGCTAAATTTGTGATCCCTTGATGCCTCAGAACATGTCCTACCAACCGATCCCTTCTTCTTGTCAAGTTGTGCCACAAACTCTTCTCCCCAATTCTATTCAATATACCCTCATTATTTGTGTGATCTATCCATCTAATCTTCAGCATTCTTCTGTAGCACCACATTTCGAAAGCTTCTATTCTCTTCTTGTCCAAACTGGTTATCGTCCATGTTTCACTTCCATACATGGCTACACTCCATACAAATACTTTCAGAAACGACTTCCTGACACTTAAATCTATACTCGATGTTAACAAATTTCTCTTCTTCAGAAACGCTTTCCTTGCCATTACCAGTCTACATTTTATATCCTCTCTACTTCGACAATCATCAGTTATTTTGCTCCCCAAATAGCAAAACTCCTTTTCTACTTAAGTGTCTCATTTCGTAATCTAATTCCCTCAGCATCACCCGACTTAATTCGACTACATTCCATTATCCTCGTTTTGCTTTTGTTGATGTTAATCTTGTACCCTCCTTTCAAGACACTGTCCATTCCATTCAACTGCTCTTCCAAGTCCTTTGCTGTCTCTGACAGAACAATGTCATCGGCAAACCTCAAAGTTTTTATTTCTTCTTCATGGATTTTAGTACCTACTCCGAACTTTTCTTTTGTTTCTTTTAATGCTTGCTCAATATAGAGATTGAATAGCATCGGGGAGAGGCTACGACACTGTCTCACTCCCTTCCCAACCACTGCTTCCCTTTCATGTCCCTCGACTCTTATAACTGCCATCAGCTTTCAGTAAAAATTGTAAATAGCCTTTCGCTCCCTGTATTTTACTCCTGCCACCTTCAGAATTTGAAAGAGTGTATTCCAGTCAACATTGTCAAAAGCTTTCTCTAAGTCTGCAAATGCTAGAAACTTAGGTTTGCCTTTCCGTAATCTTTCTTCTAAGATAAGTCGTAGGGTCAGTATTGCCTCACGTGTTCCAACATTTCTATGGAATCCAAACTGATCTTCCCCGAGGGCGGCTCCTACCAGTTTTCCCATTCGTCTGTAAAGAATTCGCGTTAGTATTTTGCAGCTGTGACTTATTGAACTGATAGTTCGGTAATTTTCACATTTTTCAACACCTGCTTTCTTTGGGATTGGAATTATTATATTCTTCTTGAAGTCTGAGGGAATTTCGCCTGTCTCATACATCTTGCTCACCAGATGGTAGAGTTTTGTCAGGACTAGCTCTTACAAGGATGTCAGTAGTTCTAATGGAATGTTGTCTACTCCCGGTGCCTTGTTTCGACTTAGGTCTTTCAGTGCTCTGTCAAACTCTTCACGCAGTATCATATTTCCCACTTCATCTTCATCTGCCTCCTCTTCCATTTCCATAAAATGGTCGTCAAGAACATCGCCCCTGTATAGACCCTCTATAATCTTCCACCTTTCTGCTTTCCCATCTTTGCTTAGAAGTGGGTTTCCATCTGAGCTCTTGATATTCATGCAAGTGGTTCTCTTTTCTCCAAAGGTCTCTTTAATTTTCCTGTAGGCGGTATCTGTCTTACCCCTCGTGAGATAAGCCTCTACATCCTTACATTCGTCCTCTAGCCATCCCTGCTTAGCCATTTTGCACTTCCTGTCGATCTCTTTTTTGAGACGTTTGTATTCCTTTTTACATGCTTCACTTGCTGCATTTTTGTATTTTCTCCTTTCATCAATTAAATCAGTATCTCTTCTGTTACCCAAGGATTTCTACTAGCCCACGTCTCTTTCCCTACTTCTTCCTCTGCTGCCTTCACTAGTTCATTCCTCAAAGCTACCCATTCTTCTTCTATTGTATTTCTTTCCCCCATTCCTGTCAATTGTTCCCTGATGCTATCCCTGAAACTCTGTACAACCTCTGGTTCTTTCAATTTATCCAGGTCCCATCTCTTTAAATTCCCACCTTTTTGCAGTTTTTTCATTTTTAATCTACAGTTCATAACCAATAGATTGTGGTCAGAGTCCACATCTGCCCCTGGAAATGTCTTACAATTTAAAATCTGGTTCCTAAATCTCTGTCTTACTATTATATAATCTATCTGATACCTTCTAATATCTCCAGGGTTCTTCCATGTATACAATCTTCTTTCATGGTTCTTGAACCAAATGTTAGTTATGATTAAGTTATGCTCTGTGCAAAATTCTACCAGACGGCTTCCTCTTTCATTTCTTACCCCCAATCCATATTCACCTACTATGTTTCCTTCTCTCCCTTTTCCTACTAGCGAATTCCAGTCACCCATTACTATTAAATTATCGTCTCTCTTCACTACCTGAATAATTTCTTTTATCTCATCATACATTTCATCAATTTCTTCATAATCTGCAGAGCTAGTTGGCATATAAACTTGTACTACTGTAGTAGGCGTGGGATTCGTGTCTATCTTGGCCACAATAATGCGAATGGGGGACTATTTTACCTCCGGAATATTTTACCCAAGAGGACGCCATCACCATTTAATCATACAGTAAAACTGCATGCCCTCGGGAAAAATTACGGCTGTAGTTTCCCCTTGCTTTCAGCCGTTCGCAGTACCACACAGCAAGGCCGTTTTGGTTAGTGTTACAGGGCTAGATCAGTCAATCATCCAGACTGTTGCCCCTGAAAATACTGAAAAGGCTGTTGCCCCTCTTCAGTAACCACACGTTTGTCTGGCCTCTCAACAGATACCCCTCCGTTGTGGTTGCACCTACGGTACGGCTATCTGTATCGTTGAGGCACGCAGACCTCCAAACCATGGTTCAAGGGGTGGGTGGGGATGGAGAGGGGGGCGGGTCATACATATTATAAAAATTTATGTATATATTTGTGCCGGAATGTCCCACGTCTCCGTTTAAACGAATAGACCAATTTCAACATCCCTTTCTGTCAGTTTAACAATCACCGTAGGGGTAAGAACCACCTACCTATGATAGTTCAGGAAATACTACGCCACAAGCAATGACATACGTGGAAAACTGCCGCATCATACATAACGTTTAAATTGATTACTTCTATGCTACTAATGGTCATACAATGTAGACTTTCAAGGCCGATATTGTCTTCACTTAAAAATTCCAGGCTTATAGGCCATGGTCGATGTATAAAAGTATCCCCTGACATTTCGTCTCCTACTGCGGGAGACATTCTCCGAGGTAAACCAAACATCATCAGCATAACGTTTATATTTATCACTGTATGTGTATGATGTCTGTTCTTTCGGGCGTGTCCGAATTATTATAATCGGCGATCACAAGCCAAGAATCATTTCTGTGCGGATGTACACATACGCTCGAACTCATGTGGGAATAGCCTTGTCACGAGTATTGAGATTAATGGGCAGGGAGCACTATTGCCGGTACGGTAGCTCAGCGTGTTCGGTCAGAGAGCTAGCTGGTCTCTATAATAATAATAATAAAAATAAAAACTGAGTGAAGGGATCAACAACGAACGTCAACGGATGTAATGTGACGTCCGCTACCATCAGATATAAAAACAACAGAAAATGCAAAAAAGAAGAAGAGGGGGTTAGAGCACATGCCTAGTAAGTAGGAGATCCCGGGTTGGAATCCCGGTCGGGCACACATTTTCATCTCTCCCCGCTGATTCTATCAACGTTCCGTACAAAGCTGGTTTGTAATTCGTTGAAATTAACATATATGTTCGGCATTTAATATCACACAAACAGAAAGATTTCTTGCTTAATGATGGGCACAGAACAAATAATACTGTAGTAACGAATCTTATTCTAAGCAGATACAGTATTTTCCCAGGTGACATACATGTATGCACCGACCCAAAAGAAATGAATGGAAATCGCAATATTCATAATATCAGCCTGTAGTAACTTTATTATGCTAAGTGAACAAATGCCACTAGAAGAGTTACGTTCTATTAACAAGAATCTCTTCCAGTTACGCAGCTAATACTACGGACAACATCACTAAAGCACAGAAAACTTGTAGCTAAGTGCAATGATTTCAACATGACCTCTGGATGAACACAAAAGACAATACAGAAATTACTCTCTTCTGACCTCGTGGCCACACCGTTCAGTATAAACTTCACAACATGTAACAGTTCCACCTTCTTCGAAAACACAACAGCCAGTTGCTGTCTTTACTGCTCCAAGTACCTGCCGCACAATAGCCTCACCCTGAGAACACATTTCAAGTGCCCCTCAGTAGATATGGGTTATAAAAGCACAACAATTACTACTACGTACAAACTAGCAATAAGTACTCTCCAGCATTCCTCATTTCCTGGTGTGGCTGCAATCTTCTGCTGGGCTACGGGAGAAAGACACCGTCCACACTCCAAGTGGGTGTTGCCCACGTACAACTTTGACACGCCCTGCGTTGACCGTTGTGACTCCCAAGTTCCAGACTGTCTTGTTCTCGTCTCGCTTGCTGGTCGCATAAAAATTCGCTCTCCTTCGAACTGCGGCCCGCGGAGACTACTTGAGCCAGAACCGCCGAACCCAAAACACGTTCAGCCAGTGCAACAATACAGCTCGACGCTGCTCCACGACTTGTCGGCCACTGGACGCCGCAGCCTGCAACGGTGGGTCAAGTTGTTGCGTCTGACCTGCACATCCAGGGCCATCCCGCCGACAGATAAGCCCAGCCGTTGCACCAATGCGTTGCTCCCCAGTGAACACCACTGTTTTGTCAGCCACTTTTACCATGGCCACGGCGCTAACTTCCAGATGATGTTGACGATACTTCTCTATACAGCTGACTGTCACTGCTGGCTCACGCTGCCACAGCAGATCTCGGAGTGGCATTTGTGTTGGCCACACGCCACCAGCTGCACCATTGTGCGCATTTGCGACAGCTGGGCAGGCGGGAAGGGAAACGGGTCGCGAAATTCAATTTCACGGCACCTGAGAAGGTACATAAGGGGCATGAACAGCGTCAGGTGTTGAGAGATCATTGTGAAGGCACAGAGATGCACGTACTCGTGTGAAAAGGCGTTGTCAAGATCTGAGAGAATTTGAAAGGGGCACGATTGTGGGTTTCCATGTGGCCGTCTGGGCGAATCGTGCAATATCCGGATTTGTGAGGTACTCGATTGTGACAATGGCCCTATGTTGGACTGCACGGGAACGTAAGGGCACCATATCTGACCACCACGAGAGAGGCTGCCGTACTGTAACCCAGGTGCATCGTAATCGCTGCACATCTGCGCTTGCTATCGTAACGGACTTCCTACAAATTTCTGTTTCATCCCACACAATTGGTTGGAGACTATTAGCAACGGGGTGATGGTATTACTGTCTCGTGTGTACTCTACCGTTACCACAACAACAGAAACGCCTATGTTTGGAGTGGTCCCTTGACTGGGAAGCATGGACTGCTGGTGAACAGCACCGCACTGTGTTCTGCGGGAGATTAATTGCGGCTCTTCACTACCACGGGCGACGTCAGCGAGTGCCCAGGGCTACGTCCCATTCTTCGAATATTTTTGAGTGACGTAGCGGTGTTAGCCCTGGCGTAATGCAGTGGGGAACTATTAGGTATCACTTCGGTCATGGTTGGTAACGAGAGAGAACAGTGACGACGCAGTCGTACCTCAGCGGACATTCTGCGTCGTCATCTATTACTTCTCATTTGACAGTATCGTGGTGCCAGGTTTCAACAAGCCGATGGAGCTTAACATTTTACTTTTATGTAGTTTTTTGTTGATCTCTCTATATTTAATGATGATGTGTTTTAGGGGTGACCTGAAGAATAAATAAACTCTTCATTACTAAATCATTGATTTATGTTTGCTATCATGATCCATAAGCTATGATCATAAGATTAAGTTAGAGCTAAGAGCGTAATTGTTTTCGAGAGCTCATATCGACATGTCCACACATAGTACGTGTTACTGTGAACTGTTTTTGAGAGATTGAGGTACTCCCAGGGCATAAAAATCTCCAAATTTCTCTCTGGTGGAATATTTGTAGGTTCAGCCGGAGCTTACACATCGCAGTGCCTGTCTCCAGGATATCAAGGACCAGTTACAACAGTTCTCCGCAAGTTTGTCTCAGCAGGGAGTACAAAAGCTTTATTACTTCCTTCCCAACCTGATCTGTGAATTTATCCAGATCGTATGGGGTGCAACGTCATACTGATAGTTCAAATGGCTCTAAGTACTATGGGACTTAACATCTGGGGTCATAAGTCCCCTAGACTTAGAACTACTTAAACCTAACTAACCTAAGGACATCACACATCCATGCCCGAGGCAGGATTCGAACCTGCAACTATAGCAGCAGTGCGGTTCGGGACTGAAGCGCCTAGAGTCGCTCGGCCACAGCGGCCGGCGTCATACTGATAAGTGGGTTCATACTGCCCCTTTGCTTGCAAATTTCACTCGATTTTGTAATCGCTGTACTAACATGACACACCGTGAAGTTACATTTCATTTTCTCCTCCCCTTCTGCGTAATTCAGTTTTTTTGTCAAGTGGTGTATGTGGTTCGTGTCTCACAATCGTCTGGAGAAACGTCCACACTGCTCGTTAGGCAGATGGCCGACTACTGAAACAAAAAACACCGGCCAGGGTATCCACTCAGAGTTCACTGACATCCTCCCCCCCCCCCCCTCCACCTCCACATACACCCACCCACAGACACACACACACACACACACACACACACACACACACACACACACACATCAAACTTTAGGTAAGAGGTCTTACACTGAAAAAAATTTTAATATGCGTATTACACAGTCGGACTCGTCAGTAAGAATGGTTGACAGGTCTTCTCCAGCCAAGCAGAAGATAGTCCTTGTGTAAGCGTATGAAACACCTGTAGTTAAAAAATGTTGTTTCAAAAGTAGCATTCCACAGGCTTAGCGTGTTGGTGGATCATCTCGCTGGACCGGCCGGTGTGGCCGAGCGGTTCTAGGCGCTACAGTCTGGAACCGCGCGACCGCTACGGTCGCAGGTTCGAATCCTGCCTCGGGCATGGGCGTGTGTGATGTTCTTAGGTTCGCTAGGTTTTAGTAGTTCTAGGTTCTAGGGGACTGATGACCTCAGAAGTTAAGTCGCATAGTGCTCAGAGCCATTTGAACCATCTTGCTGGAGGAGGAAGCTACGTATCAATGGACAGTGTACTGGCGTTAACCAGCTGTTGCCAACCTGGTGTGTTCCGCCGAATTCTTCAGATAAGAATGTGCCTAAGATAGGGTGACCAAACGTCCCGGAAAACCGGGATTGTCCCGGTTTTCATTCCCGTGTTCCGGTGTTCCGAAAATTTGTTTCGGGACGCTCAAAAGTCCCGGAATTCAGTTTTTAAATACATTTCGTGAAACTTTCTCAAATTTTTGGGATTTCGCTATATTAAAGGAAATACAACACAAGAAATTAATATATTTTAGCTTATTTGTCTAAAACCTCCGTTGTCCCATACTAGTAATCACAGTATCAGTACTGATACACTCAGGCAATAATTTGCTTTGAGCGGTACTTTGGCCAACAAGTAGTAAGTTGTATTATTGTAACTGAACTATGAAACCGTCCGATTGTCGCGCCACTTACTCACACACTCATTGTCAGAACAGTGTAGTAGTTGATGTTTTGTCAGACAAACTGCAATAGTTTTTTCTCATACTAGTGGTATTATTTCTGCAATACTGTGAAACGCAATGCCGAAACGTGCCTGCAAATTCAGTGACTGTTATTCCAAGGAATGGAATTTCATTAATAAAGGTCGTTTTTATTACGAAGCAAAATGTTCCGTATGTAACTGTTTTATTAGTATAAGTCAAGGTGGACGTTCTGACATAGTTGATCACATCAGGTCAAAGAAACACATTAACAGATACAGTGCACCGAGCTGCAGTAAAACTGTACAAAATTGTTTTGTGGAACATCAGTCAAGTGAAGAGACGAAAGTTCGAGCAGCTGAGCTTACACTAGCCGACCACACGGTAAAACATCACCAAACTTATAGATCTAGTGATTGTACTAATAAGCTTAACAGCATTATGTTTGATGATTCTTCCATTGCAAAAAAGTTTAGTTCAGCAAGAACTAAAGTGTCAGCCTTAGTGAAAGGAGTTATTGCTCCCCAGAGTGTAAAGGAAAGCCTTGAATACATCAAAAAGTCTTCTTTCTACGAGATATCCACTGATGCCAGCAATCATAAGGCCACTAAAATATTTCCATTTGTTGTTCAGTTTTTCAATATTAATCAGGGAATTCAGACCAAACTTTTGAAGGTGAGTTCCCTACTTAATGAAACATCTGACGAAATTTCAAGATTTTGTATGAATACTATCGAAATGTTTGATCTTGAGAAAAATAAATATGTGGCATTTTGTGGAGACAACGCCTACACAATCTTTGGTGGTTTAAAAAGACAAGGCAAATGCAACGTATTTACCAAATTAAGGGCAACATTGCATGAAAATATTGAAGGCATAGGGTGCCCTGCACATGTTTTACACAATAGCGTGCAGATATCTGCTGACAGTTTAAGCTGTGATATTGAAACTATCGTCATGAAGGTATACTCACACTTTTACAAATATACTGTTAGAACAGAGAGGCTTAAGGAGTTCTGTGATTATGTGGGAACTGAATATATGAATGTAATGTGTCACTCGAAAACTCGCTGGTTATCACTGTTTCCAGCAGTTGAAAGAGTAATCCGCCTGTTTGAACCGTTAAAAGATTTTTTCGTAAATGAAGACAAAGCCCCCAAAGTATTGGTTCAGTTTTTCAGTAACCCTTTAAGTGAAGCCTACTTATGGTTCATTCACAGTCAGCTTAGCACTTTGCAGCATGGGATAGAGGAAATTGAGGGAAGCACGAAAAGTGTAATTGAGGTAAATGATGTTTTGAAAAATACTCTGGAAACTGTTACTAAGAGGAGAGAACAGCAGTTCGTTTCTTTTAATGTTAAATCTGTCCTTAAAAGAGCAGAAGTATCAGAAGCAGCGGAAAGGAGTTTTAGAGAAGAAGTTAACAAGTTTTATGAGACTTGTGTAGAATATCTCAGCAAGTGGAGCGCCTCATATTTACCATCAACGCCGGTGTTTGATTGGATGTTACTGAAGAGAGTGCCAAAATGGGAAAGTGTTGAAGAGACAGTTTCTTATTTGAAGAGTAAAGAGATTGAAATCGATGATTCCATTCTCTTTGATCAGTTCGGCATACTGACAAATTTTCTTGAAGAAAGTCTTCACAAGTGGAATGATGAAAAAAAAAAAAAACACCAATGGAATGTCGTGAGAAGTGGGCGAGTTTTTTTAAAAGCTGTGACTGTCTTCAGCATTACTCTGAGTTGGTAATAATAGCAAGGTATTTATTTGCAATCCCAGCCCATAATGCCAATGTGGAAAGAATATTTTCGTTCATGAATATCCAGTGGACTGATGAAAGAAGCAGAATGGAGGTGGATTCTCTTGAAGCAATCCTACAGATCCTGTACAACTACAAAATGGATTGTGCCGAGTTTTATCACTGTGTCTCAAAGAACAAAGACATGATCAAGAAGGCTGGAGGCAGTGAAAAATACCCTTTTCTCCAAGGACAGTCAATTTCATCTACAAGTGCTCAGTAATATTAAAGCTCATGTTAATATTAATTGATTAAAAGTTGAATGGCTGTAAAATTTTGTAAAATCGTAATACATTTCTTTATTACTGTATACTTTTATTAAATATCATTAATTATACAGATAATCTAGATTATATCAATCTTTTGTATCCTTTTATTAGTTATAATAATCGGGTTAGCAAAATGTATCAACAAAACATTAATATTTAAAATTAAGAAACCTGGGTAAATGTGGAATGAGGTGTCTATTAGCACCCGGGTGAATGTGTCCCGGTTTTCACCGAAAATAATTTGGTCACCCTAGCCTAAGAGTACCTACCGATGGCTGCTGGGGTGCTGTAGGCTGCGATTCGAAACTAGCCGGCTAGCTGACTGCGCCAAGAAAAATGTGCAATCGACCATTACTCGAATGGTGAGACTTTCATAGACTAGTCAACTACCATGTCGCTGTCCACCTGCTTATCTGGGTGCTAACGTGCTTGCCTGCCGTGCAGCAGGCACGGATTCGATTCCCGGCCAGGTTGGAGATTTTCTCCGCTTGTGTTGTTGTGTTGTCCTCGTCATCATTTCATCCTCATCACCGACACGCAAGTCGCCCAATGTGGCGTCGACTGCAATAAGACTTGCACTAGCCGACCAAACTTCTCCGGATGGGGCGTCCTGGCCAACAATGTCATACGCTCATTTCCATTTTTACACTGTCGGCCTTCACTTCTCATAAATATGCTACTCTGCCTTTTGGCTTCATCAAGGACATAAATTGTGGTGGCGATAGCAAAACCTATCAGGCATACGGAGTGACAATTATTGAACTATATGAAATAAAATCGTTTGCGTTAGGACGTTCAAACTACACGGTTGGCCGTGGAGCTTCACGGATGGAAATTTTATGGTTTGGTTTAGCGACGAATCGCACTTTCATTTGGATAGCTTCGTCAATAAGCAAAATTGGCGCATTTGGGGGACTGAGAATCGGCATTTCGCAATCGAAAAGTCTCTTCATCCTCAACAGATGACTGAGTTGTGTGCAGTGTCCAATCACGGAATAACGGTGCTATATTCCTAGATGCAACGGTGCCAAGAGTAGGGTACATGAAGATTTTGGAAGATGATTTCATCCCCATCATCCTTAGGGACCCTGATTTCGACAATAGCTGGTTCACGCAAGAAGAAGCTCGGTCCCATCGAAGCAGGAGAGAGTTTGATGTCCTGGAGGAGCAATTTGGAGATCTCATTCTGGCTCTTGGGGTACCCAGAGGCCATAGCATGGGCCTCGATTGGCCGCCTTATTCTCCTGATCTGAACTCATGCGACTCCTTTTTATGTGGTTATATAAAAGACAAGGTATACAGCAATAACCCCAAAACCATTGCTGAGCTGAAACCAACTACTGAGGGTGTCATCGACAGCATCGATGTTCCGACACTTCAGCGGGTCATGCAGAATTTCGTACCACATCAGCGTCAAGGCTGGCAGTCACATCGAACATGTCATAACCTAAATACGAATATTTGTAGGGGCGTTTATATGTTGAATAAAGTGTGTGCACGTCCTAGTTTGTGACTAATTCGCGTTTTTTTCTTATATTTCAATAATTGTGATCCTGTAACTCATTGTCGGAACTTTACAGCGTGATAACACCGAAATTATACGACGTCATATTGCAACAGAATCACGAGAAGTGATACATTCAGCTACTTTGGTTCACACTAAAGAACCTTCGCCGAGTATTGCCACCGTCTCAACTTTACAAAGCTGATAGGGCGATGCCGAGCATTTTTAAGCTTCTCAAGCATACTAGATAATCGGAAGTAGCCTTTACTGCTGTCTAACTTTCCATAATTTTAATAGTACCCCCCTCGGTGGCATCAGTGTCCGCGTGGCTGAATGCCAAACGAATGGGCACAGGTTTGATTCCCAGTTAGGTTGGGGCCTTTCTCAGGGACTAGATGTTATGTTGTCCTTATCTTCATTTCATCATCAAAAAAGAAAGAAATTTTAAGAAATAAATATAAGGAAACCAGAGTTCAATGCGCAAATCATCAAACTGATTCGTTATTAAATGATTAACTCCAAAATCTACGTGTATATGGTTTTTTAAGGCTGTATGTGAGAAAATCATAAAGATGTAAACACACGTATGCATTCTGCTTGCATGTTTCATCGCCAGTGTAATGCTCTACAAATTCATATAAATGTGATATGCAGTTCGGTTTCTGCTCGAGAATTTCACAAACTGATTCATTATTGTTTATAATGTATGACTTTAGTGCCGTCTTAATGATAGCAAATGACACATAATATCCATGGACCTTGCTGTTGGTGGGGAGGCTTGCGTGCCTCAGCGATACAGATGGCGGTACCGTAGATGCAACCACAATGGAGGGGTATCTGTTGAGAGGCCAGACAAACGTGTGGTTCCTGAAGAGGGGCAGCAGCCTTTTCAGTAGTTGCAGGGGCAACAGTCTGGATGATTGACTGATCGGGCCTTGTAACACTAACCAAAACGGCCTTGCTGTGCTGGTACTGCGAACGGCTGAAAGCAAGGGGAAACTACGGCCGTAATTTTTCCCGAGGGCATGCAGCTTTACTGTATGGATAAATGATGATGGCCTCCTCTTGGGTAAAATATTCCGGAGGTAAAATAGTCTCCCATTCGGATCTCCGGGCGGGGACTATTCAGGAGGACGTCGTTATCAGGAGAAAAAAAACTGGCGTTCTACGGGTCGGAGCGTGGAATGTCAGATCCCTTAATCGGGCAGGCAGATTAGAAAATTTAAAAAGGGAAATGAATAGGTTAAAGTTAGATATAGTGGGAATTAGCGAAGTTCGGTGGCAGGAGGAACAAGACTTTTGGTCAGGTGAATACAGGGTTATAAATACAAAATCAAATACGGGTAATGGAAGAGTAGGTTTAATAATGAATAAAAAAATAGCAATGCGGGTAAGCTACTACAAACAGCATAGTGAACGCATTATTGTGGACAAGATAGATACGAAGCCCACGCCTACCACAGTAGTACAAGTTTATATACCGACTAGCTCCGCAGATGACGAAGAGATTGATGAAATGTATGATGCGATCAAAGAAATTATTCAGATAATAAAGGGAGACGAAAATGTAATAGTCATGGGTGACTGGAATTCGATAGTAGGAAAAGGAAGAGAAGGAAACGTAATAGGTGAGTATGGAATGGGGATAAGGAACGAAAGAGGAAGCCGCCTGGTAAAATATTGCACAGAGCATAACTTAATCAAAGCTAACACTTAGATCAAGAATCATGAAAGAAAGTTGTATACATGGAAGAAGCCTGGTGATATTAGAAGGTATCAGATAGATTATATAATGGTAAGACAGAGGTTTAGGAACCAGATTTCAAATTGTAAGACATTTCCAGTGGCAGATGTGGACTTTGACCACAATCTATTGGTTATGAACTGTAGATTAAAACTGAAGAAACTGCAAAAAGGTTGGAATTTAAGGAGATGGGGCCTGGATAAACTGAAAGAACCAGAGGTTGTACAGAGTTTCTGGGAGAGCATTAGGGAACGATTGACAAGAATGGGGGAAAGAAATACAATAGAAGAAGAATGGGTAGCTTTGAGAGATGAAATAGTGAAGGCAGCAGAGGATGAAGTAGGTAAAAAGACGAGGGCTAATAGAAATCCTTGGGTAACAGAAGAGATACTGAATTTAAATGATGAAAGGAACACATACAAAAATTCAGTAAATGAAGCAGGCAAAAAGGAATATAAACGTCTCAGAAATGAGATCGATAGGAAGCGCAAAATGGCTAAGCAGGGATGGCTAGAGGACAAATGTAAGGATGTAGAGGCTTATCTCACTAGGGGTAAGATAGATACTGCCTGCAGGAAAATTAGAGAGACTTTTGGAGAAAAGAGAACCACTTGCATGAATATCAAGAGCTCAGATGTAAACCCAGTTCTAAGCAAAGAAGGGAAAGCAGAAAGGTGGAAGGAGTATATAGAGGGTCTATACATGGGCGATATTCTTGAGGACAATGTTATGGAAATGGAAGAGGATGTAAATGAAGATGAAATGAGAGATATGATACTTCGTGAAGAATTGGACAGAGCACTGAAAGACCTAAGTTGAAACAAGGCCCCAGGAGTAGACAACATTGCATTACAACTACTGACAGCCAAAGAAAGCAAGTGTTGACAGATGTGAAAATTACCGAACTATCAGTTTAATAAGCCACGGCTGCAAAATACTGACACGAATTCTTTACAGACGAATGGAAAAACTGATAGAAGCCGACTTCGGGGAAGATCAGTTTGGATTCGGTAGAAATGTTGGAACACGTGAGGCAATACTGACCCTACGACTTATCTTAGAAGATAGATTAAGGAAAGGCAAACCTACGTTTCTAGCATTTGTGGACTTAGAGAAAGCTTTTGACAGTGTTGACTGGAATACTCTCTTTCAAATTCTGAAGGTGGCAGCGGTAAAATACAGGGAGCGAAAGGCTATTTACAATTGGTACAGAAACCAGATGGCAGTTATAAGAGTCGAGGGGCATAAAGGGAAGCAGTGGTGGGAAGGGGAGTGAGACATGGTTGTAGCCTATTCCCGATGTTATTCAATCTGTATACTGAGCAAGCAGTAAAGGAAACAAAATAAAAATTCGGATTAGGAATTGAAATCCATGGAGAAGAAATAAAAAGTTTGAGGTTTTCCGATGATATTGTAATTCTGTCAGAGACAGCAATAGACCTGGAAGAGCAGCTGAACGGAATGGACAGTGCCTTGAAAGGAGGTTACAAGATGAATATCAACAAAAGTAAAACTAGGATAATGGAATGTAGTCGAATTAAATCGGGTGATGCTGAGGGTATTAGATTAGGAAATGAGGCGCTTAAAGTAGTAAAGGAGTTTTGCTATTTGGGGAGCAAAATATATGATGATGGTCGAAGAAGACAGGATATAAAATTTAGACTGGCAATGGCAAGGAAAGCGTTTGTGAAGAAGAGAAATTTGTTAATATCAAGTATAGATTTAAGTGCCAAGAAGTCTTTTCTGAAAGTATTTGTATGGAATGTAGCCATGTATGGGAGTGAAACGTGGACGATAAATAGTTTAGACAAAAAGAGAATAGAAGCTTTCGAAATGTGGTGTTACAGAAGCATGCTGAAAATTAAATGGGTAGATGACATAACTAATGAGGAGGTATTGACTAAAATTGGGGAGAAAAGAAATTTGTGGCACAACTTGACTATAAGAAGGGATCGGTTGGTAGGACATATTCTGAGGCATCAAGGAATCACCCCTTTAGTATTGGAGAGCAACGCGGAGGGTAAAAATCGTAGAGGAAGACCAAGAGATGAATACACTAAACAGATTCAGAAGGATGTAGGTTGCAGTAGGTACTGGGAGATGAAAAAGCTTGCACAAGGTAGAGTGGCATGGAGAGCTACAGCAAACCAGTCTCTGGACTAAAGACCACAACAACAACAACAGTGAAATGAAATGTAAGGGATCTAACTAGCTACATCCAGGAAGAGAAATAGTCAAGTAAATCACTGATCGTCATGAACGGAAGGATGTCACCTCTCGAAACGCGTCGAGGAAGAAAATAAAGTGATTAGCACAGATAACTTTCTTTAGTTCTGTGTTTTACATTAGCAAAGGTCGCAGTCCCAGATCACAGTTCCAATATGTACAATATAAGTAAACTGTATTACCTGTGATTCTCGTGCGAATGCACACATTTTTGTGTCAGTACATTTATTGAGGAACGTAAACTTCAGACCAGTATACATAGTTGTTTCAGAGTACAAATCATTGTTTTTTGTAGTGCAATCTTGACCACTTTGGACGTAAAAAAAGGAAAATAGTAACATAAAAATCATTTGGTGTGATAGAAGCGGCTGACATGAATAGACAATGAGACTTCCAGATATCTAAGTGTAAGTACTGGTAAACTGAACAGCTCATAAAGTTGACCGTCCTCACTATTACCTAATGTATAACGTCAAGGAAAATTGGATTTCCGTTACTTCTCGTGTCCGGTATCTTCGTAATAACGCTTCATAAAACAGGTCCACCGCAGAGTTAGTTCGTTTCATGAGGAAATGTAATGAAAATGTAGAGCGGGAGAAACTCTGGCCGGCTTGGTGTCGCTGACGGAAGTACCGTTTTCAGCGGTAGCGGCGGCGGTAATTGCAATGTATGGGCCGTCGGGGCTTCTGTGGAAATGAAGTTAGACTGCCGTCCCGGACCCCCAACCAGAAATTACTGTTCCGACCTGGTGTATATTTCAGAGGGGCAGCTCTCTACCTCTCAACTATCCACTCACCTGTTCAACTAACCATGCAGTTCTGTACTGAAAATTTTCCTGGCAAACGTTTCATTTTTTGATTAAGGCTATGTGTGTTCTTAATTTTCCGATTTTTTCTTTTTCTTATACAACTGATAACTGATTGTCATGGTGTCGTTCTTTTTGTGTGTGCCACACATTCAGACTTACGTGGCTTCAATTTTCATTTATAACTGCTTATAAAACTTGAACGCAAAAGCATTGTTACTAAACTTTTTTTAAATTTTTAACTACCACAACTGCAACACCTAAAGATCATATATACATCTAATGTATCTTACATCTTTCTGTGTTCTATACATATAGTAAGGGATCGATGAAAAGTAAAGTCGAGTTCATTTGATTAACACTACCTATGGATCACATGGTATCTGTTTTTCTTTTTCATTAATTTTTAAGGCGATATGACTGATATTTCCACTCCTCTGACTATAATGCTCTTCTTTATATCCTTGGTTTCCTTCTTACAACATGTAATTCTGTCTATAATTTCATGGTATTGGATCTTCACATTTTTCAGATCAGTTCTGCTTTCTTATAGACGTTAACACCAGGGAGATTTCTTTCTGGCCGAAGTGTCCGAAGAATTCTAATGCTTAAGCCGTTTTCATTTATCTGAATCACTTGTCCGCAAAATATTCTGCGTTTTCTTACGGTTAAATTATAGTTCCTCAATCATCTTAGGCAGCTCTTTATTCCTTCTCTTCTACTTTCATTTTTCTATTTCAGTGACACAGTATTTATCTAGGCGCTGCAGTCCGGAACCGCGGGACTGCTACGGTTGCAGGTTCGAATCCTGCCTCGGGCATGGATGTGTGTGATGTCCTTAGGTTAGTTAAGGTTTAACTAGTTCTAAGTTCTAAGGGACTGATGACCTAAGATGTTAAGCCCCATAGTGCTCATATCCATTTGAACCATTTGAAGTATTTATCTCAGAATTTTTCTGATTCTTCTGTTCCAGTTTTCAACTTTTTCTGCCTTAGACATAATAGGCAATCAGCTGTGTCAAAAATATTTTGGTTTAACCACTGTAGTGTAATTTTCTGTCTTTACTTGAGAGGAGAGAGAATGTTTGGTAATTTGTTATCAATTAAGTCTTACAAAATTTGAAAGAAACTCTCAAAATTTTAGCAGCCATTGTTTTTACACCATCAAGCATTTCTGTCAAATGCGCTGGTTGAAGATATATAAAAATAGGTTATGCTGCCCAGTTTCGACCAAACTTTCGGAAATTCCATATTGATTGTAGCGCTATTCTTGATGACAATGAATCATGCAAAATTGGTATTTTATTCGTGATTGCCTTTATCGTGGTAGTACTTTTCTGTGCGGTCTTTCAACATCCACATATTTATTCATTATCTGTTACCCTAATATTCTATTTTCTTCTCGGTAGTTTGATTCTTTTCTTCCTACTTGCTACTATAATTTTCAGTGACGAAATCTGCATCACGCTTTCCATCTCTAGGGTAGTTTCAATATATTATATAATTTCAGTTATCTAGTTTGCCTTATTTTCGGCCACTCGCTTGGTAATATATTTTTAAAATTGTCTTTTAAGCTTCCTACTCATTCTGTTTTCCAAAATAGTTTCTTGTGTCTGTAAAATTATCGCTCCTGTCTTCCATGGTTTCCTTGGTTTTTTTGTCTTGCGCCTGACCTAATTTAAACATCTGTTATTTCATGTCCTCTGCGTCCACATAAAAACGTCTTTTTCATGTCGTATTTAATCTTCATCTTCCCCTTGAAGGATTTGGCCTTTCGACCATTTATGACTCAATCACGTCATTTTTTAATTATTAGCTGGGTCGTCCCTGCGGTTATTGGTAACCATTTGTTAACTTTGGTTCGTACGTTCCGCATTATCAAAGTTATAAAAATTAGCTACCACACAAAATAAATAATTGGAAGTCACAGTAGCCGCACCCGCGAAACATCGTGAAGTTAAAGTCAATACAGAATAACAACACGCGACTTGTGAGAGAAGAAGGGTGATCTTCATTGTATCCGTGTCGGATAATTGCGTTAAGTAGCTTCATAGACCGTGAATGCTTGTTAACCAATACTGACATAGCGTCCTAATTTACTTTTATATTTTTGTCAACGCAGTGCAGATTTTCACAACCTCTACGTTAATTTCAGAAGGGAATGAAAGTTATATGAGCCTATGTCCTTGGCACACTAGGGAATGTCATGCATATCATTGATGGATAATATGAATATCATGCGTGCAATCCAACGGGTATTACCAACATTTTGAGAACTAGAGTAAAACTGCGATGGGGATAGGTACTAGTACTAAGGTTGTCAAACGACAGACCCTCTAACACAAAGGGTGAAGGTATAGGAGGCTTGTTGAGTGAAATGAGTAGGTATTTAGTGTAAAACAACAATTAAGGATAAACAAAGCTATGACAAACAAGACAGACAAAGGAGAATAGCAACATGCTAAACACAAAAAGGAAGAAAGAGAATTATTAAAACAACCTTCATTTCTAGAGAACTGGAATAATAAAAGTATTACAAGCAAATGAACACAGATGAAAAAAGCTTTATTGAACAGAAGTATTCCGTTGGAATGAATTTGAAGAACTTATTTCTTGCCGCTTGAACTTCAGGGGTAACGCCTTGTTCAGGAGACAACTTATATTGTGTGCACCGGCAGGAATCATACACCACAAAATTACGGTTGATTATTTCACCGCCATATTGCCAACTCTTTAATGGTAGAGAAAAACGAGAATATGCACAGTAGAGCACTGAACGTGCCTTGTGTCGCAGGTATAGAACGATTAGCATAAAACAGGAAAACATGGAAAATTAGTCAAACTAGTGTGAATGAAACATATTAGGTTTACAACATTTAGCTTTGTGCTATTGGTTACTACTTACCCCCAATCATCAGCCGTTACAAGGGTAGTGGAGCTTGCTGGAACATTTGTAGAATTAAAGAATGCTTTTGACAATGTTGGCCGGAATTCTATCTTTGAAATTATGAAGATAGCAGGGGTAAAAATGCAGGGACCTAAAGGCTAGTTACAACTTGTGCAGAAACCAGACGGCTGTTATAAGAATGGAGGAGCCTGAAATGGAAGCAGTAGTTAAGAAGGGAGTGAGACAGAGTTGTAGCTTATCGCCAAAGTCATTCAATCTGTACAATAAATAAGCAGTAAGGGAAATAAGTGAAAAATTTGGAGTAGGAATTAAAGTTCAGGGAGAAGGAATAAAAACTTTGAGGTTTGCCCGTGACACTGTAATTCTATCAGCGACAGCAAAGGACTTGTAAGAGCAGTGAAACGGAATGGACAGAGTATTGAAAGGAGGATAAAAGAGGAACATCAACAAAATCGAAACAAGGGTAATGGAATGTAGTAGAATTAAATCAGGTGATGCAGAGGAAATTAGACTCAGAAGTGAGGCATTTAAAGTAGTAGATGAGTATTACTATTCGAACAGCGAGTTAACTAATAATGGTTAAAACAGAGAGGATATAAAATGCAGAATGGCAATAGCAGAGAAAGTATTTCAGAAGGAGAGAAATTTGTTAGCATCCAATATAAATTGCGGCGTTAAGGAGTATTTTTTGAAGTTCTTTTTCTGGAGTGTATCCTCATACGAAACTGAAATATGTGCTACTAACAGTCCAGTTGAGAAAAGAACAGAAGCTTTTGAATTGTGGTGTATACGGAAGAATGCTGAAGATTAGAAGGGCACATAGTGTAACTAATGAAATACTAAAAAGGACTGGGGAGACAAGAAATTTGTGACACAACCTGACTAAAAGAAGGGCTCAGTTGATAGGACAAGTCATACCGAGATATCAAGGGATTTCCAATTTGATATTGGAGGGACTTGTGTGCGTGTGTGTGTGTGTGTGTGTGCGTATATATATATATATATATATATATATATATATATATATATATATATATATATGTGTGTGTGTGTGTGTGTGTGTGTGTGTGTGTGTGTGTGTGTGTGTGTTTCTGTGGGGCGGGGTGGGGGAGAGAGGGAGACCAAGAGATGAGGATGTAGGTTGTAGTAGTTATTCGGAGATGACGAGGCTTGCACAGGATAAAGAAGTGCAGGGAGAGTGAATAGAGGGACCCCCGTGTGAGGTCAGGATGGCTGCTGGGAACTTGTTAAGTGTCTTCGACACTAGTAAAACATTGTTAGACTTCAGTCATTTATTCATTATGTTTGCAATTCGTTGGTCTCTTGCATCAGCCGCGGCTGATGCTTCTTTCAGCTGCACGTTGCATTATAGCTGACATCTGTTCAGTCAGTTCAGCATCTGTGTGCTCAGGTGATGGTATTAGCGACCTTGGTGCTACGATGGGTTGCCAGCTGGAATGCAGTGACCATGCTCAGCGAAAAAGTTTCGTCTTGCACTGGCTGTTGGAGTGCTCTCAGTCCCGCTCAGAATTCTACGATGATCATAGACGACCCATCGATGATGTACCTGGCGTTGTTGGTAGTGAGGAATGTTGACCTCCCTATTGGCCTGGTAGAACTCAGAACCGGAGGCGGTTGGGTGTTGAACAGGAACGTGGGCCACAAGAGGAGCTATTGATGGCTTCCACATTGAAGTTCAATTCTGGCAGCACTTGGAAACATGGTGTTGTCAGAAGACAGTAAGTTTCTCCATCAGTAGATGGTAGGCGTTGAGCAACATGAAGTTCATCAACTGAAGATCATCACCTCGAGCATTTCTTCGCTAGTTCACAGACTGTGCTGGAGCATCTACGATATAAATCCATTATAGTATCGTAATCATAAAATTGAGTACTGAATTGTGAATGCCATCAATCCCAACGATCAATTTATGACTGCTGGAAAACTGAAGTATTTAAAGGGAGCTAGTGCGAGGCTATGATGTGAGACTCGGTTCATAATGACCGCATATCTCTTCATATCTCTTCATTCGGCCACAGTACACCAAGAAGAAATGCAGATGATAAATAGGTATTCATTGGACAAATATATTATACTGGAACTGACGTGTGATTACATTTTCACGCAATTTGGGTGCATAGATCCTGAGAAATCAGTACCCAGAACAACCACCTCTGGTCGTAATAACGGCCTTGATACGCCTGGGCATTGAGTCAAACAGAGCTTGGATGGCGTGTACAGGTACAGCTGCCCATGCAACTGCAACACGATACCACAGTTCATCAAGAGTAGTGACTGGCGTACTGTGACGAGCCAGTTGCTGGACCACGTTTTCAATTGGTGAGAGATCTGGAGAATGTGCTGGCCAGAGCAGCAGTCGGACATTTTCTGTATCCAGAAAGACCCGTACAGAACCTGCAACATGCGCTCGTGCGTTATCTGCTGAAATGTAGGGTTTCGCAAGGATCGAATGAAGGGTAGAGCCACGGGTCGTAACACATCTGAAATGTAACGTCCACTGTTCAAAGTGCTGTCACTGTGAACAAGAAGTGACCGAGAAGTGTAACCAATGGCACCCCATACCATCACGCTGGGTGATACGCCAGTATAGCGATGACGAATACACGCTTCCAATGTGCGTTCACCGCGATGCCGCCAAACACGAATACGACCATCATGATGCTGTAAACAGAACCTGGATTCATCCGAAAAAATGACGTTTTGCCATTCATGCACCCAGGTTCGTCGTTGAGTACACCATCACAGGCGCTCCTGACTGTGATGCAGCGTCAAGGGTAACCGCAGCCATGGTCTCCGAGCTGGTAGTCCATGCTGCTGCAAACGTCGTCGAACTGTTCGTGCAGATGGTTGTTGTCTTGCAAACGTCCCCATCTGTTGACTCAGGGATCGAGACGTGGCTGCACGATCCGTTACAGTCATGCGGATAAGATGCCTTTCATCTCGACTGCCAGTGATTCGAGGCCGTTGGGATCCAGCACGGCGTTCCGGTTATCCTCCTGAATCAACCGATTCCATATTCTGCTAACAGTTACTGTATCTCGACCAACGCGAGCAGCAATGCGATACGATAAACCGCATTCGCGATAGGCTACAATCCGACCTTTATCAAAGTCGGAAACGTGATGGTACGCATTTCTCCTCCTTACACGAGGCATCACAACAACGTGTCACCAGGCAACGCCGGTCAACTGCTGTTTGTGTATGAGAAATCGGTTGGAAACTTTCCTCATGTCAACACGTTGTAGGTGTCACCACCGGCGCCCACCTTGTGTGAATGCTCTGAAAAGCTAATCATTTGCATATCACAGCACCTTCTTCCTGTCGGTTAAATTTCGCGTCTGTAGCACGTCATCTTCTTGGTGTAGCAATTTTAATGGCCAGTAGCGTAACTTGAATGGTTGTTATGTATCAGGTGCTCGCTACGTGCTCATATGTAAGAGAATTTCTTGCATCGTATCTTACAAGCTAACGCATATGTTTGTTTCTGTTCCCTTGCTTTTCTGTCACAGTCTTTTTTGTGCTGAATTTGTGTATCTCACTCGGCAGATGTGTCGTGTGTATCAAAGGCCTGATCCACTTGCGGCATACCTGAACACATCCTGCTTCAGTCTCTCTATCTGGCTTAACTTAATGTTGCATGTGGCAAGGCGAGTGAGTTTTAAAAAAATTTCTAATTTCCTACCCCTTACTATTCTTCGCTGTAACAGTAGCAGTGAGACTGCATCAAACCAGTCTTCGGAGTGAAGATCACAACAACGACAATATACTGCTGGCCATTACAATTGCAACCAGTGGGAAAGATAACGCACAAGGAAAGTTTACATATTGTGTATGTACGAGACCACTGAAGGAAAACGTGATTAAATTTGTTGGTGGTTTGAGGGAATACGTTGTGCGAAAATTAGTGAACAGTGTTGTCACTTCTGCGAATAACAACAACTGACGCATCACTGAGCTTACCCTCAGCTGCTGCATCAGGGGAAGCTGCAGCAACGTTCTCCGAGGATGACAGTCTGTGCCGCTTCAGACGTCGTTGCACTGTCCGTGTCGATAACTGTCTTGCTGTGAACAAACCTGTTTCATGGTTCAAGGCACGAGATGTACAGAACACTCAGCATGGCCAAACAGATTGTATGTCTGCCCTCTCAGGATTTAGTCAACTGGGGTGGGTGGAACACTGGCTGGCATTGAGTATCGCCTTCATGAACCCATTGATTGCATATCAGCATGACAGTCGTGGAGTCCCGATCAACATGAGCAAAAGTATCACATACGGCGACGATAAAACGCACTCTCGATAAACCACGATCGCTGCCAATTTCCAGCAGTGTATGGTAGACGTTTCTCCCTCTCACAGGAGGGACAGCACTCTCTTCCTACATACAAACGACGTTTCAGTGCGGTTCGTAAATAATAAACATACTGTATAGTTTTTCCTTTTATTCATAATGTATAAAAATAATTAAAATCCAACAGAGTTCTAGAACATAATTCAATCTCTATCAGACACTATACTAAATTTGCAGCTGAGTTTGTCCCTCTTTTGAATATAATCTATTGTAGCTCGCTCGAAGAAAAAACCGAGCCCATCAGTTTGTAGAAGGCACGGGTCACATCTATTTACAGAAAAGGTGGTAGATGTGAGCCATAAAACTACCGTCCAGTATGAGGCATCGTCCGAAGATCGAGGTAGCATGATGAGGTTGGTACACCGTGACAGAACTAAAAGTAAACATAGTAGCTGCCAGAAGGAACCAAGAATGAGAAATGGTGTTGCAGAGATGGCCAAAAAAGTTACCATTCGCCAAGGCATCAGCCCACTTACTTACTCTTTGCGGCCCATGAATAATCATAGGAAGAAGAATATAACAATTTCTTTCTAAATATATTTCCACTGTCATAAAAATCAGCAATATGATACAACAACAATACAACTTGCATTTAATGATAAAATATTTTGGATGATTTTAAAGCGAAACCACTGGATCGTAATGATGACTCTCACGGCAACATTTTTTGGTGAAATTCAGTGAAACAGTTCTTAGTTTTCGGTATTCAGAAGCCTACAATGCATGTTTTACACTTTGATCTTGTGTGATGCGGTACTTTGGCAGTACTACAGTGTGCACGTGTTCGAGGTGGTCCTCTTTCTGGTTTATGGTATGTGCTGTCAAGGCATTTATCTGATGCAACGAATGGCTTGAATCTATGCTGCTGGAACTGAGACCTCTTGCGATTAGGAGATAATGAAGGTAGTTGGACTAGAATAGCAATTACAGGGAGTCTGAATTGCTTCAAGGATATTTGCTCGTGACTGGAATAACGTACGCATCTGCAACAGTGACATCAGGAAAGTAGCAGAAAATTCTGTGCCACCCCTTTTTGCTTTTCCTATCAATCTCACAAACTGATTTTTAACATGTGGGATTTGTCTACAAGGCATTATAATCCATTAAAATACCTGGACATGAAAATTCTACACAGGAACCATCTTCACATTTCTGAGATGTTGTGCTTCTGTTTTCAATATTGTGGAAATTTGAAAGAAGCTGTATTGGATCTGCAATCTTTCTAAACGATTGCTGTAATACCTTGGCTCCTACATCGAATCTGGAATTCTCCCCGAGACATATTCTTTTCGATTTCAAAGCCTTTTGGGAACCAAACTCTCACTTTCCTCATCGTCCCACAAGCATATATTCCCTGTTTCCTCAGACCGAGTGTGAGGCGTACAAAAGCGAAATAATTATCAAAATAGAGCTTGTGATATTTCCCTGCAAGTTTCGAACAAAGGTGTCTTACAAGTTTGGAACCCAAGGACTTTTCTATCCCCTGGTCAATATTCCTAGTATAGGACTGAAATTTGTAAACATAGCGAGTTTAATTTTCCAGTACCCATATTTTGTAGCCACGTTTTATGCTTTTGAAACCAATCATCCGTTCATCCACAGCGAGATGTTCTGTTGGCTTACAACTTCCAGAGTAGCTCTTGCCGAGAAACTCCAGCAGTGGGCATATCTTGAACTGTTTATCGTAGCCTTTCTCTCTCTTTTTAGCTGCTGATTGTTATCATTCACATATATAGGCCGTAGAAGCCATGAAAATATATTCCGAGGCATGATAACTGAAATATAGGAATCAGGGAGAGCTGGATCAAAAGACCAATAATCCCTATAATATTTCCATGAATAAATCGACGGCAATAAATTTCTTCATTTCGTTAATATGTTGACCGGCCGAGGTGGCCGAGCGGTTCTAGACGCTACAGTCTGGAACCGCGCGACCGCTACGGTCGCAGGTTCGAATCCTGCCTCGGGCGTGGATGTGTGTGATGTCCTTAGGTTAGTTAGGTTCAACTAGTTCTAAGTTCTAGGGGACTGATGACCTCAGAAGTTAAGTCCCATAGTGCTCAGAGCCATTTTTTTGTTAATATGTTGCAGGGGAACCTCCAAGTTTTTGAGTTCTATACAAATCGGTTTGAAATGCCAGATGGTCTAGTAAACCATTACCATATAAGCAGCCAGATACGCCAGTTGGGTTTGCTTTGCTAGAAATGATATTTGAACCACAGATATGTGAAAATTCAATAGTTTCTTTTGCAATTATCTCTTGCACTCATTCAATATGCTCAATTACTTTTGCATTGATATTGCGCACAGCATTGCAATTTCAACACAAAAACTTTCACCAACATCCCCTCCAAGTTCAACTACGTTCTCTTCAGGTGGGATAAGTTGTCATTGTCTACCAATTTCGTTTGGTTGACTTTAATATCCGAAGCAACTGACCTTGGATCACTTGGATTTTCAGCAAGTGTGTCCATTATCATTACTGTGCTGTCACAAGCTCTAAATTACTGGTTTCCTCTTGGCAGTTGTTTACTAAGCGTACTGACACTGTATAAAGAAAAAAAATTTGCATCTAGGTTTACTGTAAAGAAGGCCGTTACGTCCCGGTGGTTGCAGAATGAAACCATCAGTACTTTTGTAAGATAGGGTTGATAGAAGAGATAGAGAAGATCCAACGGAGAGCAGCGCGCTTCGTTACAGGATTTGGTAATCGCGAAAGCGTTACAGAGATGACAGATAAACTCCAGTGGAAGACTCTGCAAGAGAGACGCTCAGTAGCTCGATACGGGCTTTTGTTGAAGTTTCGAGAACATACCTTCACCGAGGAATCAAGCAGTATATTGCTCCCTCTTAAGTATATCTCGCGAAGAGACCATGAGGATAAAATCAGAGAGATTAGAGCGCACACAGAGGCATACCGACAATCTTTCTTTCCACGAACAATATGGGACTGGAATAGAAGGGAGAACCGATAGAGGTACTCAAGGTACCCTCCGCCACACACCGTCAGGTGGCTTGCGGAGTATGTCTGTAGATGTATATGTAGACTTATTGTAATTTATTAACAAAACCTCTTCCAGAAATCGTTAGGGGAAGTATAAGAACAAAGAATTACCTGAAATAACAAAATCCTGCTGCAGAGATGTCACAAATTGTATACACAGCTAAGTTTCGGTTGCATGCCGCGGTACTCTGCGCGTCACCAGAAATTGGTGTGCAGTGCTGGCTTCAAGATAAAACCAGTGGGCTGCATATAGAAGCTAAGTTAAAGTATGGTTTCAGGCTGAAACCAATGGACCAGAAAAGTTAACTCCGAGTTAACCTTGACCACCAAATAATTCACCTCAACCATAATCAAACGACTTTGACGAATAATAACCCAATTTTAAAGGAACATATCTAATAAACTTAGTTGAAATGAAAGGTATAAACCACATAGAACCAGCAAATCTAACAAAATAAAGTATACTTAAAGAAAACAAATTTTGAGAGAATTCAAAATCAGAAATAAGATAACCCAAATAAGCACCCAAAACAACTACAGTAATAGTTAAAAACTTTAAATAATAAGGCAAAGCAATCACATGGGGAACAGGAAAAATTAACCAAGATAAAAGACTTCCCCCAGAAACAGCAACAAACAATAAACCAATTATACAAAAAAGAAATATAATAACCCTTATCGTCAAAAGAAAATCTAGAATAAAAATTATTATCACCAGATATTGAATAATAAAAAAGACGAAAAGAATAAGAAGCAGTTAAACCAGTAGAAAAGAAATAAAGAAAAAAAATCAAACAATTAATTCATCTTAAACAAACCATCTCAAGAATTAAATCCTTTGAATAAAAACCTGCTAAAAATGGTATACCACACAAAGACAAACTAGAAACATTAAAACAAACTGAAGTTAAAGGTATAAAATTAACAATTGAACCTATAAAACGAATATCCTGAGAATCCTTTAAATTATGAATTATTGAACCTGCACACATAAACAATAAAGCCTTAAATAAAGCATGAGCTAACAAATGAAAAAACGCAAGTTTTGAATAACCTATAGCCAAAATTCTTATTATTAAACCAAGTTGTCTTAAAGTAGAAAGAGCAATAATTTTCTTCAAATCAAATTCAAAATTTGCCCCCAAACCAGCCATAAACATAGTTATACAACCAATTAAAAGTAAGAATCAACCAAAATTATAAGTATCTAATATTGGTCTAAAACGAATTAATAAATAAACCCCAGCAGTAACAAGAGTAGAAGAATGAACCAAAGCAGAAACAGGAGTAGGGGCAGCCATAGCAGCAGGAAGTCAAGAAGAAAAGGGAATTTGAGCTCTTTTAGTTATAGCTGCTAAAACAATTAATATAGTAATAAGCTTTATTTCAAAAGAATTAGAAATAAAATCATAATAATAAATATAATTTCAACCACCAAAATTCAATATTCAAGCAATAGAAATTAAAATAGCAACATCACCAATACGATTAGAAAGTGCAGTTAATATACCCACACTATAAGATTTCACATTTTGATAATAAATAACTAAACAATAAGAAACTAAGCCTAAACCATCCCATCCCAATAAAATTCTAATCAAATTAGGACCGATAATTAAAAAACCTATAGAAATAATAAATATCAAAACAATAATAATAAAACTATTCATATTTTTTTCTCCCGATATATAATCCTCTCTATAATAAATAACCAAAGAAGAAATATACATAACAAAAGACATAAAAATAAGAGACATTCAATCCAGAATTAAAGTCATAACAACCATAGAACCATTTAAATTAAAAAGCTCCCATTCAACAAAAACTCTATAGTCAATCATTAAATAATAAATGCCTAAAATAAAAATTATAGTTCTAGAAAAAAATAAAGAAAAAAAACTCAAAGAACAAATAGAAAACAAATTCACGGCCTAAGATGAAAAAAATTCATATCATTGATTCCACAAAACAACATTTTTAATTAAAATACTTAAGCAACCTAAACAAAAAAGTACTCTCCCTTTAAACAAAGAATATTTAAAGGCAATCAATGTAAAAGTAAAAGATGATATTCACGAAAATAACCGAGAGAACAAGTATAAACACCAGAATAATAATTACCATGCTGAGAATAAGAATACATATATAAAGTATAAACAGCTCTAAAAAATGACAAAAAAATTAAAGGTTAAAATCTAAAAGAAGATCAAGACATAATTCTATTTAATAATCTAAGTTCACCTACTAAATTTAAAGAAGGAGGAGCAGCTATATTAGAAGATCTCAAAAGAAATCATCATAAAGCCATTCTCGGTATCAAATTAATTATACCCTTATTAATTAATAATCTTCATCTACCTAAACGCTCATAAATAATATTAGATAAACAAAATAAACCAGAAGAACATAAACCATGACCAACCATTAAAGAAAGAGAACCTATACAACCTCATCAATTCATAGTTATCAATCTCCCAATAACCATTCTTATATGAGCAACAGAAGAATAAGCAATTAAAGACTTTAAATCAACCTGACGAAAACAAATAAATCTAACAATAACTCCACCAGATAAACCTAAAGATAATCAAAAATAGTTAAACTTTAAACCTAAATAAGAAATAACCTTCATAACACGAAAAATACCATAACCACCTAACTTCAATAAAACACCAGCAAGAATCATTCTACCTGAAATAGGAGCCTCAACATGGGCCTTAGGAAGCCACAAATGAACCAAAAATATTGGCATCTTAACTAAAAAAGCAAGAATTATAAACACATAAAACATAAAATAATAAGAACCAAAATCAACCACAAAGGAAAATATAAAGTATTAGAAAAATCATAAACCCTAAATAACACTAATAATAAAGGCAATCTAGCAACCAAAGTATAAAAAATTAAATAAACACCAGCCTGCAACCGCTCAGGTTGATAACCTCAACCTAAAATTAAAAGTAAAGTAGGAACCAATCTAGCCTCAAAAAAATATAAAAAGAAAGAAGACTCAATCTAGCAAATGAACAATAAAGCATAATCATTAAAATTAAGACTATAAAAACAAAAAAATTAGAATGATAAGAACTCAAATAAACTGAACCTCTAGCAGTAATTATTAAAGAACAAATTCAAAAACTAAGTAAAATTAAACTAAAAGAAAAATAATCAATACCAAAATAATATCTAATCATATTCAAATCTGCATATGAATAAACACAAACCATAAAAACAAAACTAGACAGAAACATTAAAGAATGAAGCAACCATCAACAATTATTAACCAAACAAAGAGGGATCAAAAAAATAGTTATAAATAAATACTTTAACATAAAGATAAACCAAAAGAATTAAAAAAAATCATTCCCATGAGAACGAATTATTGAAACTAAAATAGAAAGACCTAAAGCACCTTCACAAACAGAAAAAACCAAAAAAATAACAGGAAAAAAATAATCATAATCAAACTCAATAAGAAAAACAATAACCAATATAAATAAAGAAAGAACAATATATTCTAATCTCAAAAGAACCATTAATAAATGCTTACGTTTAGAAGGAAAAACATAAACAACAGCAAAGTAAATCAATAAAGAAGTAAAGACAGAAAATATAAACATTAGTTTTAATAGTTTAAAAAAAACGCCGGTCTTGTAAACCGGAGGTCCAGGCCCCACTTTTAAAACTTCAGAGGTGAAAAGCTTTCCATCATCGGTCTCCAATACCGATATTTTTAATAAACTAACTCCTGAATTGATTAAAATAATAATTATATTGCTATCAAACGTAATAAATATTAATTTTATTAAATTAAGACACCCAATATCAATAATACTTTTCATTATCCTACAAACTTTTCTAGTTGGATTAATAACAGGAACAATAATGGAAAGATATTGGTTATCATATATTTGATTTTTAACGTTTCTTGGTGGTATATTAGTTTTATTTATCTATATTACGAGAATTGCATGAAACGAAATGTTTCAACCTAAATCAATTACGATAATTATTACATTAACAATATGAATATTTATTATATCAACATTAATTATTTTAGATATATCAATATTTACAGACTTTTTCAAAAATACTGAAACTATAAATATTGATAATTCAATCAATTATCAAGAAATAACAATATCTTTAGAAAAACTATATAATAGACCAACATTCATTATTACAATAATAATAATACTTTATTTATTTTTAGCACTATTAGCAGTTGTTAAAATCACCAACATTAACCAGGGACCTATTCGTAAAATAAGATAATTTACTAATGAATAAACCCTTACGATTGAGACATCCCATAATTAAAATCATTAATAACTCTTTAGTTGATTTACCTGCACCAACAAATATTTCATTTTGATGGAATTTTGGGTCCCTACTAGGGTTATGTTTGGTAATTCAAATTGTAACTGGACTATTTTTAGCTATACATTATACATCAAATATAGAAATAGCATTTAGTAGTGTAGTTCACATCTGCCGAGACGTAAATAATGGCTGAATTATTCGAACCTTACATGCAAATGGAGCTTCTATATTTTTTATTTGTATTTATTTACTTGTCGGACGAGGAATTTACTATGGATCTTATATATACATACACACCTGAATAATTGGTACAGTAATCCTATTCTTAGTTATAGCAACTGCATTTATAGGATATGTTTTACCTTGAGGTCAAATATCATTCTGAGGTGCGACAGTAATCACTAATTTATTATCAGCAATCCCATATTTAGCAACAGATTTAGTTCAATGAGTATGAGGAGGGTTTGCTGTTGATAATGCAACATTAAATCGATTCTTTACATTCCATTTTGTATTACCATTTATTATTGCTGTTATGGCAGCAATTCATTTATTCTTCCTTCACCAAACAGGGTCTAATAACCCTTTAGGGCTAAATGGAGATATTGAAAAGATCCCATTTCACCCATACTTCACTTTCAAGGACTCTATTACATTTGTATTAATAGCATCGTTATTAATTATACTGTGCTTGATTAATCCTTATCTCCTAGGAGATCCAGATAATTTTGTACCTGCCAACCCATTAGTAACTCCTGTCCATATTCAACCAGAATGATACTTCTTATTTGCATACGCAATTCTACGATCAATCCCTAATAAACTAGGAGGTGTTATTGCATTATTCTTATCAATTAGAATCTTAATAATTTTACCATTTTATAATAAAACACCATTCCGAGGTATTCAATTCTATCCTATAAATCAGATTTTATTCTGAATCATAGTAGTTGTTGTATGCTTATTAACATGAATTGGAAAACGACCTGTTGAAGAACCTTACATTATAACAGGACAAATCTTAACAATTATCTACTTTACATACTTCTTAATTAATGTACATGTTGCAAACGCATGAGCTAAGCTAATTAAGGAATAATAAGTTAATTAGCTTAGGAAAAGCATATGTTTTGAAAACATAAAACTAGAAGTTTAACTCTTCTATTAACTTTTCTTAAAAAATTTCACTAAGTATATGAAATAAATAAAATTTTTAAACCAACAAAGAAAATAAAAAAATTTAAAGATAATGGCAAAAACTTTTTCAAGCTAAATACATTAACTTATCATAACGAAAACGTGGTAATGTACCACGAACTCAAATAAAACCAAAGGATATAACAGCAAGCTTAATAAAAAATATAAAAGAATAAAAGTCACCACCTAAAAAAATTAAAGCTAATAATATTCTTATAAAAACAATTCTAGTATACTCAGCTAAAGAAATTAAAGTAAATCCGCCTGCACCGTATTCAATATTAAACCCTGAAACTAACTCAGATTCACCTTCGGCAAAATCAAAAGGATTACGATTAGTCTCAGCTAAGCAAGAAGCAAAACAAGCTAAAGCTAAAGGGAAAGAAATAATAATAAATCAACAATAAAGCTGATAATTTATAAAATCAAACATGTTAAAACTTCCAATTAAAATAATTAAAGATAATAAAATTAAAGCCCAACTAACTTCATATGAAATTGTTTGAGCAACAGAACGAAGAGAACCTAGTAAAGGATAATTTGAATTAGAAGACCAACCAGCAATTATAACAGTATAAACACCTAATCTAGTACAGCATAAAAAAAACAAAAATCCATAAGAAAAAGAACATATATAAGTTAAGTAAGAGAAAATAACTCAAACAGCCAAGGAAATCATTAAATTAAAGACAGGGGAAAAGTAATAAAGTAAATAATTAGATATAATAGGAATTGGCTGCTCCTTACTAATTAACTTGATGGCATCACTAAAGGGTTGAGGAATTCCAACAAAACCTACCTTATTTGGACCCTTTCGAATTTGAATGTAACCTAAAACCTTACGCTCTAATAAAGTTAAAAAAGCAACACTAATTAAAACACAAATAACTAATAAAAGAAAATTCAAAATAAACATAAATAAATCATAAAGTATCAATACTATTTGTAGAAAAATCTACATAAATGAATTCTAAATTCAACACATTAATCTGTCAAAATAGTAATTTAATTAGTATTAATCAATAAAATAAAAAATATTTCAACCATATGGTCCTTTCGTACTAATATGAATTAATAATCTTAGGATAGAAACCGACCTGGCTCACGCTGGTCTGAACTCAGATCATGTAAGAATTTAAAGGTCGAACAGACCTAATTACTGGGCTACTGCACCCAAAATTTTTCTTAATCCAACATCGAGGTCGCAATCTGCTTTGTCGATATGAGCTCTCAAAAACAATTACGCTGTTATCCCTAAGGTAACTTAATCTTATGATCATAAATTATGGATCAAAACAACAAACATAAATAAATGATATAATAATGAAGAGTTTATTTATTCTTCATGTCACCCCAACAAAACATCATCATTAAATATAGAAAGACAAACAAAAAACTATATAAAAATAAAATGTTAAGCTCTATAGGGTCTTCTCGTCCTAAAGAAAAATTTAAGCCTTTTGACTAAAAAGTTAAATTCAAAAATTTATTAAGAGACAGTTGATTTCTCGTCAAGCCATTCATTCCAGCCACTAATTAAGAGACTAATGATTATGCTACCTTTGCACGGTCAAAATACCGCGGCTCTTTAAAAATCTGCTCAGTGAGCAGGCCAGACCTCAAAGTATTTTCAAGAGGACATGTTTTTGATAAACAGGCGGAAATCAATTTTGCCTAGTTCCTTATAATAAATTCACAAGGTAAAAATTATATACAAATAAATATACTAATTCTACCATTATTACAAAAATTTTAAAATTAAATTTATAATCTTAATAAAAAACCTAAAATAATTATAAAATCAAAAATAAAAATAATGAACTAAAACGTAATCTTAAAGATAGCTGGTTTAAAGCTTACTATTATATTTTAAAAAACAAATTATAGGTTATTAACTTCAAAGCTTATCCCTTAAAGAATAAATAAGTTAATATTTATACCTAAAAAATTAAATAAAAACAATTAACTTCAAAAAATTAAATTTTTTCTTAAGAAACTAGATATCTTGGGAAACGATTAACATCTCATTTCTATAAATAATTTAATAATAATTATGATACAATAACTATAAATTATTAATAAATCAACCCAAATCGAGATAAGTAAAGTAAATACTAAAATTTTGATAAACCCTGATACAAAAGGTACAATAAATAAAATCTACTTTTAAAAATTCAAAATAATATTTCATAAAACAATTACATTACCAATAAACTATAGTCTAAAAAATCAATTCTACTAAATATACTAAGACAAAATTCAACAAAATTATTCTTATTAAATAATCAAATAAACAAAAAATAAATACAATAAATTTAATAATCAAGATATCCTGATTTGCACAGAAAAATTTTCAGTGTAAATGAAACACTTTACTAATAAGTTATATCTTGAAACTCTTCCTAGATACACTTTCCAGTACATCTACTATGTTACGACTTATCTCATCTAAATTGAAGCTAAATTAAAACAATAAAATAGAATAATCAATAATGAGAGCGACGGGCGATGTGTACACACCTCAGAGCCAATATCAGTTAAATTAAATAAATTAAATTACTATCAAATCCACCTTCATTAATAGTATTTCACTATCAAATCCGTTATAAACAAAAATCTATTGTAACTCACCTCCTCTTAATTATAAGCTGCACCTTGACCTGAAATACTTTATAATTATAAATCTTGAGAATTATAACTCTAAAAAGATTCTCTGATAACAGAGATATAAAAACAAATAAATCAAGTAGAGTTAATCGTGTATTATCAATCACGGGGTAAGTTCCTCTGAATGGAATGAGATACCGCCAAATTCTTTGGGTTTAAAGACCTTAACTAATAGTACCCTGGTAAATATAATTAACATTTAAAATAATAGGGTATCTAATCCTAGTTTATTATTCAAATTTCACAGATTCATAAAAAGAGCTATAAATAATTTTTAACATTTCACCTTACAAATTTATATTTTAACCCTAAAAATATAAACAACTGTTTTAACCAATAATATTCACTTGTATCAATCGTATAACCGCGGCTGCTGGCATGAATTATACCGATACTAAATCAATTGCTAAATCCAAAATCAATTGATAATTAAATCGAATTACTGCAAAATAGAACATTTAGTTTAACAAAACTTACATATAATACAAAGAAAAAGTGAATAAATAAGCAAGAATAAAACTTTTGGGAACAAAATAAGAAATTTAAAAATGTATAAAAATAAGAAAAAATAAAAGATTCAAATATTTAAAGAAAAAAAAGAAAAAAAAACACAAAAAATGACAAAAAAAAAAAAGAAACGCGCCCTCGAATGACCACAACAACTTCTCTATTATATATAAATAAAGATTAATATGGAACATGTATACCAATAAATGTATTATATTCTTTCTTATTTAATCTTTCTTTTCACTAATAATAAAGAAAGGTTAAATAATATAATAAATATATTTTATACAATTATCTAAATTAATGTAATATGGTATTAATATAAAATTAACTTTATATTAAGTTAACTTAAATATTAATTAGTTAAATAATCTAATTATAGATAATGTATTAAATTATATTATTATAATTAATATAATTATATATATTAATATAAAATTTTATATTTAATAATATTAATTATATTTATTATATCCAATTATAATAATATTTAATATTAATTTACATATTATTATATAATTTATAATATAATAACCTATTTTAAGCTAAAAACATAAGTAGCTATAATCCTAGGTAAATAAATGTATTAAAATAATCACTTAATAATTATAAAATAACATTATAAGTATTTAAATTTAATTAAATGTAATATATTAATATAAATTATTTATTATATATAATATATATTCAGATTATCCTAATCGAGATAAATTAATTAGAAATAACCAAAATAATACATAAACAAATTTTTAAAAAAATTTTTAATTTATATATTAAATATAAATGAAGTGCCTGATTAAAGGGTTACCTTGATAGGGTAAATCAAGTAAATAAAATTACCTTCATTAAAAATTACATAAGACAGAATTAAACTACCTCCTTTAGTATAAAAAACTAACGTGCATCATACACCTTAATGTAAAAAGGTAAGCTAAACAAGCTAATGGGTTCATACCCCATTTATAGAGGTATCAATCCTCTCCTTTTTAATGACCAACAACTCTACAAAACTTTTCTTCCTATCAACATTAATGATAGGAACGATCCTGTCCATTTCATCAAACTCCTGATTTGGAGTTTGAATAGGACTTGAGATCAACTTACTTTCATTTATTCCGCTCCTAACAAGAAATAAAAATATAATAATAAATGAATCATCAATTAAATATTTTATTGTCCAAGCAATAGCATCGACAATACTATTATTTTCAATTTTGCTGATTCAAATAAAGTATCCAATAGGATGGGAAACAGAATTTATTCCATCAATAATAATTAGATCTAGATTATTATTAAAGATTGGGGCTGCACCCTTTCATTTCTGATTTCCAGAAGTAATAGGAGCTTCAAGATGAAATAACTGTTTAACACTAATAACATGACAAAAAATTGCCCCAATAATAGTATTATCTTATTGTATTCAACTAAGAACTTTCATTTGAACAATTATTATTTTAAGAATCATTATTGGGGCAATAGGTGGTTTAAATCAAACATCTCTACGACAACTTCTAGCATATTCCTCAATTAGACATTTAGGGTGAATAATTAGATCCTTAACAGTTAGAGAAAACATCTGAGAACTATACTTTATTATTTACTCAATATTAAGATTAATTATGGTCTTATTATTTAAGCAAATAAATCTATTTTTTATAAACCAAATTTATTCAGCCAGAAACATAAAAACTGAAATTAAATTCATAATATTTTTATCTATTTTATCCTTAGGTGGTTTACCTCCATTCCTTGGATTTCTACCAAAATGAATTGTAATACAATCATTAATAGAAAATAACATAACAACTATTATGACAATTATGGTTGTATTAACTACAATTACACTTTATTATTATATACGTATTAGATTCTCAGCCCTAATCATGTCATACACAGAAAATTCGTGATCTATAAAAATAAAGTCTCAAAAATCAAGAATTATTCTTCCTATAACAGTAATAATTTCAACAATAGGATTAATCTCAACATCAACCTTAATCTCATTATACTAAGGACTTAAGTTAACTAAACTAATAACCTTCAAAGTTATAATTAAAAGAATAATCTTTTAGGCCTTAGTAAAAGTTTACACCTCTAGAATTGCAGTCTAGAATCATAATTGAATATAAAGCCTAAAGCATGGTAAGAGAGAAACATCTCATAAGTAGATTTACAGTCTACCACCTTAAATTCAGCCATCTTACCGCAAAAATGATTATTCTCAACAAACCATAAGGATATTGGTACTTTATACTTCTTATTTGGAGCGTGAGCAGGAATAGTAGGAACATCAATAAGAATACTTATTCGTGCTGAACTTGGTCAACCAGGATCTCTAATTGGAGATGACCAAATTTATAATATCATTATTACAGCTCACGCATTTGTAATAATTTTTTTTATAGTAATACCTATTATAATTGGTGGATTTGGTAATTGACTCGTACCATTAATAATTGGTGCACCAGATATAGCATTCCCACGAATAAATAATATAAGTTTTTGATTACTACCACCTTCACTAACCCTCCTTCTTACATCTTCTATAGTAGATAACGGTGCTGGTACAGGATGAACAGTTTACCCTCCTCTTACAGGAGCCATCGCACATGGGGGGGCATCTGTAGACCTAGCTATTTTTTCACTTCACTTAGCAGGTGTATCATCTATTCTTGGTGCAGTAAACTTCATTACAACAGCAATTAATATACGATCAGAAAGTATAACTCTAGATCAAACACCTTTATTTGTCTGATCTGTACCTATTACAGCCCTTCTCCTACTTTTATCGCTTCCAGTATTAGCAGGGGCTATTACTATATTATTAACAGATTATTATTAACCGATCCAGCAGTGCGACAGTTTTATTAGGGAGAACTCTGCATAAATATTTATCGTCAATTGTACTCTGTAAGAAAAGACCAGTATCTTGTTCTGTATCAACAGATACGTTGACGTTCAGTGAAAACTAAATATTCACGACACTCCTGTGGACATGGATTGTAATAAACTTGAGTGTTTCGTCTTGTTCATTTGTGATCACTCTTGTTCATTTGTGATTAAACTGGTCTTATATTTTATGTGTTGTAGTACCATCTCAGCCTCTCCAGGTGTAATACTAAGAATTGACCGCTGTACTCACGAGTGTCATTTGGTCCGGTACAAAACAATAACTTTCAGATCGATTTGTTGTATATTGTCAGAACATATTTTGAGCTCACACATAATGAAATATCTTGAACGGAAAGACCTCCTGTATGCCAACCAGCATGGATTTCGAAAACATCGATCCTGTGAAGCTCAACTCGCACTAAACATGACATACTCAAAGTTTTGGATCAAGGCAGTCAGGCAGATGTAATATTTCGTATTTTGTAAAAAGCATTTGACTCAATATCACACCTGTGCTTATTACATAACGTGCGATTATATGGGGTAAAAGCGAAATTGGTGAGTGGATGGAGGATTATTTCACATGACATACTGAAAGTTTTGGATCAAGGAAATCAGGCAGACGCAAAATTTCTCGTTTCACAAAAGTATTTGACTCAGTACCAAACACATACTTATTACAAAAAGTACGATTATATGGAGATTGGGTGTTGTGTGATGTCCTTAGGTTAGTTAGGTTTAATTAGTTCTAAGTTCTAGGGGACTGATGACCATAGATGTTAAGTCCCATATTGCTCAGAGCCATTTGAACCAGTTTTTGATTATATGGAGTATAAAGCGAAATTTGTGACTGAACGGAGGATTTTTTGGTGGGGAGGATGCAGCAAGCTCCCTTGAATGGAGAGTCATCGATAGATGAAGAAGTAACTTCGGGTGTGTCACATAGAGGTGTGTTGCGTCTTTTGCTGTTCATGTTGTAAATTAATGACTTTGCGGACAATATTAATAGTAACCTCAGACTTTTTGCAGGTGATGCAGTTATCTATGACGAAGTACTGTCTGAAAGAAGCTGCATAAACATTCATTCAGATCTTGGTAAAATTTCGAAGTGGTACAGTGATTGGAAAATTGTGCATTTTACAAAACGAAAAACAACGCAGTATCTAAATGACTATAATCTTAAAGAGTCACTATTGCCGTTGGTCATCTCATACAGGTACATCGTTGTAACACTTTGTATGGATATAAAAGTGAATGATCAGTCTCAGTTCGGGGAAAAGCAAGTGGTAGACTTCGCTTCATCGGTAGAATACTGTGGGAATCTAATTAGTCTACGAAGTAGATAACTCACGAATCACTCGTGTGACCCATCCTAAAATAATACTTACGCTAGTGGGACCCTTACCAAATATGACTGAAATTAAATGAAATGTCGTGTGGCTAGGGCCTCCCGTCGGGTAGACCGTTCGCCTGGTGCAGGTCTTTAGAGTTGACTAACAGGGGATACTGAACGCATACAGAGAAGGGCTGCTCGAATGTTGGTTTGATCCGTGGAAGAGTGTCTGAAAGATGGTGATGCAACTGAACTGGCACGCTCTAGAAGATAGACGTAAAGTATCCCGAAAAGCCCACTATCAAAGTTTCAAGAACCGGCTTTAAATGATGACTTTGGAATATACTATGGCCTCCTACGTGTTGGTTCTGTAGGAATCGTGAGAACAAGATCAGAACACTTAGAAGCACCCACCGGGGCATTAAACAATCACTCTCCCTACTTTCCACAAGTGAATGGAACGGGAAGAAACTGTAATAACCGGTACAGTGGGACGCTCCCTCTGTCATGCACTTCACAGTGCTTTGCAGTATATAGATGTAGATGGCATTACTTCCAACTGCTCTGTTCGGCTGCGCGGAAATGCTAATCGTCTACATATCCAAGAATCTACTAAACTTGCACATCAATATGATGACTGTAGCATAACGTCTTCATGATGTTGCAGTTTAAATCGTTAGCAATGTAGGTGTTTAAGAGTACTCCTATGCATTCGTGTGTATGAAATGTTTCGCTATAATATAATTACACGTCGCCGATCACAGATGACACAACGAATGAAACGAAAAGTTTCCTGAAATCAATAACTGTTTATTTATATCCACAACGCGTTTCGAATGTTTAGACCTCCAACATCCGGTGGATTTGCATGCGTTAGTACGACATACGTGTGTGTGTTCTGTTACGATTTGGGGGTAGCTTGTGGCTCTGTGTAGTGTAGAGACAAAAACATTATTTCAGAACATTTTTTTTTACTAAAAACTAAACGTATATGTAAAGGAGAAAATGAAACAACTAAAACGGAATACCTCCAGTTGTTTTATTTTCACCTTTAGACATACGTTTATCTTTCAGTCAAAAACACAAACCCATGTTTCTCCACTAGACAGTCCCTCAATTCACCCAAAAATACACATATACTATGTGATCAAAAGTATCCGGACACCTGGCTGAAAATGACTTACAAGTTCGTGGCGCCTCTATCGGTAATTCTGGAATTCAATATGGTGTTACCCCGCCCTTAGCCTTGATGACAGCTTCCACTCTCGCAGGCATATGTTAGATCAGGTACTGGAAGATTTCTTGGGGAATGGCAGCCCATTCTACATGGAGTACTGCACTGAGGAGAGGTATCGATGTCGGTCGGTGAGGCCTGGCACGAAGTCGGCGTTCCAAAACATCCCAAAGGTGTTCTATAGGATTCATGTCAGGACTTTGTGCAGGTCAGTCGATTACAGGGAGGTTATTATCGTGTAACCACTCCGCCATAGGCCGCCCATTATGAACAGGTGCTCGATCGTGTTGAAAGATGCAATCGCCATCCCCGAATTGCTCTTCAACAGAGTAAAGCACATAGGTGTGCTTAAAACATCAATGTAGGCCTGTGCTGCGAGAGTGCCACGCAAAACAACAAGGGGTGCAAGCCCCCTCCATGAAAACCACGACCACGCCGTAACACCACCGCCTCCGAATTTTACTGCTGGCACTACACACCCTGCCATCGGATCGCCACATTGTGTACTGTGATTCGTCACTCTACAGAACGTTTTTCCACAGTTCAATCATCTGATTTTTACTCTCCTTACACCAAGCGAGGCGTCGTTTGGCTTCTACCGGCGTGATATGTGGCTTATGAGCAGCCGCTCGGCCATAAAATCCAAGTTTTCTCACCTCCCGCCTAACTGACGTAGTACTTGCAGTGGATCCTGATGCAGTTTGGAATTCCTGAGTGATGGTCTGGATAGATGTCTACCTATAACACATTCTGACCCTCTTCAACTGTCAGCGGTCTCTGTCAGTCAACAGACGAGGTTGGCCTGTACGCTTTTGTGCTGTACGTGTCCCTTCACGTTTCCACTTCACTATCGCATCGGAAACAGTGGACCTAGGGATGTTTAGCAGTGTGAAAATTTCGCATAACGGAGAGCGCCCCGTTCTGCTCTTTCACGATGTTTAATGACTGCTTAGTTAACTGACATGGAGTACCTGGCAGTAGGTGGCAACACAATGCACCTAAAAAAAAAAAAGTATGCTTTTGGGGGTGTCCGGATACTTTTGATCACTTAGTGCATGTCATGCATATAAATGTAAATCCACCTGGTGATGAAGGTTTAAATCTTCGAAACGCGTTGTGGATGTAAATAAAGAGTTACTGGTAACAGTAAACTTGCCGTTTCGTTCGATACGAGTAACAGTCACGGTAAAGCCCAACCTAAAATGTTCACATTTGAAGAGATGATTTATTATTGTGTTAAAAATGGATTCGTTGGAAGAAGGCTAAAACAGTTAGAAAAATCGAACACAATAAAGTTCTAATTTCTCATTATATTGACAAAACAGTAATGTTAATGGACGATTATTTGGCGGTACTTGGTTTACCACCGGGTTATTCGTGGACGATCGCTGCACTCAGTCATGCCGGTTCGGCCGTAACGAGATAAAACGAACCGTGTATTTGCATTTGTGTGTCACGCGAAACGCACAGGCTGTTTGTCGCTCGCGAGTCTGCGGCAGGCAGAGCGAATTAGCGGACGCGCTGCTGCTGTGGACAGGGGGGAGCTGCGCCGAACCCTCTCATAACGAGTTTACGAAACCGGGGGCCGCATGTTTGTGTGACATTTGCAGGGCGCGCGCCGTTTCGCACTCGTGACGCCAGGCCGGGCTTACCGAATTATCAGAAATGAAGTGCAGGGGCAGCTGCCGTTCTGGCCTCCGACAAGAGCGCAATACAAATCTATGGCGATGACAAATCAAATTTAGCTGTACTGCCACGAAAAAACAGTAACAACAGTCATTACAAAACATCGGCAGCTCCATTTACTGCAGCAGTTGTCGGTGTCTTTGCTAATTATGAACATGAATCCGTTCCCCGCTTAAAATATTTCGGGCAAGGACAGTAACATGAAGCTTGAAAGCTGTCTCTTGTAAACGTCTTTCATGCAATGATCACTGGATGAGTTGCGAACCGATAAAATGCATCAAAGACCTTTGTTTTATGTAGTAAATGCATAACACAAATGCTGAATTTAATGAAATTTATTTACCGATCGGTTTCAGCCCAGGATCAGGTTCAGGGTAACCAAATATGCGACTATAAAACCAACATCTCCCCCCCCCCCCAAAAAAAAAACCATGGACCTTGCCGTTGGTGGGGAGGCTTGAATGCCTCAGCGATACAGATAGCCGTACCGTAGGTGCAACCACAACGGAGGGGTATCGGTTGAGAGGCCAGACGAACGTGTGGTTCCTGAAGAGCGGCAGCAGCCTTTTCAGTAGTTGCAGGGGCAACAGTCTGGATGATTGACTGATCTGGCCTTGTGACACTAACCAAAACGGCCTTGCTGTGCTGGTACTGCGAACGGCTGAAAGCAAGGGGAAACTACAGCCGTAATTTTTCCCGAGGGCATGCAGCTTTACTGTATGGTTATATGATGATGGCGTCCTCTCGGGTAAAATATTCCGGAGGTAAAATAGTCCCCCATTCGGATCTCCGGGCGGGGACTACTCAGGAGGATGCCGTTATCAGGAGAAAGAAAACTGGCGTTCTACGGGTCGGAGCGTGGAATGTCAGATCTCTTAATCGGGCAGGTAGGTTAGAAAATTTAAAAAGGGAAATGGATAGGTTAAAGTTAGATATAGTAGGAATTAGTGAAGTTAGGTGGTAGGAGAAACAAGGATTTTGGGCAGGAGAATACAGGGTTATAAATACAAAATAAAATAGGGGTAATTCAGGAGTCGGTTTAATAATCAATAAAAAAATAGGAGTGCGGGAAAGCTACTACAAACAGCATAGTGAACGCATTATTGTGGACAAGATAGATACGAAGCCCACGCCTACTACAGTAGTACAAGTTTATATGCCAACTAGCTCTGCAGATGACGAAGAAATTGAAGAAATCTGTGATGAAATAAAAGACATTATTCATATAGTGAAGGGAGACGAATATTTAGTAGTCATGGGTGACTGGAATTCGATAGTAGGAAAAGGGAGAGAAGGAAACGTAGTGAAGGTAGCAGAGGATCAAGTAGGTGAAAAGACGAGGGCTAGTAGAAATCCTTGGGTAACAGAAGAAATATTGAATTTAATTGATGAAAGGAGAAAATATAAAAACGCAGTAAATGAAGCAGGCCAAAAGGAATACAAACGTCTCAAAAATGAGATCGACAGGAAGCGCAAAATGGCTAAGCAGGGATGGCTAGAGGACAAATGTAAGGATTTAGAGGCTTATCTCACTAGGGGTAACATAGATACTGCCTACAGGAAAATTAAAGAGACCTTTGGAGAAAAGAGAACCACTTGTATGAATATCAAGAGCTCAGATGGAAACCCAATTCTAAGCAAAGAAGGGAAAGCAGAAAGGTGGAAGGAGTATATAGAGGGTCTATACATGGACGATGTACTTGAGGACAATATTATGGAAATGGAAGAGGATGTAGATGAAGATGAAATGGGAGATACGACACTGCGTGAAGAGTTTGACAGAGCACTGAAAGACCTGAGTCGAAACAAGGCACCGGGAGTAGACAACATTCCATTAGAACTACTGACGACCTTGGGAGAGCCAGTCCTGACAAAACTCTACAATCTGGTAAGCAAAATGTATGGGACAGGCGAAATATCCTCAGACTTCAAGAAGAATATAATAATTCCAATCCCAAAGAAATCAGGTGCTGACAGATGTGAAAATTACCGAACAATTAGTTTAATAAGTCACGGATGCAAAATACTAACGCGAATTCTTTACAGACGAATGGGAAAACTGGTAGAAGTCGACCTCGGGGAGATCAGTTTGGATTCCGTAGAAATATTGGAACACGTGAGGCAATACTGACCCTACGACTTATCTTAGAAGCTAGATTAAGGAACGGCAAACATACGTTTCTAGCATTTGTAGACTTAGAGAAAGCTTTTGGCAATGTTGACTGGAACATTCTCTTTCAAATTCTGAAGGTGGCAGGGGTAAAATACAGGGAGCGAAAGGCTATTTACAATTTGTACAGAAAGCAGATGGCAGTTATAAGAGTCGAGGGACATGAAAGGGAAGCAGTGGTGGGATGGGGAGTGAGACAGGGTTGTAGCCTTTTCCCGATGTTATTCAATCTGTATATTGAGTAAGCAGTGAAGGAAACAAAAGAAAAATTCAAAGTATGTGTTAAAATCCATGAAGAAGAAATAAAAACTTTGAAGTTCGCCGATGAGATTGTAACTGTGTCAGAGACAGCAAAGGACTTAGAAGAGGAGTTGAACGGAATGGATAGTGTCCTGAAAAGAGTATATAAGATGAACATCAAAAAATCAAAACGAGGATAATGGAATGTAGTCGAATTAAGTCGGGTGATGCTGAGGGAATTAGATTAGGAAATGAGACACTTAAAGTAGTAAAGGAGTTTTGCTATTTTGGGAGCAAAATAACTGATGATGGTCGAAGTAGAGAGGATATAAAATGTCGACTGGCAATGGCAAGGAATGCGTTTGTGAAGAAGAGAAATTTGTTAACATTGAGTATAGATTTGAGTGTCAGGAAGTCGTTTCTGAAAGTATTTGTATGGAGTGTAGCCATGTATGGAAGTGAAACATGGACAATAACTAGTTTGGACAAGAAGAGAATAGAAGCTTTCGAAGTGTGGTGCTACAGAAGAATGCTGAAGATTAGATGGGTAGATCACATAACTAATGAGGAGGTATTGAATAGGATTTGGGAGAAGAGAATTTTGTGGCACAACGTGACTAGAAGAAGGGATCGTTTGGTAGGACATGCTCTGAGGCATCAAGGGATTACCAATTTGGTATTGGAGGGCAGCGTGGAGGGTAAAAATCATAGAGGGAGACCAGGAGATGAATACACTAAACAGATTCAGAAGGATGTAGGTTGCAGTAGGTACTGGGAGATGAAGAAGCTTGCAGAGGATAGAGTAGCATGGAGAGCTGCATCAAACCAGTCTCAGGACTGAAGACCACAACGACAACAACAACAACAACATTATATCCTTTTTTCTTTTTCCTCGGCGTTTGACCCGTCTGGCGGCAGGGTCCACTGTGTGGATTCGTTATCTCCATTTCGTTCGATTGTGGGCCATCCCTGGATGAAGATTTATAGCCCTCGGGTCGTTGTGCAGAGAGTCTGCCCATCTTCCGCTGTGTATGCTGCCTTCGCAGTGGTGCCGTCTTTTGATCTCAGAATATGTCCGTCTCTGATGGCTTTCTCGCATTTTATTCTGGATCGATGCGCTCCCGAGACGTTACGTGACAGTGTCATTAAAGAAGTGATACAGTCGAGTGCTGTACCTGTCCATCCAATCACCTTAGTCTCCATGACCCCCAATCGTCGTTCTGCCTCTTTTGTAGCTGGCCAACACTCGGTGCCTTAGAGAGCAACGGGACGGATGGCGGTCCGGTAGATCTTTGACTTCAGATGATCCTTAATCCGACGACCGCATGTGACACCTGCTGTCATTCAACACTTCATCCGGCCTGCCTGCCTCCTAGCGTTGACCTCACCTTTCAGCTGGCCGTTACAAGAGACTGAAGGACCGAGATACTTAAATTTTGTTACTATTGGCAAAACCTCTCCGTCAACACCGATAGCTCCAACTTCTCGCGTATCTGATGCCAAGTAACCAGTTTTCTTTTTTGTTGAGCCGCAGGACATATCACGCGGGACGATCATCTCATTCTTGTGTCTGGTGTGGGATATCAAACATGTTCTCTGCAGCCAGTGCGACATCATCAGCATAGAGAAGTGTCAGCGGTAGCGACAGGTGCAGGCTTGGTATGACAGTGTCCGTAATAAGAATAAACATCAGTGTTGATAAAGCCGAGTCTTGGTGGACTCCTACTGTGATACGAAAGTCATTTGACGCTTCTGCTACTGCTTGGACGTAGCTCCTCGGTTCTACGCAACAGGAGCTGTACGCATTTGACAAGGTACTCCGGAATGCCGTGATCTCGAACTGCTAACCAGATTAGTTCCTGTGGCACTCGATCAAAGCCTTTTCGATCAAGGTGCGGTGGCTTGTGCTTTTCGCGGTATTTTTCAACCAGTAGGCGCGCAGTATGGGCTATCTCATTTGTACCACAACTTTTCACAAATCTGGCTTGGTTCCCAGTGATGTGAGCTATTTCGTGTATCCTTCTGTCGGGAATACAATCAAGGATCTTCATCGCGTGCCTCAGTAAACTGATCTGTGGGTAATTACAACACGCAGCAGGATTTACTTTCTTTTAGAAGATTGGTACAGTGATGTTCCACTGCGCATCTGAGATATCAACATTACATATCATACTTTTTCGGAATCTAAGGTACATAATTTAAATCAAGCAGAGCCATTCTGAACACAGTAACTACGTGAAATGCGGGCGCTATCACTGCAAATGAAGATGTTAAATCCCCAGGATAGTACCCTCCAGCAGACACTAAAAATTCGCCCTAGCTCTACCTAGGCAGCTTCTGGAAACCGAACCGCATGTGTCAATGGTCAGTAGACTGACCGTTGGGAAAAATGCTGAGCGAGTTGCGGCAAACATGGAAGGTATTGCAGCTTGGGGGAACGGCTGAGCACCCAAGTCAGCAAGCGCAATACAGTGACATCGTGGAAGCCGAGAGATAGTAATACTAGTGAAAAAGCAGAGCTTTTTAAGGAAGGCTAGCTATAGCGCAATAATAAGTATTCAGGCGCAGGACCAGCAGAAAAGAGCTTCTGAAAGGTGAGACTGCGAATGTCTGAAGTCACTAGCAGAGCTGACAGCGAAGGAAAACAAGACACATGATGTCATAGGCACCCCCACCGCCAAAGAGCATATATGAATCGCCAACATGAATACTCCAGACTTCTTAATAAATGTATAATGGCTGAGTGCTTATTTCTGACTATACCGTGCGTAACTCACTCCTTGTGTCAGTTGTATCTATCCAGTGAGAGGGTAAGCTATGGAGTCAGCTCTCAGCACGCCTAGCTGTCTTCGATTGTCTATGGAACCACGTGTCCTGCTGGAAGGACACTGCTGCTGCCAGCTGCATTGCCGACTTGGAAAGCAACAGTGATGGGGCACAGAGGCTGCCATCACCTTGCTGGCCTGCTGGAGGCTTGGTCTGCATTATCTACCTTTGTGAGGGGGAAGGGGGTGGCACTGCAGCTGCTCAACCATTCCAGTCACAGACGCCAATGCTGCTAGCTCCTGTATCCTAAACAGGGGCTGGAAGCCTTCCCCTGAGAGCCAGCGAATACTTCATATGCACCTTAGGCGTGAGTCTTGAGTCCAGATCTTCTTCGTCAACGAAAGCACTTTGCGGATCGATACATAGTGCTGGAGGCCAGTGGAGTCCTGGGGTTGATGACTGCTCTGTGACTTAATAGCCACCTCCCAACACTTTGCTCTGCCGGCGGTACCGAGAGTCGAGTGCATGCCGACATCCCACTACTGTCGATGCGATGCTCCGCTGGACCGGTTGTGGCACAGTGCTTTGGAAGATAATCCTTTACTATTGTATAGAAAATGTGTTATTGTCAGTGATGTTTTCTTGGCGTTCTCGAGCATAACCAGGTCCTTACCACTGCATCCCACCCACCTCTCTACTGACGACTGTAGAAGATTGGGACTGGAATCTTATAATTACCTGCAGTATATGTATGCTGATACCTACCTAGTCGCCGGTCGTTGTGGCCGAGCGGTTCTAGGCGCTTCAGCCCAGAACCGCGCTTTTGTTACAGTCGCAGGTTCGAATCCTGCCTCGGGCATGGATGTGTGTGATGTCCTTAGGTTAATTAGATTTAAGTAGTTCTAAGTCTAGGGGACTGATGACCTCAGATGTTAAGCCCCATAGTGCTTAAAGCCATTTGAACCATTTATTGAACCACTCGCGCTTGGAGCCTCTTCGCAATGTTACTACACTGACGCCGCTTAGTAGCGGCTCCTGCTTTTAGTCGAGAGCCAAGAGGACGTCTGATAAACTGTGAATTAATTTAGTCTTTGTTTTTTTGTTCACGTGCTTCTGCATAGAAGTGAACTGTACGTGTGTATTTTACTGTGTAGACTAGTGGTCAGAAAATCAATCGTAGTTTTTGGTGTTGGGTACGTCTTGTGAATATCCTTGTGTAGGGCGGCTTCCAGTGTAAATTTTCCCGTCGCCAGAAACTCCGTTTTAATTTTGTGCTAGTAGACAGCATCAGTTTAGATCAGTGTATTCTAGTTTGAATATTTATCTCGTGCAGTAACTTTTCGGCAAACAGGATTTCTAATAACAGGTATCTGTAAATACATTAACTTCATTAGAGAAATTTATTTCTGTTTAATAGCTTGCGGTCTCAGAGTACAGCGAGAAATCTGCATAGCAACTTTTAGTATTACTTTATTCTCCTTTGGTATATTTTCAAACTCAATAGCGTCATTTGACACCTTATATCTACTTTATACAAAGTACGATATGGCTAGGGACTGTGATTGTTGTGAGCGGATGCAAGGAGAGTTGGCTGCTGTGCTTAAACACCTGGAAGGCGCGTTGGCTACCGTCGACAAACTTCTAGCCAATGCTCGAAGCTGCGGTGACGTCGGGGCGCCAGTGACGTGTGACACCTTTGGTGCCATTAGCATCCGCTGGTGACCTGGACGTCACTGTGGCTTCTGATACGCAACATCTAACCGGTCCATCCTCACTCCAGAGCGGCTGGCAGAGAGTGTGTCACTGGGCAGAAAACGTAAGAGGGAGCAGATCGTGCGGCTGGCTCCCTACATTTTAGCAAGATGTGTTGATGATAACTCTGAGCCAGCACAGGATGTCTCTCCTGTTGGGCCAGCGATCGATTTTCCTGCCCAGTCCGGACAAGTACAGAAGGTGGGTATGCCACTCATTGGGAGCTCCAATGTTAGGCGGGTGATGGAGCCCCTCACGGAGATAGCAGTCAGGGGAGGAAGGGATTCCAATGTGTATTCGGTATGTTTGGCGGAAGGTCTCATCCGTGAGTGGAGGAGGTCCTGCCGGCGGCTATCGAGCGCACTGGGTGCAACCGGCTGCATGTAGTGACACATGTCGGCATGAATAACGCCTGCCTCTTAGGTTCTGAGGCTATCATCGGCTCCTTTAGGCTGGCTGATTTCATGAAAGCAACTAGCAACGCACGTGGGGTGCAGGCTAAGCTGTCTATTTGCAGCATCGTACCCAGGGTTGATCGCGGTACTCTTGTTTGGAGCAGAGTGGAAGGTCTAAACCAGAGGCTCAGACGACTCTGCGACATTATCGGATGCGAATTTCTCGACCTCAGCAATCGGGTGAAGAATTGTAGGGTTCCCCTTAATAGGTCAGGCGTGCACTACACTCAAGAAGCGACAACTAGGGTAGCGGAGTACGTGTGGCGTGCACATGGGGCTTTTTTAGCTTAGAGAACCCCTCCATTGGGATCAAAGTCGATTTGCATTTTAAAACAGCCACAGCGACCTCAGAGAATCTTGGTCCTCTCAGATCAGAGATAGAAAAGATTAATATGATTTTAGTAAACTGCAGGAGCATCCAAGGAAAGGTCCAGAATTAGTATCGTTTACTCAAGGTTATAATGCACAGATAGTATTGGGAACAGAAAGATGGTTGAAACCATACCGCACTGACAACAAAATGGGAATGTTTATCGTAATAGAAGGTTAGTCGCCAATGGTGGCTGAGTGTTTATTGCAGTAAAAAATTCAATAAAATATAGCTGAGGTTATCACGGATTCCGAATGTGAACTAATCTGGGTGAAACTGAGTATCAAAGAACGTTCAAAAATGGTGATCGGATGCTTTTATAGACCACCTGGGTCAGGATCCGTAGCTGTAGAGCCGCGCGAAGTGGCCACGCAGTTCGAGGCGCCATGTCGAGGACTGCGCGGGGCCCTCCCGCTGGAGGTTCGAGTCCTCCCTCGGGCATGGGAGTGTGTGTTGTTATTAGCATAAGTTAGTTTCAGTAGTCTGTAAGTCTAGGGACCGATGACCTCAGCAGTTTGGTCCCTTAGGAATTCACGCACATTTGAACATTTGTAGTTGTAGAGCGCTTCAGATAGAATTTGTAGAATATCATTAGTAATTTTCCTGATCATGCCGTTGTAATAGGGGGTGACTTCAACTTGCCATGTATAGGTCTGGAGTGTTATGCCATCTAAACTGTTGCCAGAGTCAGGGAATCGCGTGCCATTGATCTAGATGTCTTGTCCGAAAATTAACTTGAGCAGTCAGAGAAGCAACTCGTGAAGGTAACGTCTTAGACCTCCTGGCAACAAACAGTCAGTTAACGTAGAGGAAGGTATCAGTGATCATAAGACTGTGACAACATCTATGACGACGGGTCCTACAAGGAATGTTAAGAAAGGTAGGAAGATACATTTGCTCAGCAAGGGTGACAGGATACAAATTTCAGAATATCTTAGCAGTCAGCGTCAAATATTCGGTGAAGAGGACGAAGATGTGGAGAACAAATCGAAAAAACTCAGAGGCATTGTGTAATATACCCTAAATAAGTATGTTACGAGTACAGCCGTGTTAGGAAAGCGCTACTTAAACAAAGAGCACTTTGTCTCAGATTCAAGAGAAATAAAATCCTAGCTGACAAACAAAAGCTGATCGAAGCGAAAATGAGCGTAAGGAGAGCAATGAGAGAAGCGTTCAATGATTTTGAAAGTAAGACGTTGTAAACCGACCTGAGTAAAAACCGTAAGAGATTTTGCTCATACGTAAAATCAGTAAGTGGGTCAAAATGATCTATTCATTCTCTCAGCGACCACACCGGCACCACAACGGAAGATAACAGAGAGAAGGCGGAAATACTGAATTCGGTCTTCTGACGTTGTTTCACCACGGAAGATCGTAGCACTGTCCCTCCTTTCAATCATCGTACGGACATCGAAATGGCAGATACTGAGATAGCCGATCCTGGAACTGAAAGGCAGCTACGATCACTTAGTAGCGGAAAGGCTTCAGGGCCAGATGAGATACCTATAAGAATCTATAAAGATTACGCGAATGAACTTATTCCGTTTCTACCAGTAATTTATCGTAGATCGCTTGAGCAACGAAAGGTATCTAACGACTGGAAAAAAATGCAGGTCATTTCCGTTTTTAAGAAAGGCCGTAAGACGTTCCACACAGTTATAGACCTATATCGTTGACGTGAATCTGTTTTAGAATTATGGAACATGTTTTATCCTCGAGAATTATGACGTTTTTGAAAATGAACATCTCCTCTATAAAAACCAACATGGATTTCGCAAACAGAGATCCTGCGAAACTTAGCTCGCTCTGTTCCTCCATGAGATCGGTTGCGCAGTAGCCAACGGCGCTGAGGTTGATGCCGTGTTCCTTGATTTCAGTGAGGCATTTGACACCGTCCCCCATTACTGTTTAATGAAAAAAATACGAGCTTACGGAGTAACGGAGCAGACCTGCTATTGGATTCAAGACTTCCTTGCAGACAGAACACAACAAGTCGCTCTTAACGGAACAAAATCGACAGATGTAAAGATAATATCCGGAGTACCACAGGAAATTGTGATAGGACCGTTGCCGTTTGCAATATATATATAAATGATCTAGTAGAAAGCGTCGGATGCTCTTTAAGGCTATTCGCAAGATGATACAGTTGTCTGTGCCAAAGTAGCAACGCCAGAATATAGTAAGAATTTGCAGAACGACCTGCAGAGAATTGATGGATGGTGCAGCCTCTGGCAGTTGACCCTGAACGTAAAGTAATGTAACATATTGCGCGTACATAGGAAAAGAAATCCACCACTGTATAGCTGTGGTATTGATGACAAACAGCTGGAGACAGCGTCTGCCGTAAAATATCTAGTCCTGACTATCCAGAGCGACCTCAAGTGGAATGACCACATAAAACAGATAGAGAGAAAAGCAGATACCAAACTCAGATTCAACGGAAGAATCTTAAGGAAATGTAACTCATCCACGGAAGAAGTGGCGTATAATGCGCTTGTTCAGCCCATTCTTGAGTATTGTTCATCTATCTGGGATCCCTATCAGGTAGCACAGATAGAGGGGACAGAAAGGTCCAACGAAGAGCGGCGCGTTTCGTCACGAGATCGTTTAGCTGCGAGAGAGCGTTACGGAGATGCTAAACAAACTCCACTGGCAGACGTTACAAGAGAGGCGTTGTGCATCACGAAGAGATTTACTATTTAAATTTCGGGCCAGCACTTTTCAGGAGAAGTCGGGTAACATATTGCTGCCCCCCCCCCCCATATACATCTTGTGCATTGACTACGAGGCGAAAATTCTAGACGTTAGAGCCAATACAGAGGCTTACCGACAATCATTCTTAACACGCACTATTCGCGCGAGTGGAACAGGATTGGAGGGATCAGAGAGGGTTACCGAAAGTACCCTCCGCCACACACGATTAAGTGGTTTGCGGAGTATGGTGTAAATGTAGTTGTCTCTTCCACGTTGACGTGATAGTTGGATTCTACCTCTGCTTCTTGCTGCGTTATTTGTAATGAGTCTTCGAATGCTTGGAGAAATACAGGTCTAGTAAAGCTCCCGTTTACTGCGTTAACTTGTTCGCTCATCATTTCTTCTCCTATTCAAATTTCCTACGATGATAGTTGCTGCACCACTCTGTAGCCCACCTTTCCTTACAATTGTGTACGAAGTTGTACACAGCAAGAGTTAATCGCTTTCTGTGTTCGAGCAGAATTCCGGATGATATTTGTCATAGAAGCAAATCGATACACGAATTCGTAGAACACGACGCACATCTAATGAAAGCTATTGCTTTGCAGGCACATGAGTATTTTCAGTAGCGATACCTGAAAACAGTTCATTTAGATTCAAAACGAATGTCTTTTCTTTCAGCAGCTTACATACGTACCACTCGTATTTGATCATTCATGTGAGACGAGGTGCACTAAAGAATGTATTTTAATAGACTCTTCCCAAGCTCTTTCATATAGAACGATTTGTAAGTTTCCAGACGCCATCTTTGTTTAAAATGGTTCAAGTGGCTCTAAGCACTATGGGACATGACATCTGAGGTCATCAGTCCCCCTTGACTTAGAACTACTTAAATCTAACTAAGGACATCACACACATCCATGCCCGAGACGGGATTCGAATCTGCGGCCGTAGCAGCAGTGCGGTTCCGGACAGAAGCGCCTAGAACCGCTCGGCCACAACGGCGGCGCCATCTTTATTTAAAAAGTATGCCAGTTTACATGTGAGTGTTATGACAGTGAAAGGAACACAACATAAACATATGTCAACTAACAAACGTAAATCCACCTGATGACGGGGCTTTAAAGCTTCGAAACGCGTCGAGGCTCGTAAATAGTCATTGTTACCAGTAAACTTGTTGTTTCATTTGATGTTAGTAGCAATAGGTAATGTGAAATGTTCACAAACAAAGATTTGATTTATTTAATTGCGTAGGCTTCCGCGGCCAGTCAGTCGACATAAAAGTTTTCTGGGTTTGGTTCCGCGTCATAATGTAAAAACTACTGCTGCTATAGAAAAGCCAACGTTTCGGCCACGATTGCAGTGGCCTTCTTCTGACGCGGTACCAAACCCAGAAAACCTTTATGTCGAAAGATTTGATTGTAAAGTGTCCCATCACTCTGCCGTCCCCATGATTCAGTGATCTAAAGAAAAGTATACATACAGGATTTGAACCTCTACTGCCAGCGTGGCAGCCGTGTAATTTAGCCACCGCGCTACCCCACTTGGTCGAAATACCCCTAACGCCACGGGGATAGGAGACTTCACCATCGATCTTCTTGGAAGTTAGAGGCCGCCTGCTCATGTAAAGCCTCTGTCCGGCTACTCAGGATAGGTTTCTCTACAACATACTTAAGACTCATCACATTCCGTGATTAAAAGGTCTGATGGAGCCCTTGTTAGTAGGGGCGGAAGTTATTTTCCTGGTCTCTGTAGGCTTGGTACTGAGCTACATGGAGCCGTGGTTAGCACACTGGACCCGCATTCAGGAGGACAACGGTTCTGATCCCTTCGGGACACCCAGATGTAGGTTTCCTCTGATTCCCGTACGCCATTTAAGGAAAATGTCAGAATAGTTCCTTCCGGGCACAGCCGATTTCCTTCACTAATCTGAGCGTGTGCTCCGTCTCTAATGACTTCGTTGTTGACGGAACGTTAAGCTCTAACCAGCCTTCCTTCCATGTGTAGATTTGGTGGAGGTGTCATTACAAAGTTCTGTTTTGAACTGCAGCTTCTGGTTATTTGAATGTAATAGGTTTAAGAGATAATTAAGAGATTTTTGTTAATTTACTTGCATTTTGGTATATGCTGGACAGGTTTGGGATGTAGCACTTTAAGTACCATTGCAATAAATGCAGACTGGTTGACGGATGCCCGCAATCGTTGCTTTTGTGAACCCCTAATCAATAGTCAAATCTTGTCATACTTCAGCACTGTTCGCTATCATACATGGACCTCAAGCAGTTATAGCATTGTAAAACGAGTCATATATGGACTTCCATTCGACAACGAAATCCATGGATATAAACGAACTATGGGAGCCAGTGGGACCTAAACATCGAAACACAACCCCATTGGCGTTTATGATTCTACTAAATTGCCTCACTGTAAATGACTTCACAACACCATGCTATTTTAGTTAGCAATTCTTCTTCCGTTAGTGAGGTTTATATATTTCTCATGCTGCCATGTTTTCATAATGTCAGCTATGCGTTTGAATAAACACACATTCCTGCCAAGAGGCGTTGGATGTAGAGAGCCCACGTTCTTGTTTTTGGTTTATAAAAATGTAAAAAAAGGTTCTTTGTTGTTAGCTGTGTACAAGTTGGTACTGAGTGCATTTACGTACTATTGAGATGCTGTCGAATCTGCTTGAGTGGTGTCGACGCGCTGCAGTTCTCTGTTTTATCTCGTTGGTTGTCGAGTCCAGCCGGCCGGTGTGGCCGAGCTCTTCTAGGCGCTTTAGTCCGGAACCGCGATGCTGCTGCGGTCGCAGGTTCGAATCCTGCCTCGGGCATGGATGTGTCTGATGTCTTTAGGTTGGTTAGGTTTAAGTAGTTCTAAGTCTAGGGGACTGATGACCTCAGATGTTAAGTCCCATAGTGCTTAGAGCCATTCTTGTCGAGTCCATCCTCCGCAATGCTGCCTGCACATTTTCCGTCTCTGTTGCTGTCGTTGTCCTTAAATTTGTCGTGACATCTCTGCGTCATGTGACGCGATGATTCCCTTTCTAACCAGTTGTTGATTCATATTACATTCCTCTATCCGCTCCTACACTATGTGGCTGACTGGGCGGCGATTGCAGCATAATAGTTGCTTTGGTGTTTAGTGTGTTAGCTGTTCTACATTTAACTCATATACGAAAATACCATGTCATCACATCATGAATTCTGACCAAGCAAATTTATCACTTTATTATTATCACACGCGTTCAGATTTATCAAAAAATGACTAGTAATTTAGTTTGTTAGTGTTGCTAGCCCAGGATCACACACCAACTGTGAAATATAAAAAGATAATACAAGTGCCGATCACGTGAGTGTCCATGTACGAGCATTAACCCTAGGGCAATATACGGTAGAAAATGTTACTAAATCGCTGTAAATTTCTTTACTCCATATTTTATTCAAAAGAACTCATAATTTATAGTTTGTTGTTGGTGTTGCTGTGGTCTTCAGTCCTGAGACTGGTTAGATGCAGCTCTCCATGCTACTCTATCCTTGCTTCATCTCCCAGTACGTACTGCAGCCTACATCCTTCTGAATCTGTTTAGTGTATTCATCTCTTGGTCTCCCTCTACGATTTTTACCCTCCACGCTGCCCTCCAATACTAAATTGGTGATCCCTTGATGCCTCAGAACATGTCTACCAACCGATCCCTTCTTCTAGTCAAGTTGTGCCACAAATTCCTCTTTCCCCAATTCTATTCAATACCTCCTCATTAGTTATGTGATCTAACCATCTAATCTTCAGCATTCTTCTGTAGCACCACATTTCAAAAGCTTCTATTCTCTTTATGTCCAAACTATTTATCGTCTATGTTTCACTTCCATACATGGCTACACTCCGTACAAATACTTTTAGAAACGACTTCCTGACACTTAAATCTATACTCAATGTTGACAAATTCCTCTTCTTCAGAAACGCTGTTCTTGCCATTGCCAGTCGACATTTTATATCCTCTCTACTTCGACCATCATCAGTTATTTTGCTCCCAAAAAGCAAAACTCCTTTACTACTCCAAGTGTCTCATTTCCTAATCTAATTCCCTCAGCATCACCCGAGTTAACTCCACTACATTCCATTATTCTCGTTTTGATTTTGTTGATGTTCATCTTGTATACTCTTTTCAAGACACTATCCATTCCGTTCAACTCCTCTTCTAAGTCCTTTGCTGTCTCTGACACAGTTACAATCTCATCGGCGAACTTCAAAGTTTTTATTTCTTCTTCATGGATTTTAACACATACTTTGAATTTTTCTTTTGTTTCCTTCACTGCTTACTCAATATACAGATTGAATAACATCGGGAGAGGCTGCAACCCGGTCTCACTCCCTTCCCAACCACTGCTTCCCTTTCGTGCCCCTTGACTCTTATAACAGCCATTTATAGTTTATGCGCTAGTTAATTACAAAATGGTTCAAATGGCTCTGAGCACTATGGGACTCAAGTGCTGTGGTCATAAGTCCCCTAGAACTTAGATCTACTTAAACCTAACTAACCTAAGGACAGCACACAACACCCAGCCATCACGAGGCAGAGAAAATCCCTGACCCCGCCGGGAATCGAACCCGAGTTAATTACACTTCTAAGGTCTACAGTGATGTGACATACAACATAGGTTAAAAAGTCCTGCTTTACACTCTACAGTCTACTGACACTACCAGATTGGCGGGAACCGCGAACTGGTACAAATTGTAATCGAAAATTTTTTCGGGGTTTAGTTATCTAGGGCTAACTAAATGATATGTATCTTTTGTAATTTAAAATATTTTGTATTCTGAAGTTTCGATAAGTGCTGAACCATGTTGGGAGTGTCGACTGATTGCAATCATTTCTTAAGGAGGGAGGCATCAATAAGATTTTTTTCCCACCAACAAAGGATTTAAAAGAGACGTGTGCGAATAATAACGTTTTTAAGAAAAAATGGTTCAAATGGCTCTAAGCGCTATGGGACTTAACATCTGAGGTCATCAGACTTAGAATTACTTAAACCTAACTAACCTAAGGACATGACACACAACCATGCCCGAGGCAGGATTCGAACCTGCAACCATAGCAGCCGCGTGGTTCCGGACTGAAGCGCCTAGAACCGCTAGGCCACAGCGGCCGGCCTCGTTTCTAAGACACATATAGCATGTAGTCAGCTGAGATTTTGCGTGTAGTTAAAGTCTTCCTAGTTTGAAAGTCCTCTGAATGAAACACAGAACGCAGGAGGACACTTTTCAAATTATCTTTATGGTTTTATATACTTCCTTGGCCTATATCGACTCACAGAGAAGCAAGTACTCGAACGAGTTGTTGCATGCTCATCTCCCTTTCCCCACTTCAGTCTGACTCCCAATTTCCTTCCTCATAAATACGAACACGCAGACGCCACCGACATGGGTTTTGTTACAAGCTGCGTAAATTAGGGTAATTACTAAACTCTGTTACCATCAATAGTATAATCTAATTTACATACACTAATTGGAAATGAAATTTGTGCGCATAAATGGAACATGCTACAACTCCGAAACTATGTAAATGGCGGCGGCCTGGTATGCTAATGGTCAGCGTTTGTTGCCACTCTGCATGACGTCACACGCCGTAATGGCGCTGATTGTGTCATGCAGCAGCTGTATAAATCCTTATGTGTACAAGGCACCAGGAAGCGTAAAAGCGGCGGACGACGCAGACAAGAGTACAGGGAATCAAGGATATCTACTGGATGGCGGAGTTATCGGAATGTTATGAACAGTACCGAGAACGCTTCCTTAGCGTTGAGTTCTCTATGAAATAGAAAGTGTTGCAAGGTTTTGAAACGCACTAAGAACATTTTTACTGTTTTTCCTTGCCTACTGGTAAAGGGCGGTATTTTTACGACTTTGTGCAGGTACGATCGTTTCATACAAACAGTTAGTTTCCATTCAGTTCATTTCAATTCAGTTTATTGCTATGAATATTAGACCTACTGTATGGAATATCCAAACGGGTCGTACATATTCGTTAATCATGGCGGCATACAATGTTTTATGTTACATATGTAGCGGTAAATCATGTTAAAAGCGACCATTGGTAATATTAATGCAGAAATAAGACATAACATTTGAAAAAAAAACTTAAAATGAAAGGAGTGAACTCAAGTTCCATGTGAATAACTCCCATCTTACATTACTAGATATGTTACTGGCAGCCTCGGAAGAACTTGAGGTCTGCCGACTAACTACAACTATACCTACTTCTAAACTTATTGGTACACTGTTCTACTCACTCACACTGCTATATGCGTTCGGTAACCCTCGGGTTGGCCTGAACATTCTTTCTTTGAGGACGAGCTTCTTATGACCTGCTGACATTATCTTGATATTCAGAGAGACCACTTAATCTTATGCACTGACAGTTAAGCAGTTGGCTTTTAGATATCCGATGTGCTGTCATACTGACTTTAGTCCACAACTTTTGGTCACTTACAACTGTTTGCAGATGACAGTCTAATTGTGCACAGTCTCTTTCTGAATGAAGAAGGGGGCATCTTAAAACTACATGATCAGTGGAACGTTTCTCTCCACATTCACAGATTGGCGTGTTACTACATCCCACTCGATGCAAAAGCGTATGATATGGACCATGAACTGTTACTAGGTCCACCATACATCAAACAGAGACAATGTCACACAGTTTGAGCCTGTTCCTGATGCTTGAGAATACGCTGTAAACACAGCTCCTAGTGTCCCAGTCAGACTGCTATTCATTCAATTTCCAGGCTCGTAAATGTCTTTCATCAGTAATATGCCTTCCTGTGATCTCGTACACACGATCATATTGCTCACGCCCCAACTAATACAGTGCTGCCCTGTAACGTACTACGATATCCATCGGACATATCCCGAGAATATACCAGAAATCCCTCGACAGGTGTGATGCGAAAGGCACTGGTGAGCCTCGGAAGTACGCTCCGCGTTGCAGTACTGTTCTGTAGCTGCCTAGTCGAAGGCGATGCGCCCAGACGCTGGTAGCGAAGCCCACAATGGCGCTGAAAAGAGTTTCGTGTTATGACCGCACCACATGTAACGGTAATTTATAGACAGCAGTGCCAACACGGACAATCTTGTGCATAATTTTGGTGGCTTTCTGAGTGACAAATTGTACGTGTTCTAGAAAGTTCCTTTTCTCGTCTAGAAGAAGGCCTGAATATGAACAGTGCTTTGTTTTACACGTATTCCGCCAAGCTTCAGGGAAAGATTTCTGGCAAGAGAAAGTCTTCTCTTAAAAAGTATGTATGTGGTTTTACGGATAGCTGTAGTCAGTTTGTTACCCTTGCATCAATGCTGCATGTGAGTAAGCACGTCATTCACCTTTTCCTCAAGTCTAGCCCTGGAGTCTGCAGATACAACTACTAGGATGTCACTACGTATGGAACAGCTCCTTCAGTAGCATCTGTCCTGTCTAAAAGATGTCATAGGGTTCAATATTTACATACCAGAATTGTGGACCCCTTATGAAGCCTTGCGGACAACCCTTGGTAGCCTTTCTGATTACCTTGCTCTGCCCCAGAAGCTACTGGACGCTAAGTCCACTACATAATCTACATAGCTCTCATACAGGCATTTGGGGATCCTGAGAAGGTGTGCGACCATCGCAGGCCACCAAAGACTGTCGATTGCGCATACGGTGTCGCTGATGAGCGCGACTGTGTACTTCGTTGTCGAATTTTCTATAATCTGAAGAGCTCTATTAACAGCGTCCTCTGCAGACTTACCTTTTCTTAAACTATGTTGACATTGGTTTAGACCCAAGATCTTTCTGTTCACCTGCAACCGATCACAGAACAGACTTTCCTGAAGTTTGGCCTAGATGTTTAATACGCAAATAGGTCCATTGCTTTTTGGTGATGCCAAGTCTTTATCCTTTCCATTTTTAATCACTACTGATCTAGCTGTTTACCACGTCGTCGGGGTCCTATCTATTCGCAAAACCTCATTTAGTAACACTGTCTAATATAGCACTATCAATGGATCTACAATCCACACGACCTCAGGGTAGACGCCATCCGGACCAGATGTTTCTCCATTTTTGAGTTTTGAGAAATTGCGACAGCAACTTCTTCTTGAACGAACGGTATCACAACATCTGATTGTCGTATTTGTTATCTACTTCACTCCAAAACTGTGCATGTATTTCAGTATCTGTGTCCGTGTTATAATCAAGAAGTAGGGAGGTTACAACATATTCTGCTGACTCTCTCCATCCAGCCGTCATTGAGCCATACACTTTACGAATTGTGGACGTGATAATAGGTTCCTTAATCTTTTCAGTCAATAGCTTATATGGTCTTCCTCACTTGTCAAATTGCAGCTCCTTCGTAGAAACTTCTCCCAGTGCATTCTTTTAGTTTCCTGAAGCAATGTATTGCACCGCATCTTAATTGCCCTATATTCTTGGAGCCCAGCAGTGAGTTCTGATTGCCCTAGAGCACGTTAATACGCTCTGCTTCTTGATCTTACCCTCCGCCTCAATGTGGAATGTTCTGGGTTCCGAGGGACTGTAGCCTGACTGTTAACCTTTTCAAAGGAATATAAATGTTCTGTGCTCTTTGCAGGAGTTCATTTAGTAGTTGCGAAACCAACTCTACATGTACCGGAAGCGATTCCATTGAAAATGCTACAAGCTAGGCACTTACTCAATCACAATCTGTTTTCTGGTGTCTAACCCAATCTTACTTTCCTCTGCTTGTCTCCCTGAGTTACTGTCTTTTCCCCCTTCGATGACAATTATATTATGGTCATTGCATGTTAGGAACTAGAGCACTTGCGAACCATTAGTCTTTGCGGTTTGCTGAAATGATATCTACGTAAGTCTCGTCTCTCGAATGCACCCAGATGGCCTTCAAGATTGAAAACAATGAAGTCGAGTTCCTGTATTGCGTCCTCTAGTGTCTCACCTCGTTCGTCTGCTGGCCTATGTGCCACAGAGAGGTTATTGCAATAGCATCTGTTGCCACAAGGAGACACGCACCTCAATCGCAGGGAGCAACCGCCGGGAGTTTATCTATGTAAGGTGCGATGAGATGAGGATACTGCATGTATATGACTGCGCGGGCTTCACTTCTACTGTGACCATGTGCTTGTCACACAGCTGAGCCACCTTAGACAAGTGACGTTCCTACTTGTAACGGCAATGGCAGACATTATGGCCCGTAACTGTTACCATATCCACAGGAAAATGTGGAAGCTTATTGTTGCTGCAGTACGGTTCTTGAAAACAGAGTATAAAAAACACTCAGCTCGTCAATTAAGCTACGTATTGCCAGTTTACTTCGAGCAGCATTTATCTGTAGTAACTTTATCCTATTACGTGTTTCTAGTGTGATCGAAAAGCTTCGGAGAGGGCACTGCTGGTTCAGAGAAAATGCGTACATGTGCTTTTACGAAATGCTAAATGTTCCCTAAAACGTTTCTTGGAAACCTCCTGACTGAAGTAAACGATATTCTGAGCGTCTAACCAGAACAATAGCTTTAGAGACAGTGATCTTGTCAGCACAAACATGCGAGCACTCTTCTCAGATCACTTACAAACTTTACTTTTCGCGAATAACTGTTGACGGACTGCGCTCCGTTTCAAACACTCAAATTTACTATCAGCTCAACATTCCGAGAATAACACAAGTCACTTAACAAAAATTCACGAATTTCTTCAATAGAACAGTAACCTCTTCTCAAACATTAATCATCCTGCCAGAAGGTGGAATATCAGGACTCATGTCACAAGGCCGTGTCGTATACGACATCCAGCTAAAAAACTGTTTTTTTCCCCACAAATGCTGTCCTTTTTTATACATACATAAATACTCGTTAAAGAAAACGTGCATATTTACAAAATTACATACGTACAAAATTTTGTTGAATTAGGAACAATATCTTTGTTATATTTACAGAATTACAGTTTTTTTTAAATTCGAAACAAACCTTTTATTTTTTAAGAGCGAATTTTTTATTTGCATTTATTTAATCATATGCGTGAGGGATAGATCATTTTCTTGTGTTCCCCACAAACATTTTTGTTGCACTTAGCGCGTAGGTGATTCCCTCTTCGATTCTTTTTCCATTCATAAAATGAACATCTTCCTGGCCTTGCCGATGTTGGAGTTTGTGACAGTGAATCTTCGGGCATTTCTGTTCCTAGGATGTAGCATACTTCTCACAGCGTTCCATTAATGTGGACATGTGTCATCCTATTCTTCGTATGTTGTGTAACCAGTGCAAAAGAAAGTTTCTTCAAAAACTGGGCCCGACAGGGTCTTCTTTTATGTTCTTCTGACATGTACAGCTTGTAGATTACACAGGCATTTACTGTCGCTGCATCTAAAATGTAGGCTAGCGGTTTGTCATTCTTATGACGGATTTTGCATCACATAATTTATCAAAAACGACCACGTCGCCTTTATTCAAGTTATAGAATTCAACGATGGCTGATTTGGTCAATTTCCTCGGTGAAATGCTTGGGTGATATGAGGACTACAGTTTTATTTTTCTCCGGACAAAAAGAAACAAGCATCTGCAGATCATCATATAGAGATTCCTATTACGACCTTCTGGATTTACCATGGATGGAGGAAGTTCTTTTCTGTTCTTTCGGAGCGTACCGACTAAAGTGAATTTTCTTTTATTTAATTATTCAAGTAATTCACAAAAGGAGAACAAGTTGTCGGTCGTCACATTTCTGTTGGTTCCTTTCAGTGGCTCAGTAAGATTTTGAATGCCACTACAAAAATAAAACGTTCTCGTGTTACACATTGCAATGTTCTTGAGACCATATTTATCTGGTTTTTGGAATTTATACACACGAGAAGGGCATCTGCCTGTAAAGCTCAAGAGTGTCTCAGCAACGTATGGTACAAAAAAATTAGTTGATCGAATAAGTAACAAAGGATTGACGTTGCCAGGTAGCGATTATGTTGGGCCTGGAAACCCTATAAATATAGACGCACCGGGAAGTGCAACAGATGCAATTTGCAAGGAACACGACGTCGGGTACGATCGCCTGTTAAAAGAAGCTAGAGAACGTGCATTTACTGAAAAAGAATTCCGAGAACGAGTTCAAAAGTTGGATGCTAAAGCTATTATAGACTTCGCCATAGATTGGAGCCATACACGCAATTGGCATTCGTTTGCAGGGAAAATACGGACTGAAATTAAAATCGTTTGTTGAAGAAAAAATTGGAAAAGTTTTATATCCAGTAAAACCAGATGCCAAACCAGAAGGTATGATGTATATTTACGTGCATATGAATATTTAATAATTGATTATAAAGTATATGTCGATGTTAATAATAACGTGTCTCGCCTTCAGCAGAAGTACGATTGGCCTCCTTGGGAACGCCCAAATTGGAATGAAATGCATGAAGGCCAGAAACGTTATGCATATGAACAGTGGCTAATGTCACGTGTACGTCGTGGTTTGCCCATAGATCACGAACGTCCATCAACATCTGGCGGTACATCATTAGCACCGAGCTCAGAAAGTGTTCCTGAAATCGACTCGGAAGAGGACGTAGAAGATTCTGACGACAACGGAGAGGATCCAAACCCCGTTCGACCATTAGTTCCTTATTCTGACTCTGACACAGAAAACAGTGCTATGAACGAAGAAACAGCTAAACGTACAGCATCGGCCCAAGAAGCAAAGGGTGCAAAGAAGGCTAGAAAAACACTTCCTGGCACAGCAGCTCCCTCAGCTAATGGAATGGGCGATTCCGCCAACACACGTGATGTGCCATTACCTGCAACGTCAATATTAGATACGGGTAACATTACCAGGTATAGAAAAGTACACAGATTTTTTACGTATGGTCTAGCATATAAAGTACTCACACATGAAAATGCTGTATTTATGATTACCCCTTTGGCAGAAATTCCTGTTGATCGACCATTTTTGTACATGACCCCCTCTGAATTTGATTTATTACTACATGGTAGTAGAATTGTTCATTGCTCTGCACAAGTGATTGCACGTAATCCCAGGATTGCTTTCCCAACAAATTCAAGTGACTCTGAACTTGGAACTTTAAATCAAAATAAGAATATGGTTACTTCTGTGGGTATTAATTTAAAAATACCTGGTGTTAATGTTACACCTACTGCATTTGGCTCATCAGCTCCTATGGAAACAAGTAGTATAGATCATAAACGTAATTTTTATCCACTTTGGAAATCGTGGTATGGGTATAAGAATAATGAAGAATCGTTTTTAACTACAGTACCTGCCCATCAATTCGGACAACCCATTAATTTGAAATATTATTATGCCTGTGTGTCTAGTACAAAGGCAAAAGGGCTGCATAATTGGGGATGGAAATGTGTTCAATCGTGTGTTTCTGAGGTAGATGCAAATTCTCGTACTGGCAGTGTTATTGTTAACTATGACTATAAACCAACATTAGGTTTTGTCAAAATACCAAAAGTTGCAAATGTTGATATATTCCCCATTACAGCTACTGCACAAGGAGTACGTCAACGGTATACAATTACTGGTGATAAGCACTGTAATCCGTTTATGGCATGCGACAATTTTTCAAAAACACCTTTGGAACCAGCTCAAATTCAGGAACAATTAGTACAAGCTATTACTCCAGTAACGAATGATGATTTCTCTGGATATGATGATCTAATACAAAAGGCAGATATTGCTTCTGCTGGGTACAATATTAGACTCCATGATACAAATGTCCAACCTAGTCTTCATGTAGGCATAAACCCTACATATGCTTTAAGCACTGGCAGTTTAAATAATGATATTGTTAAATATACTGATACTCAAATGTTGTTTGAAGTTATTGCTGAATGTTCTGTTTATTCAGATGGTTTGGAAACTCATTATCCCAGAGCAAATGTACCAAATGTTCAGGTATCTGATATGATTTATACGTCAAATGTGAAAAGGAATCAGGAATCATCAGTGTACAAGGGACAATATGAAATTAAGCAAGCTTGAATATAATATCTTGTATTTATTGTAAAAAACATTTGCGTAGTACAAAATTGTAAATAAATGAATTATTACATTAGAACAGTGTTTCATTTCAATAATCAATATTATACATTTGAAGTAATTGAAAGAAAGCCAGAGGATACGTCTTTTTACAAGCATTTTTTAATTCATCAAACTTTCTCCACCTAATTGTACGTACACGAATGTCTTTAAAATCTGGGTGAGAACAAATAACTGGTTGTGAATTTGAAATTAACAGTAATGGAGTACGTCTTAATATAGCGTCTCCTTTGTACTTCACTCTGATGTTACATGCAATTCCTTCACACACTTTTTTAAAATCCTCAATTGCACCCTCCTCTAAAGAAATTTCATTTCCAACAATGACACGTCTGTTAACAGCATCTTGCAATGCAAACTGATTCGTTCTATTATTACAACGTCCAATGTGGCCAACATTTAAACCAAGTGAAATTATACAATCAAAAAACCAATTTTTTCCACTATTTGGTGGACCAATAATACATAATGTGTTTAACTTTTTATTTGGTACATATATATTTTTACCTTCAAATTCTTGCCATTGATACAATCCTTTCTTATTAATCCAAGATACAAGATTTGTTAAAAATTTCGTAGCCTCGTCAGTATCATCTTCACATTGAAATAATAAAATTTTATTTAGCCAAGAAAGAGAATCTTGAAGAGTATAATAATATTCCCAAACATTTGTCGGATGAGAATAAAAAATATTATCTTCAGAACCAGAGCACAATAAATTTTCTATACCATGTAAATCCAATTCATTTATTGTTTTTTTATACAATTCTAAGCCCATATCAAAAAATCGTTTGAATTTAGGGTCAATCAAATTAATAAAATATGGATGAGCAGATGGTATTACATGACTATATTTTCTGGAGGGATACAATTATAACTTAATAAAAGGGATAGTACCTTTTTCGCTGTTTTTTCAGCATTGCACCCTTTCCCCGTAACGATTGGCTGGCGCTTGCTATGAGGCCATTTACATGCTGCATCACTGGCGAGTTCGCTTCCACATTGATTAACATTTCCAGAGTCTTGCCCCTCCAATACTGTGAGGGATTGCTCGACGAAACTGTTCCATTGTATAATTTCAAGCTCACCAGGCAATCGCTTATCGGTTCCTCTAAGCCGAACTTGTCCCCTACTTGGCCGTTTTTGCAAGTAGAGATATAAAAGAACATTGAGCCAGTCGATGTCTGACATGGCTGCGATTGCTCTAGTGCATCTTGTTGTTTTCTTAATTCGACTGGCGATAAATCCGTCAGTTCGAAACCTACAGCGGCATCGTCTTGATGAGTAGATACAGTCGTGTATGAGGTGGATGTGGTCCCCATCATGTTTACACATGATAATCTGGCCAGGATAGGTTTGTGCAATGATATTAATTCGTCTACAGAATTCATCAACTTCGTTCTCTCCTCTGAGGACAATAACGTCAGTGTAATACCATCTTTCAGAGATCTCAGATATTCGGAGAAGCTCTGGATACCAAAGGACGAGACTAATGAAGAACTTTCGAATTGCGTCAAATAGTTCAAAATGGTAAAGATGTATTCACCTAAGAGTCCATCTCCCTGTGCCAGCTTGCAATTCAATCTCGTCATTAAGTATATCATTGCCTCCAAGGACGGTGTTGGTATTTCTGCTTCCAAAAGAGTGAAGATCGTCTGGACGGCTTCCAAGAGATTCTCCATTACAAATCTGCAAACAACAAATCAGCTATATCAGCGTCGTCTTCCTCTGAATCCGATACACTGCTTAACGAGCCACCACAACGTACACTTCTGAACAATGGAGTATTTGCACAAAACATGCACCAATGACTATATTGTTTAATATGTGGCGGACAAGTTACCCCATATGAAAATGATGGTGTCTTCGTTACCATAATAATTTTCATTCCAATAAGAAGTGGTTGCAGTAGCGCGTTTTGCCATGAATCGGATAATTTATATAAACAGTTCTCACAAATAGTATATATAAAATGCTTCTAAGTAACTTCGTAAAAAAAATACTTTAATTTTGAATCTACTTTGCCAGAATGTACTAATGTCAAAAGAAGACATTGTGATTAAACCAAGTGTTTCCCATGGAACTGGAATTCCTGCTCTTATTTTTGCACAAGCTTCTAATGCATCATTTACGATTTCACAAATCATCGGAACATTCTCATTTTTATTAAATATATAACATTCTGGCAACCTATACGAATTTAACATGAAATTAAATTTCGAAACACGAAATTCCAACAGAATATCTTCCCGTATAGTTTGTACTAAATCCAATTGAAAAACATCCAACGCATTTTGCAGTCTTCCACAAACAGCAATTCGTGCAAGTTTGTACAAAGTTTCCATTGTAATAGAAGTGTACTTACTATTTCTGGCAGCTCGTTAGCGACAATAGAAGTTCTCGAAGTCGATTCAGAGGACATACTGTACAGACGACAATACGATGCCCCTTATATACTGCAGTGGTTGCTAACCAACTTCAGTTATCAATACTCACATGTCTGTCACTCCAAAAAGAAAACTTTTACACGTGCCAACCTTTTGCTGGCGTGGGTGCTTGCTCAGATAATTGTCCTAAAAGGACAAATTATCTCAGCGGGACAGGGACCGCCGCCATGCTGACTCTGGGGGCCCCGGTGGTAAATGACCTTGGGCGCTCATGAAACGAAGACATGACGACTGACGACTCGTCTTCTTGTTTTCTGAAGAGATGTAATATTCCGAAAAATTTTGACTGAATAAATTTCAAAATTCCCAGAGTAAGGTAAATTTATCTTTTTCTTTTCTAAGATCTCTTTTAGTTTTTGTGTCATAACGTTCTGTACTCAATAGAAATTCAAATCTACTGTCGTCATTGTGTATCGTAACGAAGATGGGGTGATTTCCCTAAATCACTCCACGCAAATGCCGGGATGGTTCCTCTGAAAGGGCACGGCCGACGTCCTTCCCCATCCTTCCCTAATCCGATGAGACCGATGACCACGCTGTCTAGTCTCCTTCCTCAAACAACCAACCAACCAACGAAGATGGGTCATAAATGTGAGAAAATATGTCTGTTAAGGTCAATGCAGAATTTTTTAGGACCCCAAATGTGAATAATAGGCGTAGAACAGCTTTGATTTCTGTTGAATCAATTCTGCCGATATACTATTGTGTTGACTCGTACTTCTATGCTTTACGGTCAATTTCTTCGTCGGTATATTTCACCAAAAGATCCATCACAAAAAGCGAAAATTTTTCATTCTCTTTGACAAGGCATTTTGCTCTACGTTTGGATAAGATGCGTAATTATGTTTTTTTTTCGTGGAATACGCGAAAACATACTTACAGCAGGCTTATCTGCCCAAATAGTTTGAAAAATCGCCCAATCCCATGCCACTCATAGAAAAAGTTTCTTCTACGGAAAAATCTGACATGGCATCATCAGAGAGCGAAGCAGTGTCATCCACATCATCATCATTTTGTAACACTACATAGCTCGTTTCATTACACGAGTCATTGATTATTTTCGCATTCGTCATCTCTATCTTCACCCTGTTCCGTAAGAATTCTTGAGTAATTTCGTCTTCGACAGTACAATATTGACATTCTATCATATTAACCTGCGAAACAACGGTAAATATTTAACCAAGAAATAGGTCCTTACGCTTTTCCAACATAATGAAAAATGATAACGTAGATCCGACGGGCGTGCCATGACCGGCACAGGGGCAGATTGCCCCTAATAGTACCTAAATCATGAGACAAACTGAAGGTCGACGACTTACCTTTCCAGGCCGATGTCTTGCTACCTACTGCCTACTAGGGTAATTAAAGGTCGCAGCCCCCAACACTACCGTTGTTTCCTGTGCAAACGAAATGAAACAAGACGTGTCGGATCCTACACCGATTTGTGGTAGGAGGGTTAATACACACTTTAGGAATCGTTCCTCCCGATTGTAGAATCAAATCAGCCCGGATGTTATTCAATCGCAGCTGCAATTTCTCAGTTTTATAAGTACACTGAAACTTTCAAATTCATCAGCCATTTCAAATTACACGTTTATATGACCGTAACCCAGTGGAAGCATCTGGCTGACACACTTTTTTTTTTTTTTTGACTGTGTTGTGTTCACATTCCACATTAGCATGATTACGAAGTTATATTTGAGTATCACGAAAGTGTTCATTTAGATATTCAGTCTAAGTGGTTCAATGCATCAAAGATCTTGTCAAAGTGCACCCTTTTTGGTATGATGTATTACGTTAAAGTTTTGGAAACTTTGATGTTGCTGAATAAGCATGCTCCATTGGCAGGTCCCAAATAAAAATTAATAACGATAGCTGTATTACCCAGTCAATAACGTTAATTATATATTTTTATCGATAAAATATATTCTTCTGCCTAAACTGGTGCTTGGTTGGTTCTTTTTTGTAGTACTGGTAACATGGCACCATTTAGCCCCAAAGCTGAAGTATCAGCTATTGCATTAGTTTGTTATTTTAGCGCATTATATATGCTTTTCAACTGTTGTAGAACGTTTAAGACATGGAAATAGCATTGGCATACGTAATTTGAGAGTCTACATTCATGTTTTAGACTCCAAGTGTAAGACACACAAGAACTGCACTCTTCTAGTAGCTAATACATTAATTCATCTCACGTGCGTATTATACAAGAGTAATACAAATATTTAAGACATTAACATAACCAGCTCGTATGTGTGTGTGATGTGTGCATGTGCATGTGTGTGTATGTGTGATGTGAGTGTATGTGTGTATGTGTTTATGTATTTTTAATAAATTATGCAGATGAGAAAATATTGTTATACCCTTTACACATTTCTGACAAACATTTTATAAGTGTAAATAGCATTGTGTCACTTGAGAGGCATATTATTTTAGCTAAGATGTACAGTTGTGGAACAATAATAAAAACAATTTAGATGTGGAAGTATTTAATTAGGTGCTCTATAACATCTTGCAACAAGTGTGGTACAATGATCGAATTATGCTTGTTGCACCTTATACTGTAAGTTGTATCAGCTGTAATTGCTTAATTAAAAAATGACAAATTTACATGTCACAAGATACATTTGTTTTCTAGACACGTTTCCGCTGCAGATATCTATTTTTGATACATTTTTGATACCTGGCATAGGTGTGAAAACACTGTTAGTTACACCCTTTATGTATTTTGGCTAAGTAACACTGACATGGAAATGAAAGTGACACTTAACATAAAGAAGCTTACACATTTTTACAGACATTTTCGACATGGAGATAACACTAACGTTAACACCATATATTTGTTCTTACACATATTTGGTCATATGTTTGAGCAGAGTGAAAACAAGAATGTCTATAAATTACACACAAGATTATATTCCTAATTGTCGTCGCTACACGAAGAGTGGGAAATAGACAAATGGGGTATCACATTGACCAGTGTGAGCTCTAGTATTAAAAGAAGGATAAAATCACTTGAAAGTAAAAAGAAAAAAAAAGATTTGATAGTGCTGAGACAACAGTAGAAGGGGGATATGAGAACATAAAGAGGGCCATACATGAAGTAACGAAAAAAGCCAAAAAGAGTACGAAAAGAAGATGCAACCAGTTTCGTGGAATGTAGAAGTAACAGAGATGATGTAAAGTAAAAAGAAAGGTTATTTTACGTTACTGAGTGTAGAGATAGATATAAGACATTAAATAGAGAAGCAAAAAAAGTATTAAAAAGGAAAAAATAAGGGTAGGAAAAAAGATGTGAATATATAGAGAGGATGATTGGTGGGCCTCGTAGTGCTGAGGCATGGAAAACAATCAAGTCAATGTGAATACCAACTACATCATAATGATATTAGCCACTGTCGGGGATGCTAAGGCGTCTATCTGAAAGAGTATTACATTCCATTGGAATAGAAAACATATTACATAAGACCGGTACATAAGAAGGGGTCATCTAATGACCGAAATAATTATAGGAGATCGGCAGTGATTCCTTTCGCTGGAGGTCTGGTGCTTGAAGGTACTGAAAGAACTGGTAGAGAAAGAAATAAGTTATAAGGAGCAAGAAGAGCAATCAGAATTCCTGGTAGGAAGGTCGGTAATGGTCAAAATGTTCACAACCAAACTAATATGTGAAAAACGCACAGAAGTTAGTGGAGACGCATGGAGCGTTGAATGACGTACAGAAAGCATATGATAACGTATCTACGAAGAAACTGTGTGAAAATTTGAAAGAAATGTACATACGACACTTGTGGACGGGATCTCACCCTCGGCCGCTTGGTGCAAGTCTTTTTATTTGACGCCACTTCGACGCTTGCGTGTCGATAATTATGAAATGATAAGGAGGACAACACACACGTCCATTCCCGAGCGTAGAAAATCCACAGCCCTGTCAGGAATCGAACTCAGAGCCCTGAGATCGAGAGTGAGCAACATTAGCCATAAGAATACAAACTACTGACAGTGTTGGATCAAATACTGGTAAAATCTGTTGTGAAAATATATGAAAGTAACACAGCAGGAGTAAGGATTGCGAGTAATTAGATAGAAGAATTTAAAGTGAATAAGGGTCTGCGGCAGGGACGTCAGCTGTTACAAAGCCTCTTTAAGCTGCATGCACGAGCAGTCCTGCAGATTTGCCATAGAAATGCCAGTAAATGGGAGTGACAGTAGAGGAAAATCCAATATTCAGCAAACATTTTTCAGATGATCTGAGCTTTATAATAGGGAGGCTTAAAGAGAAATTAAATAAGGTTAGCCTGAAGATAAAAACGACGAAGTGTCAGAACTTGGCCATTGGAATGGAAAATATATAATTTAGAGGAAGATGGAGAAGCGATTGTAGGTGTGGGAAAGGCAGAATATCTTGGAGTATTATTTAATACACAGTGCATAAGTAATGACGAAATCAGTAGTAGGGTTGACAGAGGATGACCTGTAACTAGGGTAAATCTGATCCTTCAACTGAGGCTCAGTCCCGATGTTACTTCGAATAGGGTGCATGTTACTGAAGTTATGTGGTAGAGGATGCTTCCTGAAAATGTTGTGTGTCACAGTAAGGATCCTACCAGATTTGCATGGCAAAGGGTGCATCCCACCAAAGTTGCGTGGCAGAGGATGCATCCTGCCAATGTTCTATGCCAGATGAGGCTTCTTATCAATGTTACGTAACAGGGGGTGCTTTTTACCAATTTTACGCGGTGGAAAGTGTTTCCCATCACTATTGTGAGGCAGATAGCACTTCCTAACAATGTTGCTTGACAGACGGTGCTTCTTACTAATGTTATATTGCAGATGGGGCTACATATCAATGTTAACCGTTTGCACTCCAAAGGCGAGTGGTCTCGACAATGCAAATTTTGTTTTCCATTCCGCAATTAAGCCTCGTTAGAAACGAGATTTCGTACCTCTCACTTACTCAATTCTCGAATCTCACTGTATTAGCCATCAATGTTGCGCAGTGCTGTCATCTAGGAAAGCCTTGTTAATTCAATGTCCAACTGTAGCAGCTGTGTTGAGAGAAAGGTTGTAATTATTACGTTCAAGTTAGTAGGCGTTATATGGCTAGTTCTTGACGCACAGTCCTTTCTGAGGAAGAGATTTTAGAGCTTGCAGGGGAATGTCTGAGTGAACACTAGTGTGACAAAGATTTCGATGGCAATGGTTCGAGGATGCCAGTGATTCATTTGTAAACAATTCGAATGAAATGACACTGGAAACAGTCCACCCAGAGAGTTTTAAAAAAATATTACACTGAAAAGTTTTATACTTTAATGCTTATGTAAATACATTTGAATTAAAGAGCAATTTTTATTTGAATGTATACCCTACTTGTTGATCAGTGGTTTCATTGTCTCTAAAAGAGACTCGCGCTATTCTCTGTAGCGCGTTCTAGAGATGGGCAAAACTGTTCTTTTCAGAGATTGGATCAGAACTGTTCACTCCCTGAAATGAATTAGCTCTTTTTCATGACTCACCACTCATTTACAATAGAAAATAAATGGAAGGCACATTGCCCTTTAAACTTGGTTTATTCCAGTACTATACCTGTATTTTGATCTTATTTGATCCTATTTTGAAGTAACACAGATAATGAGTAAGAATTTTGTATTGTTTATTGAAATTTCCACGATATGACAAAGTTTTTGATTATTGATTTATTTTGCACTATCGTGGTTTTTTGGGTGATCGGAAAATGTTGTAACTTGAGATTTACATTAACAATATATTTGGCTATAATGTATTAAAATTTCATTAACCTCATACAAATACATCGCAAGCCATATATTTTTAAAGTGAACGTTTCCTTCCGAAGACGCCTAAAATCGCAAAATCCGTACCAGAATAAGAAAAAAAATATAAATTTGACTGTAAAACGAAAGTGCTGCATATAGCCTTACGCAGAATAAAACAAGGAAAATATTGGTGTATTACATTTTGCGATACGTTTATCGGTTCGCTCGTAATTAAAGCGTAAATTCGAGTGTCCATAATAAAAATCCTATAGTAAGAGGAGTCATCAGGAACCTAATCTAATCAGTTTAACCAAATAAAAATAAAATAAAAACAACTGATGTATACATAACATAATAATGTAATATACATAGCGGTATTACTACGAAGAACAATATCCAGTAGGGACGAACTCCGATGCAGAGGCGCTGAGTCGAGCAGGTCGAGCAGCGAGCTGTATTACTGCGTGAGCTGAGACCGCAGAGACCAGAGTGACACCTGAGTCGCTTTGCTCAACGCTCTGGCTAGAGTCGAGACGGCGGGATGAGCATTGAGCGGGCGAGTTCCGAGGGTGGGGGGAGCGGTGAACTCACCCGCTCCGAGACAAATCGTCCGCTCCCTTGTGAGCAGGTTGTTGCAAGTAGTTCCTATGTTATCCGCTAGGTGGCTCTCTGTCCTGTTGCTCGCATCAACTGCCCAGAGGGCAGGACGTCCGACTGAAACGATCGCCGACAGAGTGCGATGCTAAGTTAAGCTGCGCCAGACACTGCGCGAGGCAGAGGATGCACAGAGACGGCACGGCATATGTGAAACACAAAATCCAATGGGGCACTGCACAATGCAGGCAGCCAAGGTAGAAGCAGGGCAGAGGCCGGCGCTGGCTGTGTTGTGTGGCGTGCACTGTGCTCTGACCAGCAGAGGCGCTGCTGATATGCTCCGTCTCTCTCTCTCTCTCTCTCTCTCTCTCTCTCTCTCTCCCTCTCTCTCTGCCATGGGAAACGTTTGGAGCTACCGTTCTTTTTTTCTGAATCACTGATTGTTCACTCCATTGAAAGATTCAACTCTATGAATTAGTTCAAGAGCGGATCCCCCATCTCTAGCGCGTTCACCACCCAAGCGGTAGCGATTTTAATAAGAGTGCACGCGGATGTCACGTGTCAGCATTACGCAGTGCATGGGATTAAGTCTCAGAGGATGGTTTGTACCGATACTACACGGAGTAAAGTGCTTCATTCATATGCTTGGCGATAAATGCTAATTGTCAAGAAGATCTTTGGTTCTGTGTGGTGGCACCACTTGCACGTGGTTACTGTGGAGACTGCCGGGAGAGGCTATGGCGGGCAGTGAATTGTGAACTACAACTAGGAGCTTAGCAGCAATATCTGCAACGGCCGACTGCGGTTAGCAGGCAGAGCTGTGGGAAATGTACCACGTTTATGGTCTGATTCTTGGACACCTTTTCTGCAGTAATTTGTTGGGTTATATTTGTATTGCAGTCCACCAATATATGATCTGTAATTATCTACAATTCCTTGGACTATTATGCGAATACTGCTGTATGTCATTATTAAAAGAAGTCGTGCTGTATAAAATTAACTTAGTAGTTGGGACTAGAGTGATGGTCAGAGTGTGTAATGTAAAAGTTTTATGCATCTTACAGTCATTTTTATTTCATATATTTTATAACTACTAGTTTGCCCTCGAGTTTTAGAATGTAACTGGGGCTACTCGTAGTAGTAAACCCATCAGGTATTAATTTAAGTTAATTTAATGACATGTTTGAGTTTTATTCTGCGTGATGTTTGTATTTAACGTACACTAATGGCCATTAATTGTTGCAACTCCGAGAAAAAATGCAGATAAACGGGTATGAATTGGACAAATATATTATACTAGAACTGACATGTTCTTACATTTTCACGCAATTTGGGTGCATAGATCCTGAGAAATCAGTACCCAGAACAACCACCTCTGGCCGTAATAACGGCCTTGATACGCTTGGGCATTGAGTCAAACAGAGCTTGGATGGCGTGTACAGGTACAGCTATCCATGCAGCTTCAACAGGATACCACAGTTCATCAAGAGTAGTGACTGGCGTATTGTGACGAGCCAGTTGCTCGGCCACCATTGATCATACGTTTTCAATTGGTGAGAGATCTGGAGAATGTGCTGGCCAGGGCAGTATTCGAACATTTTCTGTACCCAGAAAGGCCCGTACAGAACCTGGAACATGCGGTCGTACATTATCCTGCTGAAATGTAGGGTTTCGCAGGGATCAAATGAAGGGTAGAGCCACGGGTCGTAGCACATCTGCAATGTAACGTTCACTGTTCAAAGTGCCGTCAATGCGAACAAGAGGTGACCGAGACGTGTAACCAATGGCACCCCATACCATCACGCCGAGTGATACGCCAGTATGGCGATGACGAATACACGCTTCCAATGGGCGTTCACCGCGATGCCGCCAAACACGGATGCGACCGTCATGATACTGTAAACAGAACCTGGATTCATCCGAAAAAATGACGTTTTGCCATTCGTGCACCCAGGTTCGTCGTTGAGTACACCATCACAGGGGCTCCTGTCTGTGATGCAGCTTCAAGGGTAACCGCAGCCATGGTCTCGGAGCTGATAGTCCATGCTGTTGCAAACGTCGTCGAACTGTTCGTGCAGATGGTTGTTGTCTTTCAAACGTTCCCATGTGTTGGCTCAGGGATCGAGACGTGGCTGCACGATCCGTTACAGCCATGCTGATAAGAAACCTGTCGTCTCGACTGCTAGTGATACGAGGCCGTTGGGATCCAGCACGGCGTTCCGTATTACCCTCCTGAACCCACCGATTCCATATTCTGCTAACAGTCATTGGATCTCGACTAACGCGAGCAGCAATGTCGCGATACGATAAACCGCAATCGCGATAGACTACAATCCGACCTTTATCAAAGTCGGAAACGTGATGGTACGCATTTCTCCTCCTCACACGAGGCATCACAACAACGTTTCACCAGGCAACGCCGGTCAACTGCTGTTTGTGTATGAGAAATCGGTTGGAAACTTTCCTCATGTCAGCACGTTGTAGGTGTCGCCACCGGCGCCAACCTCCTGTGAATGCTCTGAAAAGCTAATCATTTGCATATCACAGCATCTTCTTCCTGTCGGTTAAATTTCGCGTCTGTAGCACGTCATCTTCGAGGTGTCGCAATTTTAATGGCCAGTAGTGTATATTCTCCTGTGTATCATAATTATTTAACAGAGTAAGATTTGTGGATTTTTTAATGTGATCTAATGTGTTTAACCTCGAGTTGGGACTGGTCTATAATATCCATATCTGAGATGGGGCTGGAAGGATGTTAATAACCACAGGTGTAAGTTAGTTCGATAAGAATTGTAACTTTCCGTCTCGATCATATTTTTCGGATAACCTTTTACTAAGTGGTCAGTACTGACGACTGACGACTAGCATCCCGTGGACGCACTTTCCTGCTAAATAACTGTCAGTGCTATTGATTGCATTTTTGCATTTATGTAAATTGTTTTACTTCATTCTTTCGCATATAGACTTAGTTGATTAAATTTTTTATGAACAAATTCTGTGTGTTTAATTAATAAATGATTTTAGTTGTCATTCTGCACTTTAATAACCTGGACTTCGTTCCACTACACCCTGAAATATTACCGTGCAGTAGAGTATATATCTTACCAAAGTTACATGGCGGAGAGTGCTTTCTCCAGTCCTACAGGGCAGAAGGTGCATCTTAGCAATGTCATGCAGGGGAGGATGCTTTATTCTGCTGCTGTGTGGCAAAGGGTACTCCGTACTAAGTTGGTATGTCAGAGGATGATTCATTTTGAAATTGTGTGGTGGGGAGTTCTTCATACCAATGTTGCTTGGCAGGACTTGCTTCTTACCAACGTTACATGGTAAAAGATGCTTCCTTCCAATTTTGTATGGCAGATGGTTCTTCATAGCAACGTTTTATGACACAGGTTGCTTCTTACTCATATGTTAGAGGTAGCGTCACACCAATAATATGTGGCAGAGGGTGCTTATTACTGATGTTACATGGTGAAGGCTGCACATTATCAGTGTTATGTGAAAGAGATGCTTCGTACCAATTCTGTGTGGCAGAGGGTGCATTTTACAAAAGTTGCGTGGCAGAGGGTGCTTTCTACCAATTTTTCTTGGCAGATGATTCTTTCTATCAGTGTTACGTGGCAGAGAGTGCTCTGTACCAATGTCACGTGGCAGAAGGTGTCTCACGAATATTGTGTCTGTCGTAATAATGTTACAAGGCAGAGGGCAGCTCTTACCGATGTTACAAGCCTGAGAGTGCTCAGTACTGATGTTGTGTGTTGAAGAGTGCATCTTACCAATGTACCGTTGGTTGGTTGGTTCCTGCCATTGTGGAATGGCAGAGGGTGCTTCCTACCAACGTTGTGTGGCAGAGGTCGCTTCATAACAATGTCATGTGGAAGATGGCTATTGTTGCAATTGTTATGTCACAGACGGCGCTTCTTTTCAGTGTTGCTTGGCAGTGTGGGCATGTCAGTTTGATTTTTGTAAGTCATCGATGCGAACGTCAGATAGAGAGAGCAAGTTATGTTACTGTCAAACAAACTTTGGTCTTGTTATCGCACAGCCTTTGCCTCTGCGCTGTCTGGTACATTCGTAGTTGAAGTGTTGTAGGTGATGGACGTATTCAGTAGCGCTGTGTTGATTTGTGATTGTATCTGTTAGATGATGAAAGATTTATTGTAAAGGACAACAAGGATGAATATTATGTATATTGCAAGGCTAAAAGAACACAAATTTTGAATAAGAGAAGAAGCTGGTAGTAAGGCTGCAGAACTGCGCAGCTAATTTGTTAGAATAATTATTGTCAGCTAGTTAATTTGCTCAGAGCTGAGAGAAAGCTTCTCTGAGTCATGCATTAATATATCAATTGATTAAGCTATTTGGTTTTTATAGATATTTTCAATTTGTTAGGCATGGTGTTGTTCAGAACAATGTTACGTGTGAAAATCATGCGAAGTTTTACTCTGTGTTTCCGAATACGTACTTCATTCTGAAATCGTTGTCTTGGAATACCATTTCATAGGAGTAATTAATCTCCCCACCACACTGTTTAAAGAAGGTTTATCATTACGCATTACCACAATGCACCATAAGGTGTGCAACACTTTGAATAGTGTTTGGAAATTTTTAGCTTGTATCGACTATGATCTCAAGTAAACTCTATACTTGCAACAGGAAAATGTATGATTTAGATTACTACTGATTTAAATTTTCTGAGATTTCATTAAACCACTGCATAATTCTTCTACGAAGACTGCTGCAGACTTTTGCCAGACGAAAGTCGTGTTGATGGCGGAATGACCGTGGCAGTCAGCTGGAAGACAATTGGTAACAAACATACACAAACAGAATGTAGCTGCGTGTTATATGTTACCACAGAAATACAGGTAGAAACATTTCATTCATTTAGGCTTTCGGCTACGGCCTACAATTCGCTCGGGTATGATAAACGTCTAAAACCTGTAAGAAGAATCCTGACATTCGATTTTCCCCTCCAGTTGAATTTCAAATCCACTTTCCATTGAAAACGAGGATAGGATTGTGGCGGCTGTTCTGGCAGATCGTTTGATCTGTACGGTATTACGCACAGTCTTTTCGGCTGCAGGGGAAAGAAGAGGGACGCAGGAAGACTAAACTGACGTGGGAGAAGTGGATCCCAGTCCGGGACAGAGTATCTTCCGCGAAAACGTATAGAGGAAGGCGGAAATAGCGCGCTGGGCACGTAATTTATTCGGAACCCGTGGCGGAGCGATCTGCCCATTACACTTCCATCGCTAACTTACTGCCCCAGCGAAAACGATGAACCAGTGCGGAACGCGTGTGTATTTTGACAGAGGACCAGTGTAGGAGGTAATCCACTGATAAAGTCAACATTCACAAAAAGAATCTGTAATTTGCATTTAGGTGCTGTACGCTGCGCAACAAACGGGATTTTTCCGGTGCTTATACCCTGGGTTCTGTTCGCGACAACAACGTAGGGCCAAGTGTTTTGGATATCCCGCGGGCTACGGACCATTAGTGTACCCATCAGTAGGATCGCCTCAGTGTCACTATCCTACACTGGAGGGTCAAAGTATGAATATTACACGCTTTCTCCTGCTTAGGCAAATGAAGCAGAATGCTTGGATCTTTTTACACTTCATGTGGTCGACTGTGAACTTGATGGGGCTTATAGAGCCACTATTAGTTCGTAGGCGGTTCCTTGTAATTTTTTTTTTCGCTGTCACCAGTGGATCAAAACCCAACCGAGGACTCCAAGACGGCAATGCGCAGCAAATGACTGAAATTTTTACGTTATATTGCTACGACCCCGATCTCGAACAGCCTCGTATATCTTTACTAGTTTCCAAGATGCAGAGGTTCAACGTTACCCTCCGTCTGCTTGTAAAATTCGGTATGGGGCCAAATGTAAATAATAAATAACCGCAGCCAACTACTCAAATTTTAACGGTGTATTCTATAGGCATTTATCTAAAAGAAACATCTACCATCTTCAAAAAATCCTTATCCATTATCGAGAAACGCTCCAAAAACTTCTTTTTTGGGTACCAAAACCCATCCCCGAGTTCCGAGATGTTTATTCACTGCAAACGGGTGTAATTTTTACGATATTTTTCTAAAATTCCAGCCAGTGACTGTGAGACAAGACTGCAGAAAGTAGGACAGAACGGAGGGGACTGTGACTGTGGCATGGGAGACAACGGCACAGAGACGCAAAGAGATAATGACAATGCGTTGGCCTGAATGAGTGAATGAGAAAGAGAAGCTGACAGGGGATGGGTACGTGCGACTTACAGTAATGGACTAGAGGGTATGAGTGAGCTACAGTTAGGGGAGTTTGGGGGAGTTTGAGGTGAGTTGCATGTTTAACAAAGCGCGAATCAGGCAGAATGCTAAAATTTTTGAGAAAATTTTTAAAGGTGGTGAGGAAGCTAGAATGAGGCAGCTGATACCCCACTTTACAGTCAGTGTCTCTTAAATAAACAGGAACATTTCTAGATTTTTTGTACTGCAGTAGGAGCATTTTTCCTCTGGTGTGTCTAGAGGTGCATACAGCCGTTATCCTGTGGTCTCTGGTGCTATACATCGTGTATCATAACAGCGAATACTAACATAGGCTGGAATAAATGGAAATAGAACCAAAAATGTTCCTGCAGGCATGCGTACACAAAGGAGCCATTTGCGAATACGTGGTTATGAACTGCCACTGACTTCAGTGTAACACAGTGTAACATATTGCTGAGCCGCGAATAAGTACGGGCGTGGATTTGGGGAATTCTTTTGCTCACCTATGGCAGGAAGGTAGTAGTTGAGGGGCTGATTGTCACATCGGATTCCAGGCACGGTCAATGTTGCTATACAGCTAATGATTCTGTGAGGCAAGTTTACGACACTGCTCATAGACCAGAAGGCACAACCACGAGGTCACTGTACACAAGAGTGAAGTAATTATGGCAGCACAGGGCACCGACGTGCCTGAAGAACCCATACGTTGCAGTTACAACAGCACCTAGTGATCTTTGTGTGGGGGCCGAAGTGAGCTGCAGAAAGCTGACGTAATTATTAGAGAGCACTCCAGCTGTCCCCTCCAGAGGAACTACGTCAGAGGCGTAGGGTAAAGATATACACACATCAAAAAAATTTTTGCATCACATCCGTTCCGAGAGTTCCGGAACCTGTACAGAAAATTGGAATAGAGGTCAACATAAACATCATTTCTACCCCTTTATATTGCTCATGAAAGCCACACATTGCATGTTGTACCACCATACAGCGAGCCCTTCGGAGGTGGTGGTCCAGATTGCTGTACACACCAGTACCTCTAATACCCAGTAGCACGTCCTCTTGCATTGATGCATTCCTGTATTCGTCGTGGAATACTATAAATAAGTTCCTCAAAGTACTGTTGGTCCAGATTGTCTCACTCCTCAACGGCGATTCGGCGTAGATCCCTCAGATTGGTTGGTGCGTCACGTTTTCCATAAACAGCCCTTTTTTAATCTATCACAGGCATGTTCGATGGGGTTCATGTCTAGATAACATGCTGGCCACTCTGGTCGGGCGATGTCGTTATCCTGAAGGAAGTCATTCACAAGATGTGCTCGATGGGGTGCGAATTGCCGTCAATGAAGAAGAATGCCTCGCCAATATGCTGCAGTTATGGTTGCTTTGTTGGTCGGAGGATGGCATTCACGTATCGTACAGCCGTTACGGCTTTACTTTACTAGACTATAAACGACAGCATCATCTGCCAAAAACCTAATACGGCTGTTCATATTATCTCCTAAGTGGTTTATAGATACGGAACAGCAGGAGGCTTATACATTACCTGGCGGAACCCCAGAAATCACTTCCGTACTATTCGATGAGTTTCCGTCAATTACTACGAATTGTGACCTTTCTGACAGGTAATCGTGAGTACAGCTGCATAACTGAGACGATATTCCATAAGCACGTAATTTGATTTTAATCCACTTGTGAGGAACGGTGTTAAAAGCCTTCTGGAAATTTACAAATACGGAATCAATTTGAAATTTCTCGTTGATACCATTCAACACTTCCTGTGAGTAGAGAGCTAGTTGCCTTTCACAGGAGCAATGTTTTCTAAATCCCTGTCAATTACCTTTCAGGTAATTCATAATGTTCGAACACCATATATTTTCCAAAATCCTGCTGCATATCGATGTTATGATATGGGCGTGTAATGCAGTGGATTATTCCTATTACCTTTCTTGAATATTGGTTTGACCTGTGCAATTTTCCAGTCTTTGGGTAAGAAACTTTCGTTGAGAGAGCAGTTTTATATGATCGTTAAGTACGGAGCTATTGGATCAGCATACTCTGAAAGGAGCCTAACTGGTATGTAATCTGGACAGGAAGACTTACTTTTAATAAATGATTTAAGCTGCTTCACTACTCCGGAGACATAAGTTACTCATGTTCGCAGCTGTTCTTCATTCGAGTTCTTGAATATTTACTTCCTCTTTTTGGTGAAGAAATTTGGGAAGGTTGTGTTTAGCAACTCTGCTCTAGTAGCATTCTCATCGATAGTATGTCCATCGCTATCGCGCAGAGAAAGCATTGACTCCGTCTTGCTGTTAGCACACTTTACATCGACCAGAATCTCTTTCGATTTTCTGCCCAACTTCCGCTATGGAAAATGTTATAAACATCTCGCATTGAAATAGGTACTAAATTTCGAACGTCTGTAGAAGAGCGCCAATGCTGGGTAGTTTGCACTCGTTTAAATTTGACATGCTTTTTTAGATACTTATGTTTTGTGTATCATTGAGGATCAGCTCCATCGTTTGTTAATTTATTTGGTATAAATCTCTCAGTTGCTATCTATATATTCCTTCGAATTCAAGCCACATCTGGTCCCCACTTACATTGCTAATTTGGAAGGAGTGGAGCTTTTCTCTCAGGAGGGGGTCAAGAGAATTTTTATCCACTTTTTTGATTAGATATGTCTTTCATTTATTTTTGGTTGATTTGGGAGTTACGGTATTTAACCTCACTATAACAACCCTACGTTCGCTAATCCCTGTATCTTTGATGCTCGTTATTAGCTCAGGATTACTTGGTACTCGCGATTTTATTGGGCTTATGAACTAACTGCTCGAAATAGTTTCCAGGGAATGCGTTTATCACAATTTCGGTTGGTGTTTTATAAGTACTTCCGGATTTAAACGTGTATTGCCGCCAACATATCGAGGCCAACTATAAGTGTAGGAGTTGGGCACGTGTTTGAAATTAGACTCACGTTTTCTTTGAGTCTTTCAGAAATTGTATCATCCGAATTGGGAGGTCGGTAAAAGGATGCGATTATTATTTTCTCCTGTTGCCAAAAGCATACTAACTCTCAGGAACTAGTTACTTCAATTTCGCTTCAAGATAAACTACTTCTATCAGCAACAAACACGCCTCCGCTAGCTGTATGTATCATTCACAAAAATTTCACCGGAACTTAACTCCGGCTTTAACCAGCTTTCAATGTCTATGACGATTTGAGCATGAGTGCTTTCTGTTAGTGTTTGGAGCTCTGGTAGTTTCCCAACACAGTTACGACAATTTACAATTCTTTTACGGATGCCTCCTAGATCTACGTTCTTCCTGTGTTCGACCTGCACCCTTTGAGACAGAAGGCCTTTTTATGTTTCCCAGAGACCCTCTTACCTACAAAGCCACCCAGTCCACGACACACAACTCCCGCTACATTTGTAACAGTCTCCTGCTTGGAATGGACTCCTGACCTATTTAGCGGAACCCGTAACCCCATCACCCGAGGACGCAGATTGAGGAATCTGCGGTCTACATAGTAGCAGAACCGTCTGAGCCTCAGATTCAGATATTCCACTCGGCTCTGTACCAGAAGTCCACAGTCTGTCCTGTCGACTATGCTGCATATAGTGAGCTCTGCTTTCATCCCACAAGCAATACTGGTAGCCTTTACCACTTCTGACAGCCGCTTGAAGCCAGAGAGAATCACTTCAGATTCAAAGAGATACACACGTTCGGTATCGACGCGAGCCACCACCTGCAGTCGGCTGCACCCTGTGCTCTTCGTGGCACCCGGAAAGACCTGTTCTACGTCTAGAATGACTCCACCCAGTATGCACGTGGAGTGTATATTGACTTTCTTCCCCTCCTTGGTAATCATGTCCACAAGGGGCCTCACAACGAGCCTAACATTGGCGCTCCCAAGTACCAATAATTCCATCCTCTGTGACTACCCGGATCTTGTAGGCTGAGAGATTTCCTCTGAAACAGGACAAGCGATTGCATCTAGGTGAGGGACATCACCTGGAACCTGTTTGTCACACTAACCGGGAAAGCCTTAGGTTCGGCCCCTGGAGAATCTTTCACAACCTACTACGCCCCAAGGCGGCCTCCCACTTGACCAGGGAGAGGAGTCTGCCTCAACACGAGCTGTAATTGGACTGGGGGCTTGTGAGGACCGATCGGCGGACTCTTGGGTTGTGCTGGACGTCCGCTGGATCTCCACGACCGGCCGAAAAATATACCTACTCAAAAAAAGCACATAAAAAATTACTTGACTCCTTCCTGATAGACAGTCTCCATACCTGCCAAATTAACAGCGTAAGCGTAGACCAGATGGGGATTGAATTCAAAGAAATGGTATCGACAGAAACTGAGAGATTTGTACCTAATAAATTAACAAACGACGGGCTTAAATCACTTTATAAAAGCAAGTCCTTTGAAGTACTGCTGTGCGGTGTGGGATCCTTACGAGATAGGATTAACGAAGTTCATCGAGAAAGTTGAAAGGACAGCACGTTTTGTATTATCAAAAATAGGGGTGAGAGTGTCATGGACATGAGACAGGATTTGGATTGGACATAGTTAAAAAAAAAAAAGGCGTCTTTCGCTGCAGCGGTATTCTCTAACAAAATTTCAATTGCCATTCCCCTCCGAATGCGAAAGAATTTTGCTGACACCAATCTATGTAGAGAGAAACTATCATCATAAAAAAATTCATAAGTAGCATGGAAAGATATAGGCGTTCGTTTTTAGCCCTCGCTGTTCAAGAGTGGAATAATAGAGAAATATTTCGAAGATGGTTCGATGAAGCCTCTGCCAGGCACTTAAGTATGATTTGCAAAGTATAGGTGTTGTTGTGAATGTAGAACCTCACAGACTGGTTTACCTACTGTATATGGTATAGTCAACCAGTGTTATACTCGTAACTGCTTCATGAGAAACTGTTGTGAACGACTCTGTTCTGCGGCCGCTAACAGTCTAGGAAATGTATCGCTTCACGGTGGTCAACTAATGCTTTTGTGGCAAATTTATGTCCTAAAACTGTTTCGATGGGAGATAAAAATGAAATGAAACTTCCTTTCTGTTTTATCTGACGTGGCAAAGAACATGGGGCAGCGAACTATGAAACATGATATTTGTTACGACTGGTGCAGCCTTACGATGAATGTCTTTTGCTCACATTGACATCATCCTATTTTGCGACTATTTTAATCAATCGTTAAACAGAGGAACACTGAATGTCAATGAATACCACTTATTTTGATTTTCACTAAAGCATCAATGTCTGACACGACTTTCTGAGCACTGATAATTCAAAGATAAGCTTTGAAATTGAAGTCTGTCAGTCAGCTTCTGTGGACTGATTTCGTTCTCTTCATTGTGGAAAAAGGTTCCTCGCACAAAAATGTAGGTCCAAACATCGACAAAATCGTAGGTAAAAACTTGTAAAGTTGTGAAAATGTAGCCGGCCGTTGTGGCCGAGCGGTTATAGGCGCTGCAGTCCGGAACCGCGCTGCTGCTACTGTCGCAGATTCGAATCCTGCCTCGGGCATAGGCGTGTGTGATGTCCTTAGGTTAGTTAGGTTTAAGTAGTTCTAAGTCTAGGGGACTGATGACCTCAGATGTTAAGTTCCATAGTGCTCAGAGCCATTTGAACCATTTTGTTGTTGTTGTGAAAATGTATGTTGAAGAAAATGTTTATGCGAGACTATAAGAGTTATTTTCTTAGTCTTCTACTTTTCTACTTTGGCATATGTTAAATCAATCAGCTTTTAATGTTCTGTGTCTTTCTGTCAGCCTGGTACTGTTTTATTCTTTCTGTTCTTGCTTTCCTTTCTTCTTCAGAGATTTGGACTGTACTTGGTACCTCTCTCAGGTGTCATTGGTTATGTTTTTGCAGTTTTATCTGTGAGCATATTTTCCGTGATCTGGGGTTCTCTTAAGCCATTCTCCCTTCCTTTAAACGTTTGTTGCGAAAGTATTAAGGGGCTCCGGAAAGGCTCAAAATCATGAAAAGTTCAATATTTACTTTTTTGCGTTTTCTGAATCTGCAGACTATTACCTTTTAATAGATATATAATTTATTCAATTCCGAAGACTTTAACTATTTTTAAATTTTTTTTGAAATGTGTTCTACATGGGCGTGACCCACTGTGGCGCTGTTAAACTGCTGTCAAATGGTGTTATTATTAACGTCCGTGTTCATCAGGTACATTTTAGTGATGTGAGATAAAGTATGTGTTGTGGCTAACCTGTGATGGTTCAATATATATCGCTGGTGTGATTGTCGATTGTTTCATGTTTATTTACTCTGTCGTTATCTCGAAAATATTCGTAATTAATTCTGTTTCTTGAGTCTCTGTTTTGTTGAAGTATAATAATGAGTAAAAGTAAAGTTATTAGAAATCCTCTGAAGGCTTTTAAGAAAAGGAGAAATGTTGGAAAGCCAAAGGTATGTGTTATTACTGTAAACAATAAAGACGATGAAAATCCCAACATAGCTTGTGTCCCAAAGAAGAAGACAGTTGGTGTAAATATAACAAAGGATTGCTAACTGGTGAAGTGTACACTCATAAGCATAGTCTGCCTCATGCAATAATGGAGGTGATAAAACCTATTTTCAGAGACTTAGCAGCACCTGAACTGTTGAAAAACTGTATTCACGGAAAAACTCAAAACCCCAATGAAAGTGTAAATAGTGTTATATGGTCGAGAATCCCCAAGACTGTATTTGTTGGAATAGAAACACTTCACTTTGGTGTGTATGATGCTGTTGCGACTTTCAATGATGGCAACATTGTAAGGTGCAAGGTATTTAGAAATATGGGAATGAAGATAGGTTCTAACATGGTACGAGCGATGCTTGCTTTAGACAAGGAACGCCTTCGGGCTGCAGACAGGGCTGTAAAAGAGTCTAGAAATACAAGCAAGAGTAAACAGGAGGAGGAACAAGAGGAAGCTGGAGGAGGAGTTTGCAGAGGATGAAGATAATCCATCCTATGGACCTGGAATGCACTAAAAAGTTAATCCAATCTTTGTCGCTCGATTCCCAAAACTTTTATTTTCTCATACTAATTACATGTTTTCTAAGGATCTTTCAAACATATTTGTTTCAAACTTTCAGTAAATGTTACACAGTACCTTCTGCATAATTTAACACAGCCTTTTTTCAAAAAACTGTATATTTTTGAATATATAAATAAAAAATTGCAAAAAAATGTTGTGAATTTTCATTACAATTGAAAAAAATCATCTTTAATAACTGAACTAAAATTTTGTAAAATCCCTATGTTAAGTTGTAGCCCATATTCCAATAAATAATCTGTAAAAAGTTCAACTTCCTACCTCAAATACTTTGTGAGGAAAGATGTAATTTATAAGCGTTATTTTAACATTGCAAGTATAGGGCGTTCCGGAGTCCCTTAAAAAATTTTCTATGATAACGTATTTGGGTTCATTCTGAGGATGTGTCCATAAATTCTTCTTTTCCTCATTCTGTCTGAGAGTTTTTCAGTACTTTGGTAAAGCGTTTCATTTTTGACGTGAGTTAGTTTGTTGCTGTGGAATCTGGGGCCAAGGAATTCTTTTAATATCTTCCTTTCTTTGATCTCCAACCTTTAAATTGGTGCACACTTGTTGATGGACATATAGGGCTTACGGTTTAATTATTGTATTGTAAAGTCTTATTTTTGCATTCCACGAGAGAGTCTTTTTGTTATACGTGTTTTGATGAGTTGGAAGACCAATTCAACTTTACTTTTTCTAGATTCCATTGCGTTTTCCTCGAGGAAATTCCAGCTGATACATTCTCCAAGATATTTGAATTCTGTGACAATCCCTGTTTTTCGTTCTTCAAAGTTTGAAAGATTATGGTGGGTTTTTTATGTTTTTTGTGTCTTTCATTATTGGTCTTTTCAAAGAAGATTTTGTGACTTATTTTGCAGTTTGTTTTTGTAATTCGAGGGTCTGTTTCTTGGCTTCTTTCCAGGTCTCGGCTAGTAGGGCCATATCATCTACAAAGTGTAGATAATTGACTCTGATGTCTTTGTTTTTCTTCCTACTCGGATTTCACTATGGACTACTTTTTCTAGGGAAGAGTTAAATAGGAGTGTGGAGAGTCAATCTCCTGGCCGTACACCAGTTTTTATCTCGAAAGGCTCGGAGAGTTCTGGCATGAATTTGACTTTGGAGTATGTGTTCTTAAGTGTTTCTCTTATTAGGTTTGTGCCTTGCTGTCTAGGTTTAATTATTTTCGTACAGATATTCCGGTCTACTGAGTCGTATGCTTTCTGAAAGTTAGTGAAATGATAACATATGATTATGCTGTTGATTTTTGATAGGCCATGAGGATCTTGAGGTTTGGGGTCCTCCCTATTTAGTGGGATTTAAGAGAAAATCTAGTGTGTTACGTCTAGCAGTGAGATCCCTTTATAGTTGTAGGGGTCTGTTTTGGACGCTTTCTTATGGAGTGGGAGAATGACAGCCGTCTTCCATTTATCTGGGATTCTCCGTTAATCCAGATTTCTACAAAGATGTTTTGGAGGGCGCCTGTGGAATTTTTGTTGGTATTTTCCCAAAGTTCATCTGTGATTTGGTTTCCTTCCAAAGCTTTATAGTTTTTGACATTTGAAAAGACTGTCTGTAGTTCCTCTGTGGAGGGTGGTTCAGAATAGGGTTGGTTATTGTTGAGGTCTTGAAGTCCGTATTTTCTATGAGTTCTTCACGACTGAGAAAGTTTCTGAAATATTCTGTCAGTATTTTGCTATTATCCTTTTTGTGTGGGCAATATTTAGTTTTTGTCTTGGAGCAGTAGTGTTGGTGGGCTGAATACGTTTTTTTGTTTAAAAGTCTTATAATAGTTTCTTGTGTCGTTTTAGATGAAGTCTTCGTTGATCTGGGTATTCTTTTAATTTTTCGTTATTTTTATTCACTAATTTGCTAATGTTAAAGAAGTTTGTATGGTATGTTCATTTTTCTGTGATTTCCACTGATGCCATGTTTTTCTTCTTAGCTCAAGGAGTCTGTCACATTCTTCTGTCCACCAGACATTTTTTGGCTCAATAGAAGCTAATTATTCGGCTTTACGTACTAGGTTTTCCTTTAACTGATCCCAGTTTTGGTTAGGATGCCTTCAGTTGCGAGGGAAACTCCTTCGATTTTGTTATATTTCCTGGATAGTATTTTCCTTATTTGGTGTTGTTGGTTCCTTTTTACCTGCTGAGGATGATCTGAATTTTATTTTGGAAAGATAGTGATCAGAATTTAGGTCCACTGCTCTGAGTACTTTTACATTTTGTATTTTTTTATGGAACTTCAGTTTGATTCTCACACGATTGAGCTGAAATTCAGAATAGGTACGGATTTGGTGAGATCCATGTTTTCTGTTTTCGAGGTAGCTTCTTAAAGACTGTAGATTTCTGCTCACGTTGTGTGCTTCGCGTAATTCTATCAGTGTGATGCCGTTTGGAATAGTTCTGTTATAAGCTGGGTAGTTTCCAACAATTCTTTTATATTTTTTCTCGGTTTCTATCTAGGCAGTGAAGTCTTCGCACAAGTAGGACACTGGTTTTTCTGGAATTTTTGAAAAACGTCATCGAATTGGTTACGAAAACTTTCCATCTTTTCTTTGGCCTTTCTATGTCTTCATTTATGGCGGCATGTGCATTCACGATGGTATATACTTTGCTAGCAGATTTTAAGGTAAGTGTGGAGTTTTTCATTATAAAAATACAGCAACCAGCCACTTTTTATTACGTTTTGTTTATGCCAATATGCATTTCGGGTTTGCACCCATCTTCATCTGGCAAATTACATGTATCTTCAGTGGTACAATCTCGACAGCAGTTTGGATGCTGCAGCTGGCCTGTGCAAAAGCAACGATTCCAATCATTTACTTCAATTTCGCGAGTTTAAAGTTACGCAATACCAGTTGTTCATTTTACTTACATTCTCCTCTCCTTGTTTTTTCTTGGCGTTTCTTCTTTTTTGCAACAACACAAACACTTTCTGTCACGTATTTTACACAGGCGCACTGCGTTATCCGCCATGTTGTCAACTGACAGTTTTTGTTCACATACAAGCGGTTTATCTATGGACAGAGTTATATTTTACGAAAGTTTTGAGGTTCTAAGGTAAGCTACTGCTTTCTAAACATTGACTTGGGTGATAGAAGTATTCTAAGTACGATGTATACAATTTATTTATTTATTTATTTTCTTGGCAGTATTGAAGATAATAAACTAACATAACACATTTATACAAATCAGTAATTCATACATTTACAATATAACAAAGATAGAATTAAGATTTTTATGTTTTATATTATTACATGCATTTGTTGGGTTTATATTAGATTATGTTATTTCTTGATTGTGCTTAGTAAGTGGTTTGATAAGTAGAGTGTGGAAGTTTTTCAGAAATATTCGGTTTGGTAGCTCTGTTTGGTCGTTAAGTATGTCAGAAGGGGATGCATGTTTATGTGAATAAATTTCGATTTCTTCTAGGAGGTTCATTCTTTTTCCTTTGTTGGCTAGGTGGAGAACTTGTAGGTTATGGGATATGTCTGTTACTTGATGTTCTTCTTCTGCTACATGTTGGGCGAATGTGGATTTATTTAAGTTTTTTAAACGAAGAGCATCCATGTGTTCTCGAAACCATATGTTGAAGTTTGTCCCTGTTTGGCCTATGTATGTTTTTGGACATGAGTTGCAGTTAAGTTTGTATATTCCTGATTGATTGTACAGTTTGGTATTATTTTTAATGTTATGGATAGCTTTGTCCTTTATTTTGTTATTTGTACAGTAGCTGATTTTGATATCTGTTCCTCGGAACAGGTTTGCTATTTTATATGACAGCTTTCCTACAAATGGCAAGCTTACATATTTTTCTTTTGGCTGTGTTGTGGTATTCTTTAATGCTCTTTTGTTATTGTATTTGGTTATGTGGTGATTTATCTTAGAGTTTAGTTCATCTATTAATTTTGGATTGTAACCATTATTGTAAGCAATTGCTTTGATGGTGTTTAGTTCTTCTATTTGGTCAGCTGGTTCTAGTGATATTTTGTGCATTGGATTAGCATTGCTCTGTATGAAGCCATCTTATGTTTATCAGGGTGGCAGGATGATTTATTAATTGTGTTATCTGTGTATGTTGGTTTCCTGTATACTGTATATAAAATGGACAAATTGGTAAGTCTGAAGAGTCTTTCAGATTGTGATTCAAAGTTGATAATGGAATTCAAAATATTTTCGTCTGTTGTGAAGGCAGTTCCAAGGTACGGTATGTTTTTCATAAGTTTTTTGCCTATTGCTCCTTTGTATTTTGTAAACTCTCCAGAACCAAAATTGCTTTCATCAATGAATTTGGTTTCTTGTAAGACCGTTATGCGACTTGAAGGCGTCTGTATCATGTTCTAATCTTCCGGTTTTTAGACGAAAATTTACGTTGAAAGTAACTGTATAACTTGGTTTCCTATACCCCAACTCCTAAGACGCTCCGACTTGTTTCTGTAACGCTGCAGACTTCCCAGAACCCAATTACTTGCGTACTTTGCTGCGGTGGATTGTCCTCATATGGTAATTTGTTTCACATCACACTCTTCCATGATCGACAATATTATGTGTGGGGTGGCTCTTATTGTTAGAGACACTGGGCTTATACCCATGGTTGTTAGCCCCGGAGATTTTTCTCATTCACCCCTAATCTGGGGAACAGATGATGACCAAAGGCCGTCCAATATGGGGACAGTCGCTTTTGGATTTTGATTTCTGTCTTGGTCCGCGGGTGGTATTTTATTTCCCGCCTGCACTGCATGTCTGCAGGGTCTTATCCTATACTCCACATGGGGAAGCGCCTGGTAAGGGAACAGAAATCCCACCGGGAAGTGTTATTTCATTATAAAACTTATCACTTAACTGGCTGTCATACTGCAGGTCTGTAAGTTCTCATTGTAGTTAGGCATCCTGTAAGAACCGGCCATCATCCGTTTTAAAAAAAGCTTCCCTCTACTTTAAACGTTGTGTGTGTAAACAGCTTGTTAGGGCAGTTGTTAGTTTTTAAATACTTTATGAAGTGCATGAAACACAAATGTTGATTTTATTTATATTTTGTTCCGACCGGTCGGTTATAAACCATGTTCACGCTCATGTACAAAATACTGAACACAAATCACGTCAAAATGCAAAAAAAGAAATGACCCACAAGGGCACAAGATTATTTCAAATGCAAACAACGGAAAAATTACTTTCGTAGAAAATTTAATCGACAGCCAACATTACATATCAAAACTTTGTTGTTCATTTCGGACATTACAAGTATGATATCTGCGTGAAGAACAACTAACTGAAGGGAAGTAGCACGAGATATATTCAGACATCGCATGGCCTGAGCTCATAGTAAACAATTCACAGATACAGGACTTCCCATATATTATATTCGCAGGTGGGATGAACATAACACTAACATACATCTCGTAATAAAGTTGTATTCCAACAAAACATTTTCAAAAAGATAAAGTAATAAACATTTAAAATTACGTAACATAATTTTTTCGTTTTTTTCCATATCACTGTAAGATAACAACATCCTTCGTTGTCATAAAGACTAAAGAGTAACTTCTTCGCAATAAAATATAACAAAGTTATCATAATGAGGTAATCCACTTAATTACAGGCTCATATCGTTAACTTAGATATGCAGCAGGATTTTGGAACATATATTGTGTTCGAACATTATGAATTACCTCGAAGAAAACTGGCTACTGACACACTGTCAAAATGGATACAGAAAACATCGTTCTTGTGAAACACAACTAGCTCTTTATTCAATGAAGTTTTGAGTGCTATTGATAAGGGATTTCAGACCGATTCCGTATTTCTGGATTTCCGGAAGGCTTTTGACACTGTACACCACAAGCGGCTTGTAGTGAAATTGTATACTTATGGAATACGAGGTGCGGCTAGAAAAAAACCGGACTGATGCTGGAAAAAACATTTATTTACAATTATTTACAATTTCATGTTATCTCCTTCAATGTACTCTCCTCCTCGGTCTCTACACCGCTCCATACGAATTTTCCACTGTTCATAGCAATGCTGCAGATCATTTTCGGTAAGTCCATACATTACTTCCGTCGCTTTTTCTTTTACTGCTTCAACAGTCTCAAATCTAGTTCCTTTCAAAGCTGACTTGATTTTAGGGAAAAGAAAAAAGTCACAGGAGGCCAAATCAGGTGAGTAGGGTGGATGATCTAAGATGGGAATGTTGTGTTTTGCCAAAAACGTCTTCACTGACAACGCACTGTGAGCTGGGGCATTGTCTTGGTGAAGGATCCATGACTTTTTTCTCCACAAATCGTTCCGTTTTCTCCGTACTCGCTCACGTAGGGTAGCCAGGACGCTAATGTAGTAATGCTGAATCACTGTTTGTCCCTCTGGTACCCAATCAATGTGCACAATCCCTTTGATGTCAAAAAAAACAATCATCATTGCCTTAAATTTCGATTTTGACATTCGTGCTTTTTTTTTTTGTCGAGGAGAACCAGGAGTTTTCCAATGCATCGATTGGCGTTTAGTTTCGGGATCGTAAGTAAAAAAACCACGATTCATCGCAAGTAATAACATTTTGTAAGAAGGTGGGATCACTTTCAATGTTTTCCAGGGTGTCAGAACAAATCATTCTTCGGCGTTCCTTCTGTTCGATTGTGAGACACTTTGGAACCATTTTTGAACACACTTTGTTCATGTTGAAACTTTCATGAAGAATCTGCCTAACACTTTCCTTGTCAACTCCTGTTAACTCAGACACTGTTCTGATTGTTAAACGACGATCTTGTCGAACAAGTTTACCGATTTTTTCAATGTTTGCATCAGTTTTTGCTCACAATGGTCTGCCAGTGCGAGTGTCATCAGTGGTGTCTTCGCGGCCATCTTTAAATCGTTTAAACCACTCAAACACTTGTGTTCGCGATAAACAATCATCGCCGTACACTTGTTGTAACATTACAAACGTTTCACTTGCAGATTTTCCTAGTTTGAAACAAAATTTGATGTTAACACGCTGTTCTTTCTGTACACTCAACATTTTCCGACGCACAGACAAAACGTCAACTACTTAAAACAGACGCCACAGGCAGACTGAGTGCAGGAGGCAGATGAAACTCGAGCAGTAGGCGGAGCGAGAGTCACGTGACAGGCCACGTGACTTTCAGCCTTATTGCATTCGTTTTATTGTTTCACCAGTACTAGTCCGGTTTTTTTCTAGCCACACCTCGTATCGTCTCAGTTATGTGACTGGATTTGTGATTTCCTGTCAGAGAGGCCACAGTTCGTAGTAACTGACGGAAAGTCATCGAGTAAAACAGAAGTTATTTCTGGCGTTCCCCAAGGTAGTGTTACAGACCCTTTACTTTTCCTTAGCTACATAAACGATTTGGGAGACAATCTGAGCAGCCGTCTTAGGTTGTTTGCAAATGACGCTGTCGTTTATCGACTAATAAAGTCATCAGAAGATCAAACCAAACTGCAAAACGATTTAGAAAAGATATCTGAATGGTGTGAAAATTGGTAATTGACTCCAAATAACGAAAAGTGTGAGGTCATCCACATGAATCCTAAAATGAATCCGTTAAACTTCGGTTACACGATAAATCAGTCAACTTTAAAGGCCGTAAATTCAACTAAATAGCTAGGTATTACAATTACGAACAACTTAAATTGTAAGGAACACATAGAATATGATGTAGGGAAGGCTAACCAAAGACGAAGTTTCATTGGCAGGACACGTAGAAAATGTAACAGATTTACTAAGGAGACTGCCTACACCACACTTGTCCACTTTTAGAATACTGCTGCGCGATGTGGGATCCTTACCAGATAGGACTGACGGAGTACATCGAAAAAGTTCAAAGAAGGGCAGCACGTTTAGTATTATCGCGAAATATGGGAGAGAATGTCACAGAAATGGTACACGATTTCGGCTGGACATCATTAAAAGAAAGGCGTTTTTCCTTGCGACGGCATCTTCTCACGAAATTCCAATCACCAACTTTCTCTTCCGAATGCGAAAATATTTTGTTGACACCGACCTACATGGGGAGAAACGATCACCACGATAAAATAAGGGAAATCAGAGCTCGTTCTTTCCGCGCGCTATACGAGATTGGAATAACAGAGAATTATGAAGGTGGTACGATTAACCCTCTGCCAGGCACTTAAATGTGATTTGCAATGTATTCATGTGGATGTAGATGTAGATGTAGAAGTACCAAACTGTATTTGTCCAATTCATGCTAACACAGATAGCTGAAATGTGTTACCTCACTCTACAGATTTTTTTAGGAGCAATGTACCTCACAGTAGCACAATACCTATTCAACCCAGTTTCTGGAACCTCTTCAGACAAGGTTATCAGATATCCGTGCTCTGCGCTCGCTGGTAATACACCGCGTCCTGTACTACTCCATTGCGGCTCTCAGAATCACAGCACGAGCTAATAACACTTGAAGATGGGCGTATAAGTGCCCGAAACCGGCCGTGTTCTATATAAAACAACCTTACAAATTTAGCGGTATTTTCGGCCTCTGGTAATCGGATTTTATCATAGTCACAACCATATTAAACGATAAGAACAGGTATAATCCGTTACGGAGGTATCCAATGGAGTAATCAGGATCATAATCTTTCAGAAGTGGTATACTAATAGCATATCAAATTAACAAAGAGTATACATCCACATAATCATAAATAAAAACTTTGAAGGAGACAAACAGTTGTCAAGAGTGCCTTACTAACAATGCCATTTGTCACCATAAATGTACAGAAAGGCAGAAACGAATCACAAATAGAGTTTAAGTGAAAACATAAAAATATTTTCATAATATAGTCAATGTGCTTAGGGCAATCGCATAGTGCAATTAAACAGTTCATGCTGATATACAAACCCAGAAAGTAGAAGGCCAACTCATAGGTTATTTAAAAATTTTTTTTAATCTATGAGTAGGTTTTCATTCATGTTAAGACTGGATATTTCAGTATGTTACTTACACCGTTGTGATAACTTCGTTACATGTTGTTGTAAAGAGGTTACGCTTTAGTATTTATGACAGCAAAGGATGTCGTAACCTCAGAGTGGTAGTGGGGAAAAGACGAAAAATCTTATGTAATGTCATTTTAAATGTTTATTACTTTAATTCTGGAAGATTTTTGGTTGGAGTACAATTTTATTACGAGGTGTATGATTATTGCTATCTTTATTCTGGCTAAGAATGTAATATCTTCGTAGTCCTAGATCTGCCAACTGTTTACTATGAGCTCTGGCCCTGTAATGCGAATGTATGTCGCGTGCTGGTTCTCTTCGGTTAGTTGATATCCACACGGATATCATACCTGTAATGTTCGAAAGGAACGACACTTCTAGTTTTGGTATGTAGTGTCGACTGTCGATTAAATTTTCGACGTAAGAAATTTTTCTGTTGTTACATTCGAAACAATCTTGTGACCTTGTAGGTCATTTCGTCTTCTGTATTTTGTCGTGATGTTTGTTTTGTATTTCATAAACAATGTTCACGACCGAAAGCAGTAGGAGTAAAATGTAAATAAAGTCAGAATTTGTGTGTAAGGCATTTTATAAAATTAGGTATGTACGCTTTGTTTTAAAACTTGCCACACCTAACGGCCTCTTGAACAGGTTTGGTCTAACCCATATTGGTAGGAGTCCTGTCCAGCCCCTCCATCATTCCTTTAGTCTACTCTGTTTGTCAGCTTTTCCGTCTCGCGAGTACTTCCTGGCGTGGGTACACTGACGTCTACACCGACATTCCGAGATCCATCTCGTCCTTACTACCCGAGTTGCCTCAGTCCTCTCTACCGTCGATGCTGACAGATGTATTTGGACTAATAAAATTATTGAGTTCCCCTGCAAATACGAGGCCTGTTCAGAAAGTAAGCTCCGATTGATTGCCAAATTGAAACCACAGTGAACATCAGAAATGTTTTACTTGTAACAATTAGCTACACCTTTCAGCTACTTCTCTACGTAGTCGCCGTTCTGACTTAGACTTTTGTCATAGCGTTGTACCAACTTTTCAATAGCCTCATCATAGAAGGCAGCCGCCAGTGCTTTCCGCCAATTCTCCACGCTGGCCTACACCTCGTTGTCTGTGTCAAAATGTTGTCTTCAAAGACAGCGGTTCATGTGACCAGAGATGAAACTCAGGGGGAGACAATTGCGGACTGTATTGTGGGTAATCTCACATTTCCATTTGGAAACGATGCAGGAGCATCTTCATTGCCCCTGCAGAATGCGGCTGAGAATTGTCTTGAAGAAGAAACAGCACGACAGTTATGTAATGTTAGCTGCATAGCTTCAGGCGAAATTTCTCACCAGGCGCTCGTACTTGGCGGCAGACACTATTTTCTAGACATCTTTACGCACTCACTGCGAGCTCAGAAATGAGAAGAGCGACGTGATGCTAACTGGGGTTATACTAGAGACACTACCCAACACATCTGTGCAAAGCTTTATCGGATTTTCATAGTCGTTTCCATTTCGCGACCGATCGGAGCTTACTTTCTGAACGCCCCTCGTTCTATAGCAGTCTTCATACACTCAGTTTTGCGTACATTAACTTCGGACGTATGTTGACCACCACACGCTTACCTTTCTTGAGAGTTTTAAAAGCCCTTTTTAACACAGTATGAGCACGCATCTTCTTTGTGCTCGCCTCTTTGGAATTGCAGTCAGATGGTTCTCTAGAAGTTAACTGTCTTAATCTACACCTTTTCCTGCACCGACATCTTCCAGTCTATATTGTCATCATTTGAATAACATACATTCAAAACGTTCGATATAATGTTACCTGTCGTTGATAAAACATCATCATGTACACTCGACAGCAAAAAAAGTGGGTCACGCCTGAATTCCTATGTGTAGGCTGCATCTGAATGTATGCAAAATGGTTCAAATGGCTCTGAGCACTATGGGACTCAACTGCTGAGGTCATTAGTCCCCTAGAACTTAGAACTACTTAAACCTAACTAACCTAAGGACATCACAAACATCCATGCCCGAGGCAGGATTCGAACCTGCGATCGTAGCGGTCTTGCGGTTCCAGACTGCAGCGCCTTTAACCGCACGGCCACTTCGGCCGGCTGAATGTATGCAACCAAGATAACATATCTGTGTTGCACATCGTCGCAACCCTCCACAGTACAGTCGTTGTACGATACACAATGCGTACCGCGAGAGACTACTAGGGAAAACCAGACTTTATGACGCTCCGTCCAGATGTAAAGTAACACCACGATAGTACAGAAGAGATCAGACAGTCCTTAACTTTTGTAAACTAAACTTAATTTCAATAAGTGAAATTTCAAACTTTATGGGACAACTCATTTTGCCACATAAATCGTTCAGGAATCCTTAGGCACAATTAAATGTTTGAGACAGTATATGGATTTATAAAGTTGTATGGCAACTGGAAACAAGTTCTTTGCTGTTTAAAAGATTCACCCAACACATGCTGAACATTGTTCAACGTTCAACGGGGAGTGGTTTCGCATCAACTTTATGTAATACTAAGCAGTTAAAAGAAAACGTGATTAACGGCGGCAAGCACTCTACAGAAATCCCAACATTAACAGCGAATCACAAGTAATATCATTGTTAACATTACTCATCAACAGTTACTTGTACACAAAGTTGTACTTTAAATGACATGACTAACGTCTTCGTTCTGGATCCGGATGCAAACCCGGATCGTAAAGCCATTGTTAACCAAGCAAAGCTTTGTGTCTTATCGAGACTCGATCACTAGGCAGAACGAGACGTCAAATATTGACGTTTGCACCAGTATCAGTTATCAATTCTCAACTTGAACGTAAATGACGATAATGTTTGTACGAAACCAGGAACCCTAACATGACAATTACCTTCTTGGTAATTAACCTCGAAAGACGTTGTATGTTGTTGCATTGTCAAGGAACAAAAGATGCACATGTTTAAAATTGAAATGCCATCATGTAATGCTGGTGACAAGGATGCGAACATAGCACCTAATCGGATTGTTGGAAAAGTACGTAAAATCAGAATGCAGATATCACAGTTTGTCAGCAGTAGTGAGGTTGGAACCTTAAATGACGACTGAAGTTGTATTGCCTGACCGGGATTCGAACCCGGCGCCTACCGCCGTCGTTGTCTAACCAGGAACAGAGGAGAAATGTCCAATGTTGGTCCACCATCAGCGAGATGTGTGCACGTTTAACTAGAAATAAGGCGAGGAAAACGTCTATGCTGACTGAGAGTCGTACGCCGCACACATGGTTATGAAGACACGTTAATAATCAAATTCTTAGTAAGTAGTATCTAGGAGTAGCACGTTTAGTTGCAAATCTTAAGGCCTTTCTCATCCCTAGTAACGTGTTGCCTAGTATCTGCGATATCATGGTGTTAAAATGGTTCAAATGGCTCTGAACACTATGGCACTTAACATCTGAGGTCATCAGTCCCCTAGAACTTAGAACTACTTAAACCTAACTAACCTATGGACAACACACACATCCATGCCCGAGGCAGGATTCGAACCTGCGACCGTAGCAGTCGCGCGGTTCCGGACTGAAGCGCCTAGAACCGCTCGGCCACCGCGGCGGGCTATCATGGTGTTAATTTACAAGTGGATTGACTGCCGTAAAGAGCAATGTTCTCTAATAGTCGTGTATCATTGCGATGTAAATAGTGCCTCAGCAGAAAGTAATTTCCGTCGTGCAGCACGTATTCTTTCAGAGACACTGAGTACATGCTATAAGTGCACAAAACTTGTATTATATACTACGTGTATACTATTATTTGGAGAACCTGCCGCCAAACCTGTTAACTTTTAGATTCCGCTTAGTTGTCGTGGTTGAATACACTTTTTCTTAAGGCTACATATAATGCAGAGCGCTTACAAGAAAGAATAGTTTCCTGCGTCATGCTATTGCTAGCTAGGTGAAATATTTTGTGGTAGCTATGTTTAAAATGAATATATTTTTGAACGCATTGTTCGTCAAATATTTGAATGAATAGCCAACTGTAGGTGTGCCTGCACATGTTATAGCATAATAGCTGTAGCTGCGTTAGTTTATACTACAGACTTGGGTAAGTTAGGTGTAACTTTTGATCCTTCAAGGGGTGATCATGGCCTTGCGGCCCGGGTCTGTACTAGCCGCGGCTCGCGAGCTACGGGCCAGCCAGGCTGGCCGAGGCGAGACGGAAGTGAGCGAGCTGGCGGTGGCGTTGGTGGGCCAACAGCCCGGGACGAGCCAGCACGGCTGCGCCGCATGCCTCTGCCTCTGCCGCTCCGTTTGACGTAAATATGTTTACCTCCTCTCCGGGCATCAGTATAAGAGCGACAAGCAGAAATACACATCAGGCTGTCTGCCGTAATGGTTTACTGGGAGAGGCCTATTCGAGATAGAGTGGTCGCTCTCATTGAAGAAGGAGGATGTTCCATCAGAGAAGCTGGCAGACGGTATGGCATACCACATACCACTGCAACGAGATGGTGGAGGATCTGCCTTGAAAGAGGCACCACCAACAGGGCTCCTGGCTCAGACAGGAAGAGTGTGAGCTCACAGCAGGAGCCGGCCGAAGTGGCCGTGCGGTTCTAGGCGCTGCAGTCTGGAACCGCGAGACCGCTACGGTCGCAGGTTCGAATCCTGCCTCGGGCATGGATGTGTGTGATGTCCATAGGTTAGTTAGGTTTAACTAGTTCTAAGTTCCAGGGGACTAATGACCTCAGAAGTTGAGTCCCATAGTGGTCAGAGCCACTTGAACAATTTTTTTCACAGCAGGAAGACAGGGACCTAGTGTCTAAGAGCAGAGAAAATCCCTTTCTGAACGCGAAGCAGTTGCGGCGGGAGACCAACTTCCCCGGCTCCAGTGACACGATTCGCCGAAGGCTGAGGGAAGCTGGACTGCATGCACGACGATCCGCCGCTCAACGAAGACAACGTTTTATACCGGCTAGCATTTGCGGAGCTCCATCTGAGGGCGTCGTGGGACAACGTCATTTTTGCTGATGAGAAGGTGTTTTCCACCAGTAACGACGGTCCGCGAATCGTTTACAGGCCGCAAGGGACTCGCCATCGATGCGAATATGTAACAACGACGAGAAGAAGTGGCCGGATATCTGTTACCTGCTGGGGTTGGATTTCTGCGAGAGGGGCGGGAATTCTTCACAGGATAGAACGGACTCTGGACAGCGTGCTAAAAAATCGAATGTGTGTGAAATCTTATGGGACCTAACTGCTAAGGTCATTAGTCCCTAAGCTGACACACTATTTAACCTAAATCATCCTAAGGACAAACACACACACCCATGCCCGAGGGAGGACTCGAACCTCCGCTGGGACCAGCCTCACAGTCCACGACTGCAGCGCCTGAGACCGCTCGGCTAATCCCGCGCGGCGGACAGCGTGCAGTATGCCCACATACTGGAAAATGTGATGCTTCCATCAGTGCGAATGCTGTACGCAGAAGGGGACGTCACATTGCAAGAGGACCGTTCTCCCATTCCCGCTACGGGCGGCTGATATGAACCCCGTGGAAAACATGTGGGCTGAGGTCGCCAGAACATTAACAGAAACTGGCCACGAAACCAACCAACTACTGCGGACGCTCGTTGCGACTGAGTCCTGGAAGCCTGGGAGGAAGTTGGTTCTTCAGGCTGTTACGTCCGACGGCTTATGCATTCTATGCCAAGACGCATGATAGAAGTACAAAATAATGAAGGATTCTGGATAAAATATTAGAATCCTTAAAATGTTTTGTTATGTCATCTTTTTCGTCATTTTTCCTCATTGGGAGCTAGTGGAAGATCGCGTGGCAACAGAAAAGATACAATATGGGTTAGTTTTCCTTTGAGCTGCCTTTTTAATTCAAGTGGGTTTCTTTTGAATATACAGTTTGTTAAATATTCTATTTTGATTTCATTTATACCCTGTCTAGATACAAACTAATCAGCGTAGATGGACTCTGTCACAGTAGTTTTTGTTATTTCAAATATATCTCTCTCTTCCCCTCCATCCATGAATACACCCTCCGTCCTCCACACAATACGCAAACGATTTCATATTGTGTTTACTCGTTGTTATATCTCCTCTATTCTCTCTCACACACACACTCTCTCTCTCTGACACTATCGCCGCAAGTGTCCTTCTATTCCATTCCCCCAAAACTTTATAAACAAATCTAGCGGATTCCATTGACGCTACATTTTCTCTTTTAATTGGTGCTGTATTTACTCTCTATCATTCCTCTCAACACCTATGAAACCGTATTCTTTGATTTCCCCTTCCCTATAACCCATTCTACGTTCTGAAAACAGTCCTTCCTTATCTCTCGGTTCTAAGATGAAACGAACTGTGGCACACATCTAAGTAAGCAATACTTTGCAAGCATTTCACGCTTATATTTTGCACTTCTGCACTTCTATCCATTCCCAGATCCCGCCCTCCTTCCTGTTACCCGTCCCTTCACATCTGCATCTACACCTAAATGAATACTCTGCAATTCATAATTATGTGCTTGGCAGGTGGTTCTGTGGTCTGATGGATTAATCTTGTATGGATGTGTAAAGCGTGTAGGTTCACATCTCACGTCAGGCGTAGATTTTTAACACACACAAGTAACTCACCTTCGCCTCTAGTAACGCCAAGTGCAGAATGCCAGTAAGCTCCGTAGTTCAATATCCGCAGCAAAGATAACATCCCTTCGCTGCCGACTGGGGCAGAACGGCGTTCGTTTGAGCTGTGACAGATGGAAAAACCCTGGAAGGCAGAGGCTCTGTCACCAGCAAGCCATCGTAAACTAGAAAACGTATTTCATTTAATGAAGCAATGACCATGCAAGTTCACAAGGCTCTTACTTTATTTGAAACTGAGACGTTGAAAATTGTGGTGCTGGACTGGGATTCGAATTCGATTTCACTGTGTTCCCCAAGATTGCAAACTCTTCTAGGCCTCCTCGAAAGGCACCTTCTGGTTTCGAATCCTGATCAGCACAAAGTGTTCATTATTTGATTTCAAGTCCTAGCATGTGCACTCCGAACGACTAGTGAAAAACAGTTTATCACAACATTAAAAGATCAAACGTTTTCTTACATTCAACTTCAAACATTCCTCTCCATCCTATTGACGAAAACGGATTTGGGTTTAACGTTGTGTTCGTTGTGATCCCCAACGACGATATGTTGTGGATTCAACTTCTATCCAGCAGAGTATTTCCCATCACCTCATTGAAAGTACAAACATGCCATTCTTAGTTATTATTGGAAAAGAATTTTATAGTTAAAGTGTTTTCATGACCTCGTGTGCGGGGTTTGAATACCATTCAGCACAGAACTTTTCGTCGCCTGATGTCTAGCTAAATATGCGCACATCTCGCTACTGGTGAAGCAACAATAGCTATTTATCGTCTATTCCTGGCTAGAAAACGACGGTGCCAGATACTGGGTTCGAATCCCCGTCAGGCAAAAACAATTCTATCGTCATTTAAGGTTCCAACATCTCGCTATTGGTGAAAACATTTGATATTTAACTTCTTATTTTACGTACTTTGTTAACAATCCGATTAGATGCTGGGTTCGCATCCCTGTCACAAGCTTTGCATGATGACATTTCAATTTTAAACATGAGCATAACTTGTTCCTTGTGAATGACACCGTATTAAACGATGTTGGGGGTAGTTCCCAGGAAGGTAACTGTTATGACAGGATTCCCAGTGCAGTACAAACATTTTCGTCATTTATTTTCAGGATTTGAACTGATAACTGATACTGGTGCAAACGTCTATACTTAACGTCTCTTTATGCCTAGTGATCGGGTCTCAATAAGGCAAAAACAAAGCTTAGCTTAGTTAGCAATGGTTATAGGTGCTGGGTTTGAATCCAGGCCCAGAACAACAACGTTTGTCATGTCATTTAAAGTTCATATTTGTGTACACGTAGCTGTTGATGTGTTACGAGAACAATGATATTACTGGTGATTCGCTATTAATGTTGAGATTTCCGTAGAGTGCTTGTTGCTGTTAATCGCGTTTTTTTACTGGTTCGTCCAATATCCAGTTTCCAGAGCCACTCGCCGTTGAGCGACGTTCAGTACGTGGATGGAAAACCTTTTCGAGAGTGAAAAATTTTTTTCCAATCGCCATACAGCTTTGTAACTCCATATATTGTCTCAAGTATTTAATTTTGACCATTGATTACTGTACGATATATGTAAAATAATCCGTTTTCTCAGAACTTTTGGAATGTCACTTGTTGTAATTAAGGTTAGTTTATGAGTGTTATGGGGTGTCTCATCGCTAAGGACGTGTTTTCTAATATGTTTTGTATGACGATATTAGTTGATGCTTAGACTGACTGCCATAAAGAGCTTTGGTCTCTAGTAGTCTCTTGCGGTACCTATTTTGTGTAGTCAAACGACTGTACCCCACAGAGGTTTGGTGTTTAGAGCACCTGCAACACAGCTACGTTATGTTGGTTGTATTCGGCAGTGACCCACTTTTTTTGCTGTCAAGTGTACAACTTCGTTCAGTATCTGTTCTCCATTGTCAGCTTCCGTGACGCGAGAACAACGCGACGGGAACAACGCCCCTGAATCGATTCCCAAAACCGCGAGGGCATACAGTGTCTCCGTCCTGAAGTTTCAGTCTGGATCAGTTAGTGTACCGTCAAAATTTCGCAAGGTTTCCTTTATTGAAAAACTATTGTATTTATACTGACGAAGTTTGTTCTGTTTCCATAGTGTCGCCTCACTGAGTATCACAAACACAAGTACTTGTAGTCAGCCCTAGTGCTGCCTCAGCTACAATGCTGACACTGCGGAGTTTAGACACACACAATAGCAATAAATCTGTCCCCTAGGTAAAGACACATAGGCCGCCACATCCCACAGCCCATCGACTGCACAGCCCCAGTGCTCTTGCATCCCTGTTAACGTAAAATATTTGCTTTTAAAGTCATTTCAGAGGACTTAAATCGTTGCTTTCACTTCAACAGGGCTACATTGGGAGCTGAGTTGCTCGTAGGTCTGGATAACATGGCCCTAGCTACAGCGTTCCACAACAGGAGTGCAGTAATTGCCCATTGCGCAAGGTTCCCAGCAGAGCGAACTGTGATTGGTCGGCAGTGTGTCGCTTCCCCTGTCCGTAGGGTTGTCGCAGTAACGGCCGCCCCGACCACAGACTGTTATCCCGCTGCGACTATTACACCGCAGCCGTAACTGGCCACGCAGGGATGGAGAGAGGCGGGCTGTGAAAGCGATGGAGCGCGCACCGATCGGTCGCGCTGGGCCGCACTCTGCTGATTAGAATTCGCACAGCGGAGCAGACAAGTTACGTCGGGCGTCGCTTGTCAGCGCCGAGCAACACGCGCCACGAGAGTCGCACCCTGAATTTATTCCCAAACACACGGTGGGATAGATTGTCACCCTCCTGAAGTTTCAGTCTGGACCATTTTAACGTACGATCAGCGTGACTGTGTGCACTGGAAGTGTAATGGAATCACACTTTAATGAAATTACATTAAAAAAAATCAGTTACCTTTTTTAAATTTGTTTTTAGTTAATTTGCCTTTCTTTCCTTCTGTACGTACGAACTTTGTTGTAGAACCTCTTATTTACGTGTGGTAATAAAAATTCATTTACACAGAATTAAGTACATTTAAAATTACGTGAATTCATATTAACTGATTAAGAATATTTAGTTGAGAATTAAATCCTTTACATAATTCGGCCTTGGCACACATTTTCTAAATGCAGTGTTTTTTTTTTAAAATATTTACTGAATTCTTTCCCGGCGTTAGCTATGGAACACAAGACTGTCTCTATTAGCAGAAAATGGTTAAATATTGCCAAGCCGACGTTTAATTATCATTGATAAAACACACTTCACTATATATTCAAGTTATTTGAAAGAACCAAAATTGTTAAATTTCAACGTTAACTATCCGCCTATGAATGCACAAATGTGAAACTAGTAATAAATTCCGTCAGTCTCAGATCGCTGTAAAAGAAAAACATTTTATTAATTCACTGCTAATTTTTATCTGCTCCCGATTTACGGGTTTGGTTCATTTTCCTTAGCGGAACAATTTTTAAATGTGCCGCCGCTGCAAATCGTTCGGTCGCGGCACAGCCCAGCAACACCGCTAAAAATGCTGAAAATTCTTTAAAGAAATATTATAGATGACATGGGCAAGCTAATTTACATTAGTAATACACACTTTTGTTAAATTATAATGTATTTAGACCACAACAATAATTCAACTTACATTAGTTTGTAATTTCTCCTCTAATGGCGGCTAAATCTAGATACAGACAAAAGAAGTCTACCCATTCATAAAATGCTACGTCACAGCTTCCTCTCACTCTCAGCTCTCGAGGAAGACGACAAAGAATGCACATTATGTATTCCTATTTATACCACTGCCGACCGTTAATGTCTCTTTGCAATCTTACAACATTACTTTCCTCTGTGGCTGTATTTTACATTTTTCTTATCGCAGATATTGACACATTTCATAATTATATTATGAGTATAGAAATATTACAATCGTAAATACATTGAGAATATTACTACAGAAAATATTACAATAATAACGAATGTCCTTTACACAAAATTAAATAATATTTTTTGTTAAATAATTACAGTATATACAAATTGCTTCATAGCGGCGTATATAGTACAGTTAAATTTTAGTTCATTAATAGTGTGAGTGTTGCCAGGGAACGTTACATTGCCCCCTGGCAGCATTTGGCAAAGAGTTTCTATATTTTGACACAATGGTGCCAGTAACGTTCTTTACAAATCTGTATTTTTTTTATGGAATGGCTCTTTTAATTAGTCCCAGGGTTATATATGTTCATGGCTCCCCCATTTGGGCGAAGGCAAACAACCTGGGCAAAGCTGTGCCGGAGCCCAGCCATCCCAGTTGGTTCATAATTAATCTTGTCTCTTTAACAGTCATTCTTTTGAATTGATTTAGCAGTTTGTCATCAACGGTTACATAATATCACAGTCACATACAGTTCAACGAAAGTTTTTTGTGTGTGATTAACAACTCGTTATTATTAATTTTGCGATATACTGCAAGGTCACTTGTCCTAGGATATATCACTTAGTTTTTTGAAATCATTTAGCACAGCGTCACTTTTGATAATGTTCCCACTACCTACGTGTTACAAATCCATCACCTACACTTGTTAGTGTTCATTTTCTCTTGTCATTTTACGGGTATACATAATAAATGTTCAATGTTTATCAAAAATCGAGTTCATTGACATGTTATGCAGTTTATGTAAATATTTTGGAATATGTCAATAATGCTGTAGTTGGTGAGCGGTGCGGAGTGATTGTTGAGCGGCGCTCGGCGCGGCGCGTCGGCTCCGTATAGGTCACCGCCCCCGGTGTTGACGGCTACGGCGCGGAGAGGCGTGTGGCTGTCTGGTCTGCTACGGGCTGCTGCGGCCGCTGCATGGCTGAGGTAGCCGGATGCGCGTTGTATATCAGCTAGCCCGTATGACATCTTCTTGCAGTGCTCCAGCAAACATGCAACAAGTTCACAAACAGTGTACTATCCTTATGGGCATTTTTCCTGCTGTGGGAAAAAAACACACACAGTTATTGGCAGTTATTATTCAGTAGGCCTTCACTGGTCTGGTTTGCACAATGTTTCGTTGTCACAGTAACACGTGTTATGGGCACACAATATTTTTTCACCATGTCATGACTTGTCATTAGTCACACGCAAGTTTTCACCTTAGGACAAAATGTATCTCTGTAGTCAATGCGCTTTCCTGGCGTCCCTTGACACACAAAGAGTTTGACACTAACTTGGTCCACCGTCCGTTATCGGCTCACTGTTCGTGTCGTGCTAGTTCCTTCTCCACTTGCACACACGGCGATGATACAGTTTCTTATTGCTTGTTCAAAATAACCTCGTGACGTATTGCTGCAGGTTTAACAGTCACTGTCTGTCTCTGCCACACAATACTGCACTTTTGTTTAAGTTTTTTCATTTACAATGTTCGTTGTGCAATTTTTGTAACAGCACATTTTTTTTAAATAATAAAAATTCTGGTCCTGCGATGCAGGACGTATCAGATATTAAGCTGATAAGAACAGATACTACACTTTTTTTTGTTTTTTTAGATACTACACTTTTTTTTCTTTTTTTAATGGGCCTCCTTCCTCCCCTATAGCCCTACCTTTTCCTCTCCAAAAATGCTGCCATCCTCTAGTGTCGACGCAGCACGTAAAGCAAGGTGCTGTTGGTAGCAAGACTTATTGCGAGAAACCGAAAATAAAAGCGGAGGCACAGTCTGCTATGCCTCAGGGGGCGACGACACACTACTCATAAATACACCTCTCTCTGCAGGTGTGAAGGAAGTGATGAGTTTAGAAACTAAAAAGGAAGAAATAAATAAAGACAGAAATGAAGGCAAATTAAAAACAGACGGCAGCACACACAAATGAAAACGAAACTGGCGAGATAATCCCATCGCCCATAGAATTAACGAAGTAATAATCCTCTAAGATATATTACGTGTTTTCTAATTTCCCAATAATTTTCCATACAAAGTTCACTCAATTCCCATGTTACCAATTGTCATATCATTAGTATCATAGAATAGTCTACTCTAGTGATGCCCAGAAGGCCAATGTCAAATCTAGGGTATAGGCAAGTCAGGGGTAGTTTGAAAGTCCGAGTGACATAGCTCCAGGGGTAAACTCAGGCAATTCCTGGACGAGGTGCCTTAGTCAACCCGGAACACCTTTTGGTAACCATGAACCATTGCAACTTTCAGAAATCTTGCAAAGGTAGTGGCATATTTCCGGTCAGATTCCGCCAGGCGATGCTGGCTCCACAGGTAGTCCATGAAAGAGACAGCATCGGTGAGGGATAGGTCATAGATCGTGAAAATGGTGTGGCCCAAGAGCCACACCATTGCGTTACGTCGCGTTCGGGGGTTGGTCTGAATATCAGGGGTAAGGAACCAGTCGATTGACACATTGTCTGGTGTCGTCCCACCGATCAGCGCTAATAGCACACGTGCAAGGTCCCACCCACACTTCTGTGACGTGAGGGCATAAGAGACGGTGCTCTCTGGTGTCTACGTCACCACATCGGCCGCAAGCAGCCGAGGGCCCTAGGCGGATTCGTAACTTCTTTGCTCGCTCTTTACCAAGGTGTGTGATATTTGCGTACATGGTAACAAATATTAAAATTTCGTATTAGTTTGCCCAAAAATCATCTATATTTATGTTCGAGTAGATTTTATTTGTGCATTCCAGCCGGATTCAGGCATATTGTTCAATAACTCCTTTGAAATCATGTCTCACTTTACTTGCAAGGTCCTACGTAACTACAGTGTAGTCTCTGTAGGCTAAAATTGACTTGGACTGTATCAGGCTAGCTCTTTTTTTTAATGATTGGATCTGCACATGCTTCAATTGAAGCTTCTTTGTGCGTAACTTTGCGCTACTTAAATTTGCAATACGTTTGCCTCCCATGGTGCCCTCGGGTCACTACTGGGTGCATTATTCTCTTTGATAACACTGGTTTGAAAATAAAGTTCTCAGGGTCTCATATTATTGGTATTATTCTGGGTTCGGATCTGTCAATCTGACAGCTACATATATACACATATACATATAATAGAAAAGATTGTACAAAGAAATACGAGTATTTCAAGTTTGACACACATATAGAATATTATGCAGTACACAAACTAATCACTACTAAAATGTTCCTCCAGACTGATCTCTGTCACAATTTAACATTACAAATAATTGCAATGATCAGGTTATCTGTGCAGACATTTAGAGCATGTTTAAGCTAACACTAATTAAAAGAAGACATAACACAAATATTCATAAACAAAAGAGAAAGTCAATCATATTCTTATAACTAAATACTTCTACACTAGTACATTATCTCTACAGATCACACATCATTAATGTTCATTAATTTTCAAAAAAATGGTGTCTTTTTTTTTACACATAACACATAGGACTATTAGTCATTTACAGTAGGAATATTTTTACATTCTTACGCGGATACAGTCCCCGTACTCTCCCTGAGTGGGGATCTGCTAAGAGATACCTACTATTTCCTTCTTGGACTAAGGAATGGAGTATGAGGCTCGACAGTAGGTTTTGTGAGGCTTCACCTCGATGTTGTACTGATACCCCTTAACAATTCCTGGTCGTTCTGAAAATACATCTGCATAGTTAGATAATAACTGTACCAAATCCTGCTGTTGCATTGAGTTCAAATTTTCGGACTGTGATACTTTGTTCACAAGTGCGTCCACTTTTGCTTTTAATTGATCACTTTGTACGTCTGGATAATAGAGATTTTGTCCTAGACAATGATTGTCTAAATGTAGTATCCACTGATTCCTACATTTTATGTTAATAGCATTACAATTAGGCACAGGTACCTCTTCAGATCTGAGCATGGACAATTCTATCCTCCTACCCGCGTTCATCAAACTTAATTTTCCCCGAGAAAGGTCGATTACTGCGTCCCTTTCTCTCAAAAAACCTACCCCCAAAATGCAGGCTACCTTTAAACCCTTTACTACCAGGAATGAGCACGCTATGGCTTCTCCCCCTATATACATCTCTACCCGCACTTGGAGTTTAATTATTTGTCGCTGTGCACTGATGGCTCCAGTGACTTTGCAATTGTTCACAGGAAAAGTCAGCATACGATTTTCTTTCCTCAGTACTCTGAATAAGTCCATACTCATGACACTGACAGTAGCACCTGTATCTACGATTGCTTGCACATCAATATTGTTAATTATGATCTCTATTATCGCTTGTACTTTGTCTTTGTGCTCCTTTATGCACGTGGGTGGTTCAGTTATTAATTCATGTCCCATCTGTACCCCGTCATTATATCTGAGGATACAGATTCCCGATGTTTTGTTCTGTGTCGGGCTGCTCTCACTCCAAACCTCAGCCGACGATGGAGAGCTTATCTCGGCTGAATCTAGTTTGTTGAATTATTACAGGTGGATGGGTGTGGCTGCTCTGTGTCGCTGACCTCCACTATGTGTAAGTTGTGTTGCGTCGGCCGCCACGGTTGCGCAATTGGCGCATTTTGTGGTGGCGGTCGGTTATTGTCATATCTTTCACTGTTTTGCCGGTCCGGGCTGGGCCTCTGGTTCTGTGGCCAAGTTCGGTTTGCATCGTTATACGTATTAGTGTTCCACGGCCCCCTGGCATTTTTCCATCTACTATTGCTTGGTGGGCCTGTTACATATCGGTCTTCTGACCTCCTTTTCCGGTCATTATTCACCGGCGGTCTATTGCCGTTCCGGTCTCTACCTCTATTCCCGTTTTGTACATAATCTTGTCTCCTATTGTTACCTCCGCCGCTTCCATTATTTGGTGCAGGCGTGTTATTTCGACCATTTCTGTAACCGTTTCCGTTACTTCTAGCCTGTTCAGAGGCTGCCTTAACATCCTCCTGAATCAGGTCAATTGAGTCCAGAACAGACAAGAAGTGTTGCATGTCGTTCTCCGGTACGTGTATAAGTTTTTCCTTTACGTGTATCGGCAAGTGTGATTTCAAAAGTCTGATCAAATCCCGGGATGAAATCTGCTCGTCCCAGTAACGGGTCTTATTAATGTATTTCTCAAAATATTTTCGCAAATTGCCTAATCGTGGAGAATACGGCTCTGGATTATATACCTCTTTCCGTAATCTCTCCCTGAATACATGTTGACCAATATTTGGCCAAGAATGCCTTTTCAAATTGCTCACATGTGTCGCAACTGTCAGCTGCTTCGGTTGCCCATAATGCAGCATCTCCTTGTATGTAAGACATAACGAACTGTATTTTCTGTGTATGACTCCAAACGCTAGGCAAAATGTTTCTAAATCCCTTGATAAATACTACAGGGTGAACAGATTTCTTCTCCGTTGTAAAGATCTGAAACTGTCGGTTTCTAATCAGGCTTTCTTCAATCACTATTTTGGAGTGACATTTGTTTGTTTCGCTAACATTGGTTGCCTGTTCTGTCTCGCAGTCGCAATTTTTCACTGCTGTACTTATATGCCTATCATTGTTGGACCTGGCTGGCGTGACATACGCCTGTGCGTAGCCGTGCAGCAAGCTGCTTTCCAGCTCCGCAAGACGACGGTTGACGTTCCGCTGCCACAGCGGAATGTCAGTGTGCACCGCCTTTTTTAGGTCGTGCACTTCCGCATTGGAGCCCACGTCTTTGGCCTCAATCGCGGCGTGCATCTTCTCGTCTATTTTTTTTATAAATTGGTTTTCAATATTATGCACTTGTTCGGACATTTTCTGCTCAATTACTTGACTTGTGTTCTGTCTCGCAGTCGCAATTTTTCACTGCTGTACTTATATGCCTATCATTGTTGGACCTGGCTGGCGTGACATACGCCTGTGCGTAGCCGTGCAGCAAGCTGCTTTCCAGCTCCGCAAGACGACGGTTGACGTTCCGCTGCCACAGCGGAATGTCAGTGTGCACCGCCTTTTTTAGGTCGTGCACTTCCGCATTGGAGCCCACGTCTTTGGCCTCAATCGCGGCGTGCATCTTCTCGTCTATTTTTTTTATAAATTGGTTTTCAATATTATGCACTTGTTCGGACATTTTCTGCTCAATTACTTGACTTGTGTCAATTTCTAATTGTTCCATCCTGAAGCCAGTACACTGATTTCACCCACGATACTGGCGTTAGCCACGTAGATATTATCTACTCTTTCGCTCAGTTCTTGCACCGCTTTGGGTATGGTTTCATAGTTTTGTTTCAAACTAACAGTCTCACTTTGCATAGCTTCCAAAGATTGCATTAACTGCAAATCTCTCTCATGCTGGCGTCGATCACGCTCTGCTTGTTCATGCATAAACGTAGCTTGGAAATTGAGCAAGCGCTCGAACATAACTCTTAATGATTGCACTTCTGACACCTCACCACTCTCTGGTCCGTGTCTAGTGCTTGTGGTACAGTATTTCTACCTTCAACTGAATCACTGGCTGGCAGTGGCAACATTTCTTGCCCTTCTGCCCCCAGATTCTCACATTGTACTTCCTGAACTACGCCACTAACATTACTTTGTGCCCCACTTTCTAACTCGGTATCACTGCTTGCTAACTTTTGTTCATTATCCATGTTTATATCTTTATGACTACACAATCTAACCATAGTCAACAAAAGAAACAAAATCTGAACTAAATATTCTAACACTCAGGTTTCACTGACATAATCACACAAGAAATGGTCATTTTTTTAAACACACTTATTATATACTAACTACTCAAATGTCCTGTTATTTTAAAAAAAGAACATTAACAACAAGCACACCACTAATGATCCGAGAACACCGCACTGAGGCTACTTTACTACCCACAGGACAACTACACTGTAGCTTTACCTTTTGGTGATCTATCTTGGGTGCAGCTGCCCCCTGGTATTGTGGTAGGTAATTAATTTTTTCACATAATGAGCTCTCTTCTTCAGCTTGCCTCTGGGTATATAGTGTTCTCATGCAAAAAATCATTTACAGGTATTACCACACAATATTGGTTAGACAATACATACAATACATGAAAAAATTATTAATTGTTCTCCAACAAAGTTCGACTACAATAATTCCCTAGTTATCTCATGCTTATTTTGTGGCCACTGCATATTCGGGCCCCACGTTGGGCGCCAATTTAATGAAATTACATTTAAAAAAATCAGTTACCTTTTTTAAATTTGTTTTTAGTTAATTTGCCTTTCTTTCCTTCTGTACGTACGAACTTTGTTGTAGAACCTCTTATTTACGTGTGGTAATAAAAATTCATTTACACAGAATTAAGTACATTTAAAATTACGTGAATTCATATTAACTGATTAAGAATATTTAGTTGAGAATTAAATCCTTTACATAATTCGGCCTTGGCTCACATTTTCTAAATGCAGTGGTTTTTTTTAAAAAATATTTACTGAATTCTTTCCCGGCGTTAGCTATGGAACACAAGACTGTCTCTATTAGCAGAAAATGGTTAAATATTGCCAAGCCGACGTTTAATTATCATTGATAAAACACACTTCACTATATATTCAAGTTATTTGAAAGAACCAAAATTGTTAAATTTCAACGTTAACTATCCGCCTATGAATGCACAAATGTGAAACTAGTAATAAATTCCGTCAGTCTCAGATCGCTGTAAAAGAAAAACATTTTCTTAATTCACTGCTAATTTTTATCTGCTCCCGATTTACGGGTTTGGTTCATTCTTCTTAGCGGAACAATTTTTAAATGTGCCGCCGCTGCAAATCGTTCGGTCGCGGCACAGCCCAGCAACACCGCTAAAAATGCTGAAAATTCTTTAAAGAAATATTATAGATGACATGGGCAAGCTAATTTACATTAGTAATACACACTTTTGTTAAATTATAATGTATTTAGACCACAACAATAATTCAACTTACATTAGTTTGTAATTTCTCCTCTAATGGCGGCTAAATCTAGATACAGACAAAAGAAGTCTACCCATTCATAAAATGCTACGTCACAGCTTCCTCTCACTCTCAGCTCTCGAGGAAGACGACAAAGAATGCACATTATGTATTCCTATTTATACCACTGCCGACCGTTAATGTCTCTTTGCAATCTTACAACATTACTTTCCTCTGTGGCTGTATTTTACATTTTTCTTATCGCAGATATTGACACATTTCATAATTATATTATGAGTATAGAAATATTACAATCGTAAATACATTGAGAATATTACTACAGAAAATATTACAATAATAACGAATGTCCTTTACACAAAATTAAATAATATTTTTTGTTAAATAATTACAGTATATACAAATTGCTTCATAGCGGTGTATATAGTACAGTTAAATTTTAGTTTATTAATAGTGTGAGTGTTGCCAGGGAACGTTACAACACGTAGAAGAGTGTGTTTAAGCAGACATAGTTTATGATACTGTTTTATATTCGGATCAGTTGAAAAATCAATCAGCCCACACTTTTAATTATTCATTATTTGTTTCTTTGTTGGCGTTGTGAATCACTGTCAAGACATCTACATGTGCTCCACGCCTACAAACCACTATGAACTGCATGGGAGAGGGTACTTCCCACTGTATCACTCATAAAGGCTTCTTCTCATTCCATCCACATGCGGAACACAGAAAGAATGATTGCTGAAATACCTCTGCGGGTGCTATAATTAGTCTAACATAACCTTCAAAATTCCTACGTGATAGACGTGGAATTGTATTGTACTCCCAGATTCCCCACTTAATACTGGTTCTTGAAACTGATGAAGCAGGAATTTGTGGGATAGTTGCCATCTACCTTCAGGCATCTGCCAGATCATGTTTTTGAACGTCTTCGTGGAGCTCTCTCATCGATCAAACAAACCTATTAGAATAGACGCTACCCTACTTTGTAGAGGCTCAATATCCCCTGACAGTCGTACACGGTATGGGTCCCATGCACTTGAGCAATTTTCTAATATGTTTCGCTCAGGCGTTTTGTAAGCTATGTTTCTGTACATAGATTGCGTTTTCCCAAAGCCTTACCAATTCATCGAAGTCTGCCACCTGTTTTATCTATGACTTGGAATATATCATCATTCTGTTTCACGTCCCTACGAACTGTTAATCCAGGTATTCGTATGAGTCGACTGATTCCAGTCCTGAGTTATTCATACCGTAGTTGTCCGATACTATGTATTTTTTTCCCCTTTTGCCAAGTGCACAATCTTACATTTTTGAGTATTTAAACTATGACCGGCCACGACGTATCAAATCGTATGTGTGTGTGTGTGTGTGTGTTGTGTGTGTGTGTGTGTGTTTGAAGCTCCGGGTGCTCAACGCCCTTGCACCTATTAAAAGAAACGAATGTGGATAAAAGGACTGAAACTGTTGTCACACAGTGAGGGGGAAACGTGTAATATGTTACTCATTCACTCACTACCGCCCCACTGCGTGGACTGTGGCTCAGCCTGTCTCGGCTTTGTTCGGTCCTTCTTCTAATGGGCTGATACACCGTGATATTTCATTTAGTATTGCCATCTGGCATTGTTCGGTCGGCACAGTTGTTCATAGTTCGGCTTAATCGTGGTGTCGGTGCTGTTTATCCTTCGCTATTCGTTCATGGTACGAAGGAAGTTTGCAGATTCAGTGGCTGTACGGACAGAAAGAGGAAGTCTGGGGATCTGTCGTCACAAGCCTATAAAAATAAATAGGCATGAGAGAAGAGAAGAATGAAAATTCTCAGTATCTGTTATTCAGTTGCGTTATCGACAAGTGCTGCAGATTTGCTATGAGGCGACATTACAGTACAACGCACAAAGAATTCAAATATTTGAAAATGAAAGAGCAAGAAGTTACAGTGATCAACAGACAGCATTCATTGTTCTGTGCAGAAAGAAACACTGTGCTAAATTTTCTGGCGTGGAACACTTGAAGAAACTGGTGGTTGGAATAGCATAATTTCTGAAGTCACAGGCATTATTACAATGAAATGAATACCCTTACCAGCATACAGGGGTTGATATAAGTCAACGGGGACAGTTGAAAATGTGTGCCCCGAATGGGACCCGAAACCGGGATCTCATGCTTACATGGCAGACGCTCTATCCATCTGAGTCACCGAGGACGCAGAGGGCAGTGTGACTGCAGGGCCTTATCTCTGGCACGCCTCCCGTGAGACCCACATTCGCAACTTATTGTCCCGCACTATATTCATAGTGCCCCTGCCTATCATACTCATTACTCGCGGCTTTACAGCTGATTCCCGTAAGAGTTCGGGCACCGTTTGTGCATCCGCACAGAAGAAAATGGTCAAACGGCCGGTCAGCCTTAACTATATATATATATATGAAGATGGCATCTGTTCTTTCGGACATGTCCTAAAGAACAGATACCATCTTCATATATACGTGCATTATGCTCATGTCAATTTCAACATTTTCCATGAAATTGAACCTCAAGAGTATGGAGACTTTATATATTATTTCAAAATCCGTTGGCTGAATCAAGGGGATTAACCGGAACATTTTTCGTTTTAAAACTCACTGTTCTTGAAATTATGAAGGAAAAAGGAGAGCGAGAATGAATTCTAGAACGTACAGAATGGATTGTAAACTTCGAGTTTTATGTGCACTTGGCTGCACATCACAATGACACACTGCCAGGTGAGAAACAAATTTCTGGTTTAATGAGGATATATTTAAAAAGAAAATCTTGTTGTAGAAGGAACAAATACTGACAAACACACTCCAGTTCCCTAAGCTCACTGACATTAAATAAAAGGTGAGATCTGAATAATTCGTTATGACCTTGGAAGAATTACAAAGATAGTTATCTTAAAGTTTTGAAAATACGGCCAATCTTCCATCTCTTTTTGAGCTGTTTTCGAGACAGTTTGCCGTTTGAGTTGAGAGCACTCCTGTGCATTTACACATGCAACTAATTGATCTACAATGGATTCCCGTTTTAAAGACAAATCCTTTTACGTTAACATTGTCCAGTACGTCTTTTTTTCCCCTCAATTAGAGTTCCCACATGTCCATAAAGAGGTTGCAAAAATGCTACAATATTTCGATCATCACATGTGTGAGAAAGACCTTTTTTCGATTAGAAAACTAAATAAGACACGATTATGTGGCAACCTGAGTGCCATAATCTGTGAAATTGTCCGCATCCGTCCAATGGTGAGAGTTTGTTCGAGATATAAATTATATTATGCCTTCAGCGGGCCAAAAATAATTAAATTATGCTGAAATTTTGTTTCGGTGGGATGAATGTTGTTCAAAAATATTACATATGAAACCAATTGCACTACCATCTAAATACGGCGTGTTCGCAGGTTTCCCCGTCTACCGTTTCGTCCCACTCAGAGAGCGTGGCGAGGCAGTGGGGAAGTGTGCAGAGAGGCCGCAGCTCACGAGCGGAACTTTTTACCGTCCCTGAATTAAAGCGAGGTGCCAATCTCCGAACCTGTTTCAAGTATAAAAATCCGACTGAGTATTTTTTCATGCAGTACTGTCTCATGTCGAGCGACACAGTTGATTGGTATGGAGTGTCATGCTATGGCCGCGAGGGGGCGGACGGCACGGACACACAATTGCCGTGAACGCTTCCGTGGTGCTAAGTAAGGGCAGCGGAGGCGAACGAGCGAGTGCTGGGGAGAGACGGGAACGACGGCCTTCACCTCTACAGTCTGCACGGGGCGTGACCGCTCTGTGGATGCAACAACCTAGTGGAGTGGTTGATGTCTTGTACCAGCCAACTGGACAACGATCCTAGTGGAGGCAAAGAAAGGGACTTGTCCATACCAAGAGGAACACTACCTGAGTGCCTTCTCGGCTGACAGTTTCATGCTGGTGCTTTTATGGTTGGTACAGCACACTGTGTGGTATGCAGTTGGAGCACTGGGAGTGTTTGACAGCCACAGATTCTGCCTGGAAGTGTCATGGGACAAATTATGGTCTTTATTGATGGCACACAGGAGATCAGGTGCGTACGCTATCAGTGACAGCGGTTCTACTTGTTAACTGTTGTTGTTGTGGTCTTCAGTCCTGAGACTGGTTTGATGCAGCTCTCCATGCTACTCCATCCTGTGCAAGCTTATTGATCTCCGAGTACTTATTGCAGCCTACATCCTTCTGAATCTGCTTAGTGTATTCATCTCTTGGTCTCCCTCTACGATTTTTACCCTCCACGCTGCCCTCCAATGCTAAATTTGTGATCCCTTGATGCCTCAGAACATATCCTACCAACCGGTCCCTTCGTCTTCTCACGTTGTGCCACAAACTCTCTCCCCAATTCTGTTCAATACCTCCTCATTAGTTATGTGATCTACCCATCTAATCTTTAGCATTCTTCTGTAGCATCACATTTCGAAAGCTTATATTCTCTTCCTGTCCAAACAATTTACTTGTTAACTATTTGGTATCATCGTATTAGCCTAAAGTGTTTTCAATGGTTCAAATGGCTCTGAGCACTATGGGACTTAACATTGGAGGTTATCAGTCCCTTAGAACTTAGAACTACTTAAACCTAACTAATCTAAGGACATCACACACATCCATTCCCAGGGCAGGATTCGAACCTGCGACCGAAGCGGTCGCGCGGTTCCAGACTGAAGCGCCTAGAACAGTTCGGCCACTCCGGCTGGCCCTAAAGCGTTTTTTTTTTTTGTGTGTATGCCATGAGTGTGACTGCTGAGAATTCATCATGTTACTTTTTCTATGTGAAAATCAGTTGTCTGTATACGAATTTATTAACATGCATAGGTAATTTGGTACGACGTGTTGTGTAGCTTGTTGTGGTAATTATCTGATGATTATCGTAGTATGAGGCCTACGCCTAGATATGTTTTATGGCCGTAGTTAAGTTCAAAAAGTTATCTGGACATCTTATGTTTTACTGCTGAAGTTGTCTCAGCTATGATGACTGGTTATGGCTGAGGGTCAGGCACTGTAAATGGTTGATGTTGTTGCCCAGGCAAAGGCTGGATTTTATTCTTTTATTTAATCGAAGAATTTTTGTAGTGACTTTGGGGAGCATTACTAAGGGCCTTATGGGTCACAGAAATATTTCGTATCTGTGAAAGTACATTTCTGTTCTCTTCATGTTAAATGTAATATTCGTTAAACAGTGCCCTACATCTGCACAACCGTCATCCCGAACATCATTCCACCTACATGATACCGAGCGAGGTGGGGCAGTGGTTAGCACACTGGACTCGTATTCGGGAGGACGACGGTTCAATCCCACGTCCGGCCATCCTGATTTAGGTTTTCCGTGATTTCCCTAAATCGCTCCAGGCAGACGCCGGGATGGTTCCTTTGAAAGGGCACGGCCGATTTCCTTCCCCGTCCTTCCCTAATCCGATGAGACCGACGACCTCGCTGTTTGGTCTCTTCCCCCAAACAACCCAAACCCAAACCCAACCTAAATGATACGCTACAGTTGATAGCAGAATGTGGCTTTACATTGTGTTGATGTCGGCATAGTGTAATAGTATTAAGTTATAGTTGGGGCTGTGTTTTGCTTTCTTGTGCGGTGTTTCAGTCACTATTGCGATGGTTATGCCAGGAACATGATGACTTGGAAAGGATGAGCTCGCTTATGAGGTGATGATGCACGGCCAGGTTATGGTGAGAATGATGGAGGAGATATCATAGAAGTTTTGGCAGGTCAAGGGTGAGACGGTGCAGTTGACATAGGCACAGCGCATGGACATGAGTAATACTACCATTATTATTAGGTCAGCTCTCTCAGAGATTGAACGAGTGGTGATTGTTTCCCACTAGACTGAGGAGCACACAATATGCGATATATTGGTTGAAGTGTGTTTTTGGTACCTTTCGTGCTTGCCAGTTGTTAGTTTCTGACAATGCCACAGCATTTATCTCCAGAGTTTCCAGAGAGTTCTCGTTTGGGATAGGAGTCAGGCATAGTAAACCGTAACCTAAAGTCAGCCTTGACTGTTTATCAACACTCCAGCCACAGTAAGGGGATGTAACTCTGGGATGGCTAACATGCACCTTCAGTACGGCCAGGCACGCTATGCATAAAAGCACGCCAGAGATATTGATGTTTGCATTCAGAGCAAACTACCTGTTGGTTAATCAGTGGTCAGCTGAGGATCAGCTACCCGACAAGAGATCCCCTAAGGATATAAGAAAGAGGTGGCACGAAGCCTGTAGTAATATTTTAGAGGTTCATGGGCAAGGAACTCAGGCATACAGGATGAGATGCCCAATTTCTTCTAGCGCAGAGGATTAGGTATACCTAAGGAATTTTGGTAAAGTGGGCGGAGTGGTCAACAGACTGATCGAAACGCTTTGTCACACTTTAAGAGCACTTCCGAGATTTTTAGGTTTATACAGGTTTTCAAAGTGATGTGTTCAAACTATGCCATAAGTGTGACTACTGAGAATTCAACTTGTTACTTGTTCTATGTGAGTAATTAATTGTATTATTGTCAAATAACTTATTAATATGTTTAGGTAGTTTGGTAGAATATTGTGTGTAGTTTGTCGTGATGGTTATCTAGTGATGAATACAATATAAGACCAAGTCTTGAAGTCGCTTTACCGTCTTACGTTTTAAAACCTCAAATGGCTGTAAGCACTATGGGACCTAACATCTGATGTCGTCAGTCTACATCTACAGTTATACTCCGCAAGCCACCCAACGGTGTGTGGCGGAGAGTACTTTACGTGCCACTGTCATTACCTGCCTTTTCTGTTCCAGTCGCGTATGGTTCGCGGGAAGATCGACTGCCGGAAAGCCTCCGTGCGCGCTGAAATCTCTCTAATTTTACATTCGTGATCTCCTCGGGAGATATAAGTAGGGAGAAGCAATATATTCGATACCTCATCCAGAAACGCACCCTCTCGAAACCTGGACAGCAAGCTACACCGCGAAGCAGAGCGCCTCTCTTGCAGAGTCTGCCACTTGAGTTTGCTAAACATCTCCGTAATGCTATCACGCTTACCAAATAACCCTGTGACGAAACGCGCCGCTCTTCTTTGGATCTTCTCTATCTCCTCCGTCAACCCGATCTGGTATGAATTCCACACTGATGAGCAATACTCAAGTAAGGGTCGAACGAGTGTTTTGTAAGCCACCTCCTTTGTTGATTGACTACATTTTGTAAGGACTCTCCCAATGAATCTCAGCCTGGTACCCGCCTTACCAACAATTAATTTTATGTGATCATTCCACTTCAAATCGTTCCGCACGCATACTCCCAGATAGTTTACAGAAGTAACTGCTACCAGTGTTTGTTTCACTATCATATAATCATTTAATAAAGGATCCTTCTTTCTATGTATTCGCAATACATTACATTTGTCTATGTTAAGAGTCAGTTGCCACTGCCTGCACCAAGTACCTATCCGCTGCAGATCTTCCTGCATTTCGCTACAATTTTCTAATGCTGCATCTTCTCTGTATACTACAGCATCATCCACGAAAAGCCGCATGGAACTTCCGACACTAGACTTAGAACTACTTAAACCTAACTAACCTAAGAACATTACACACATCCATGCCCGCGGCAGGATTCGAACCTGCGACCGTAGCAGTAGCGTGGTTTCGGACTGAAGCGCCTAGAACCGCTCGACCATAGCGGCCGGCCTCTTACGTTTTACTGCTGATATTGTCTCAGATACGATGACTAGTTATGACAAGGGTGAGGCATTATAAGTTGTTCTCGTTGTTCAGCAATTATGTGTATCAAGGCAAAAGTAGAATTTAATTCATTCATTTTATGGGTGGCATATTTATGGTGATTTACAGATCTACAGAAATATATTGTTGTCATGTAAGTGTATTTCTATTCTATTTGTTGTGTCTAGACAAGACAGCCTAGACACAATGAGAGGAAGCCGAAAGGCACGCGCTTAAACTCACGCAGGCTGGCGTGAGGTCTGAAACAGGATACGTAATGAATGCTATAAAGAAAAGTACGTAGCTTCTGGAATACTTAACTTTAATCCACATTTGTAGGACATCGCTCTTGATGATACATTAATAGAATCTCAATAGCAATTGAATTCGGCGCCTTGCTGGGTCGTAGCAAATGTAGCTGAAGGCTATGCTAACTATCGTCTCGGCAAATGAGAGCGTATTTGTCAGTGAACCGTTCCTTGCAAAGTCGGCTGTACAACTGGGGCGAGTGCCAGGGCGTCTCTCTAGACCTGCCTTGTAGTGGCGCTCGGTCTGCTATCACTGACAGTGGCGACACGCGGGTCCGACGTATACTAACGGACCGCGGCCGATTTAAAGGCTACCACCTAGCAAGTGTGGTGTCTGGCGGTGACACCACACTATTCATGTTAAATAAATACTTGAAAAGTTGAGTACCATGCCTGCACATCCCCCAGCCTGAAGCCCACTCCACCGAAACCCTATACTACAGTAGTTTGTCATAAATAACTACATTATCTGAAAATGACTAAAGTGGCTTTTAATATTGTTGGCCAAGAGACCCACACAAACACACATCTACATCTACATCTACACTCCGCAACTCATCACACGGAGCATGGAGGAGGTTACCTTATGCCATTGCTAGTCATTCACATATCTGTTTCACTTGCAAGCGAAAAACGACTATCTGTGTGCCTCTGAATGAGCCCCAATATCTCTTATCTTGTGTTCACACCCTTTCCACTAAATGTACGTTGGTGGCTATAGAAATATTATGTAGTTAACTATAAATGGCGGTTCTCTATACAACCTCAATAGTGTGTTGTGCAAAGGACTTCGTCTTTCCTGCTGGTATTCCCAGTTGAGTTCACGTACCACCAGTAATACTCACTTAATGCTCGAAAATATTGATAACAATTCTAGCAGTACACCTCAGAATTTCTTCGATATCTTTCTTTAATCCAGTTTAGTGGGGATCCCAAACTCTCGAGTAGTACTAAGGAATGGGTCTTGATTTGCGATCGTTTTTCCCAAAATGTCCTATAACTAACATGAAATCAGGGTTAAAGAATCCTATCATATCAGAATAATTAATCCCTATTGAGGAATGAGATTATTTCAGTAACTGTGATCGAAAGTAGCTAAAGACAGTAATGTATATTTTTATACTGTACTGCATGGTTCATCGAAGTAAGACGCTACTCTGGATGCATATAGTGTTGAGCTGCAAGCAAGTGGGTACGATCAAGTCAATACAGGAGAGCCCACGCCCCTCCCACGAATGAGTTCTCAGAAAGGATGGGCGGAGAAGCACATTGTTAGAAGGGGGGCAAGTTCTTTCGCGTACTCTGTGTAGAATCGAGTTGGTATCCCGTCAGGTCCAAGGACTTTCCTGTGTTGAGTGATTCCAGTTGCTTTTCTATTCCTTGGACACTTATTTCGATGTCAGCCATTTTTTCGTTTGTGCGAGGATTTAGAGAAGGAACTGCAGTGCGGTATTCCTCTGTGAAACAGCTTTGGAAAAAGGTGTTTAGTATTTCAGCTTTACGCGTGTCATCGTCTGTTTCAGTGCCATCATCATCCCGGAGTGTCTGGATATGCTGTTTCGATCCACTTACTGATTTAACGTGAGTCCAGAACTTCCTAGGATTTTCTGTCAAGTCGGTACATAGAATTTTACTTTCGAATTCACTGAACGCTTCACGCGTAGCCCTCCTTACGTGAAGTTTGACATCGTTTAGCTTCTGTTTGTCTGAGAGGTTTTGGCTGAGTTTAAACTTGGAGTGAAGTTCTCTTTGCTTTCGCAGTAGTTTCCTAACTTCGTTATTGAACCACGGTGGGTTTATCCCGTCCCTCACAGTTTTACTCGGCACGTACCTTTCTAAAATGCATTTTACGATTGCCTAGAACTTTTTCCATAAACACTCAACATTGGCACTGTCGGAACAGAAATTTTCGTTTTGATCTGTTAGGTAGTCTGAAATCTGCCTTCTATTACTCTTGCTAAACAGATAAACCTTCCTCCCTTTTTTAATATTCCTATTAACTTACATATTCAGGGATGCTGCAACGGCCTTATGATCACTGATTCCCTGTTCTGCACTTACAGAGTCGAAAAGTTCGGGTCTGTTTGTTATCAGTAGGTCCAAGATGTTATCTCCACGAGTCGGTTCTCTGTTTAATTGCTCGAGGTAATTTTCGGATAGTGCACTCAGTATAATGTCACTCGATGCTCTGTCCCTACCACCCGTCCTAAACATCTGAGTGTCCCAGTCTATATCTGGTAAATTGAAATCTCCACCTAAGACTATAACATGCTGAGAAAATTTATGTGAAATGTATTCCAAATTTTCTCTCAGTTGTTCTGCCACTAATGCTGCTGAGTCGGGAGGTCGGTAAAAGGAGCCAATTATTAACCTAGCTCGGTTGTTGAGTGTAACCTCCACCCATAATAATTCACAGGAACTATCCACTTCTACTTCACTACAGGATAAACTACTACTAACAGCGACAAACACGCCACCTCCGGTTGCATGCAATCTATCCTTTCTAAACACCGTCTATGCCTTTGTAAAAATTTCGGCAGAATTTATCTCTGGCTTCAGCCAGCTTTCTGTACCTGTAACGATTTCAGCTTCGGTGCTTTCTATCAGCGCTTGAAGTTCTGGTACTTGACCAGTGCAGCTTCGACAGTTTACAATTACAATACCGATTGCTGTTGGTCCCCGCATGTACTGACTTTGCCCCGCACCCTTTGAGGCTGTTGGCCTTTCTGTACTTGCCCGAGGCCATCTAACATAAAAAACCGCCCAGTTCACGCCACACAACCCCTGCTACCCGTGTAGCCGCTTGTTGCGTGTAGTGGACTCCTGACCTATCCAGCGGAACCCGAAACCCCACCACCCTATGGCGCAAGTCGAGGAATCTGCAGCCCACGCAGTCGCAGAACCGTCTCAGCCTCTGATTCAGACACTCCACTCGGCTCTGTACCAAAGGTCCGCAGTCAGTCCTGTCGACGATGCTGCAGATGGTGAGCTCTGCTTTCATCCCGCTAGCGAGACTGGCAGTCTTCACCAAATCAGATAGCCGCCGGAAGCCAGAGAGGATTTCCTCCGGTCCATAGCGACACACATCATTGGTGTCGACATGAGCGACCACCTGCAGATGGGTGCACCCTGTACCCTTCATGGCATCCGGAAGGACTCTTTTCACATCTGGAATGACTCCCCCAGGTATGCACACGGAGTGCACATTGATTTTCTTCCCCTCTCTTGCTGCCATATCCCTAAGGGGCCCCAGTACGCGCATGACGTTGGAGCTCCCAACTACCAGTAAGCCCACCCTCTGTGACCGCCCAGATCATTAACAATCAATCAATATAAAAGGGGAAGTTACAAGTGAAGCCTGTGGGCTGTTGATGATACGGTGGCCGGCCGGTACCGTTGCGCCTTCCAAGGCCTGTTCGGTCGGAATTAGTTAGTATAGGAGAAATGCCCAAGAAATTAAATTGGAACCGCTTGTTTATGCGAAACCTTAAAAAAAAAATGGCTCTGAGCACTATGGGACTTAACATCTATGGTCATCAGTCCCCTAGAACTTAGAACTACTTAAACCTAACTAACCTAAGGACATCACACAACACCCAGCCATCACGAGGCAGAGAAAATCCCTGACCCCGCCGGGAATCGAACCCGGGAACCCGGGCGTAGGAAGCGAGAACGCTACCGCACGACCACGAGATGCGGGCGCGAAACCTTATCGGAGAAGTTTATAGAACTGATATTCGAGGTAGAAAGTAAAATGATTATAATGCCCGTTTACCTCGTGGAGAAAAATAGTAATAGGGGAGGTCTGGACTTATAAGAAGGTGTACCAACACTATATTCCTAGTCTGTGCATCTGCGATTTGAATAGGACAGTGCGCTGATACGATGCACTCTATACTACATAGTGTATAACGAGTGGTAAAATATTTATGTAGAAGCAGATTAACACAATCTAGACCTTATGTGGTTAATATGAAGCACCTTTTACCATACGACGTATAGTGTGTTGCGAAGTATGTATGTACAAACAGGTTACCACCTCTCTAGTCCCTCATAGGTTAAAAATTCCTTCTGATTCAAAAGATATTTGCCCGCATCTCGTGGTCGTGCGGTAGCGTTCTCGCTTCCCACGCCCGGGTTCCCAGGTTCGATTTCCGGCGGGGTCAGGGATTTCCTCTGCCTCGTGATGGCTGGGTGTTGTGTGATGTCCTTAGGTTAGTTAGGTTTAAGTAGTTCTAAGTTCTAGGGGACTGATGACCATAGATGTTAAGTCCCACAGTGCTCAGAGCCATTTGAACCATTTTTTTCAAAAGATATTTCCTACCAATTAATTTATATACCATAGAAATGAGTGAAATAATAATGGATTTTGTATGTAAACTAGTGACCCTCTTCTTTCGTCAGACTGTGCAATATGTGAAATACAAAAGCGGGTCTCATGGAAAGAACGTGTTTAAAACCTGGCAGTACCCGCAGCCGCTCTCTGCGCTACGCAACGCGCACACGAAGCGGTGCACCGCAGGCAACCCAAACATATCGATCTACGCAACGCAAGCAAAAGCTGCGAGGGTAGGCGGAAGGAAAAGTTCACCCTCGCCTCTACCGCGCACGGGGGGGATGCCCGTTGCCATAACAACACG